>NW_027526422.1:49391022-49450632 GCF_048455015.1 Haemaphysalis longicornis
CTTGGTATGTCATCGCAGACATCATGAAACACATGATTTAGCGGGAGAATCAAAACTTTGGCTTACGTTTTTTAACTTCTCAGTGAATAAACCATTTGCTATCGGACAAGCGCTGGGGGCACTAGAAAACGTCAAACCTTTCGAATAAAACAAATTTGTATTTTTTTTGTATTTTCTTTATTCAATTTTTTCAATTTTTTATTCAATTTTTTTATTCAATTAAACGCCGATCAGGCGGAGGTAGCCGGATTTATGTGGCAGAAAGAATTCAAACACGTAGTTATTAACGCAGTGGCGTTATTGCTACCTCTCGAGCCAGCAGGGAAAAACAGTCTCTCTCTCTCTCTCTCTCTCTCTCTCTCTCTCTCTCTCTCTCTCTCTCTCTCTCTCTCTCTCTCTCTCTCTCTCTCTCTCTCTCTTTTTTTTTTTTGCTGCAGTCTGTCTCTATTTTTTCTTTGGTGCAGCTGCTGCGCTCTTACCTGGCCTCTTTGCACACCTTTGTTTCTTTGCTATCTTATTTTTTACCGTAAAGCCCGACCCAACGTGCATTAGTA
Source organism: Haemaphysalis longicornis (assembly GCF_048455015.1). Taxonomy (NCBI): domain Eukaryota; kingdom Metazoa; phylum Arthropoda; class Arachnida; order Ixodida; family Ixodidae; genus Haemaphysalis; species Haemaphysalis longicornis. Next base: position 49,391,577 of record NW_027526422.1, read on the forward strand.
AAGTAACACTGGTATTATTCTCGACTATGTGCTTATGCTTTTCCTGAAATATGCTTAGCATTTCCTTTCGGATAAAAACATGTATACCCGTACCATCACTGCTAGTTTGAGAATGTCTTGCATATAAATACTTCATGTTAATGTCCTTTGATAAGGCAGAACTATTTTTATAACGCTATACGCTCACTGAGAGTTGAAAAAGGCTTTTAAAAAGCCGTGCTAAGAAATCGACGTCCAAAAAACTTGTCGCGGTTCGTCAAGCTACTGTTCATGAATAATAAATGAGAAAGTATACGAAAGCATTCAAGAACGCTGCTGCAAGTGGCGCTGTTGTGTCTGGGTAAATTTTTTTAGGCGGCATATTTCGTAACTGTAAAGGTATGGCTCTTTTTTTTTTTGCATCTTTCGCGTGAACTTCAAAGCATTTCACGTGCGACAAAGCCAGGCTGCACTCCGGAATTTTCGTTGCTGCATTTGCACGCGCACATGCAGGAATATTCCACCGTACGCTTTAATCCGCGCCGCCCGACCCATTACGAGCCAACAAAACGCCGCCATAGTGCACTGAAAACTTAAAAAAAAAAGCCGAGCTTTTATTGTTACGAGTTTTATTGTCACTAATTTTTATAAAACATGAACAGGACAGGAAAGAGAGGACAGTGAACAGGAAAGGAAAACACAGCGAATAATTACCTGATTATTTTCTGAAAGATAAGAGACAAAAATGTAGTAGGCAGGAACCATGCTTTTACCATACGCTGCAGTTTGAATTGAATTGAATTGAATTTGAATTGAAAATAAGTTTTATTAAACAAACATGATATGGGTACACAGTATATACAGGAGGAGGTCCCATGGTTATGAAAACCGCGAGCGGGACCTCCTATACAAATTAACAAAATGACTATAAAATTACAATGACAACACTCCGGCGCTCTTCTATGAATTTGGTCTAACGTTTTCGTATTGATAACGATTCCGAAAGCGATAGCTTTGCACTTGCGCAAGAAACCAACCGGAACGCAAACAATACGCTGCACCGCGCGGACTAATGCTTTTTTTTTTTATTATTTTACTGCTTCTGTTTTGCAATGCTGAACGTTTTTATTGATTACTAAAAGTGACTGACGCAACATGTTCGACTTCAAACAATTTCTATTTGCGAAAGGCAGTCCCACGTAATAATCTTACACGCGCACAAACCAATACCAGGGAGTATAATATCGTAACCAAACTTGCCCACAACCGCGAGCAGTCGCTCCATTTTACCTAGGCTCTTAAATCCCGCTTTTAGAAGGCGCGAGAAATATTCTCGCGCGTCGCGTTAAATCAATAGACGAGCAAGGACATCTCTTTCGACACGAACCATGGATTGTTTGAGAAGTTTGGCCCATGATCGATGCCGCCTTTTGCTGCTTTCGTCGACAGCCTTCCGCGGTATTTGTCCACATATCAATGTCGCCAACTAAGCGGTCTGACAAAGGAACAAGATGTAGATCAGACACGTAACCCGAAATACCCTGCAAACGCAGACTAAAAAAGAAAACACAGAGCGCGTCGAGCCAGAAAAGCAAAGAGAGCATTTCCGTAGCGCGCTTCTTCGAACCGTTGAAAAAAGTTACAACGACGGGTCGGATACGCTCGACGTTAAGTGCATTTAAAATTCGCCAGAAGCAAGGAAAGCAGAACCGACTATATCCGCGTTGCCGTCGCGGCCTGTTCGGGCGCACTTCCGCCTTCCAGTATTCGCACGAAACTAGTTTAGCACTACGCGAAGTTTAAGAGAAACGAAAGTAATTCTAATGAACGACGAGCGGAGGCCCGAGAGAGCTAATATCGAAGCTTTAGACGGCGAGTGCGGAACTTTCAGCAAAATCTCGATCCTTTGTGCCGCAAAGCGCAGTGCACAGCATCGATCCGATCTGGGGTTAGCAGTATAGCCGACCGGCGCATGTAAAAGCCTCCTAGCAGTAATTTTTTTCCTGAACTCTCAAGATTCTGTCCTACTCGCTGCAAGCACTCTACATAATAACCTCCTTTCTTTTTACCTTGCACCATGGGGCGTAGCTTCCGCATTGACGTTTTTATTATTTGAAGTCGTCCGCGAAGCATTTCAGTGTCTGTTCCAGGGATTAATTCCCGCTGTCGCTGATCCCCAAGCAAGGTTTACATTGGCCCAGTATGTGGTTTATCGAGTGCTTCGTCGACAAATGGCTGCCGCCTCGAAATACAAGCCGAGTAACCCGCCAGCTCGCTGTGATTCACATTGGAAAACTGTGGTTGATTTCTCTGTCATAGGAATCGGTAAAACACGAAAGTGAAATGTGCAGCGAAATCTGCAGCTGAGCATGATTTGTGGGACGGCAGCTGTCTTGTGGGTGTACTTGTCGAGCGACGTCCTGCTGGCGGGTCGCTTCGGCGAAAGTGTACTGGCGTCATTTCCGTGACGGATGTGACGCCAGTGAAATCTTGGGGTATCGCGGCATAAAACACTTGCGTGTTAAAATATAAAACCCGAAAACGAACAGCTCTAAGTATAACGTGTTCTTTACTATTAAAGGTTGCTTCCCCGTAAGAATACACCGTGTGCAGGGGTGCACCCTTTACAGGCCGCTTGCTCCGTTGTACTGGCGTCACTTCCGTGACGGATATGACGTCCGGGAAATCTTCATGTATCCCGGAATAAAATACATGCGTGTTAAAAATTCCACTCCAATCTACTGCACTCCGCTCCGCTCCTTCGCTCACGCATACGCACGCACGCACGCACGCACGCACGCACGCACACACACACACACACACACACACACACACGCGCGCACACGCACGCACGTACGCGCGCGCGCAGACATACCTCCTGGGGGCACTAATAAGAGAAGTGTCATTGTAACAAGTGCTAAGCTATGCTTTGAGCTCAAGACAGCCGCGAGGGAGGCAATTGAAGGAAAGAAACCGTATTTATCGTCAATAACTAGGCCGTTGAGCCAACGTCTACCACCCAGTGTTCCTCTAAAAAGGCAGTTCTGTAATATATTCAACGCAACTCAGCTGACCAACAGCGCCGCACACACATGTTTACTTGCAGACCCGTTTGTTACAAGTCCATGTTTCCCCGTATAATGACGGGCGATCAGGCGACGCCTTTTCAAACCGACTTCCTGTTTACGTTACCTACACCCAGAAACTACCCCAACGTATTCAATAGTCTGATGAAGCATGCTACACTTGCAGGCACTAAAACGGAGATGTCGGTGTCCTCTACTTGAATGCGGCCGAACGGCGATGATTAATTGACCATCTCCGCAAGCCATCACGACTCCCTTTTCTTTGCAGGCGCCACTGGGGCCAAAAAACGGTCAAGAAAATGAAAACGAAGCCTTGTGTGGACGGTGCGTCTTCTTTCGAACCAAAGGGGCCCGCGTTCCTGAGAAATTGTTCCGCTATACGCATCCTGCGAATTGTACACTGATACACCGCGCCAGGCACACAGACGGACTGAACTGCACCAGGCGTTCTAAGGGCATGGATACGCCCTAGGGGCATCAAGATAGGCGGACACGGCATTCAATTTAGAGATCCTCATGTTTCATCGGATCTGATAAGTTGTTTTACTTTGAGTGTACTGCGGTTTTTCTTATAAGTTTATGCTCCTGTGTGCCCGCATTAAGTATGTACGCGCTCGTGTACGCACCGTATACATTACCGCATTAGCATTAGACTGCTGTCTTCCTTGCGGCAGGTGCAGGTTGCCTGCTTCGAGTGTACACTTCTTCCCCTCTCGTTACTGCTACAACTACCTGTGTTTTTGTGTTTTTTTAATGGGACAAGAACTTACAGGAGGCGAAGCTTACACTGGCAAAGCATTCGCGATACCTGGGAACACGTTCACGTTCTTATAGTTGCGCATTGTTCCGTCGAAATAAGAGACTTTCTCCACGGCTCTTTCCAGGTAAAGAAGCGGTGCCTGCTAGGTTCAAAAGAGGAAGAGAGAAGAGAAGAGGAAAAGAGAAAGAGAGGGAAATCGCTAAACAGAGAGCATGTCCAATATTTACAGCGCAGTATTCACGAGTAGGATAGGAAGAACGACACACCGTGAGCTTTCTTGGTGCGTCGTTCGCCGTATCCTGATGTATACTGCTCGGTAAATATTTGACGCGAACTACCAACAAGCCCTACACGATCTCAGTGACTAATCGTCGCCTTGGAATTTTTTGGACATTATTTCTCACATTTCGTGCATGCGGGTTTCATTTGTACTTTTGCCGGTGCAGCGCCTCCTCTGGATGACTTATGAAAAAGGAACTCAAGGGCGACGCCCAACATCATCGGCTGTGCGCATGCTTTCAGCATTCACTCCCGTTCCGTTTTCCCTTTCCAGACAAGGGTGGTTTTAGCATTAGCTTCCATCCTCAACTTTCACACTGCTGTTGCCCCCAAACAGGTCATGAATTTCAAGAATGCTTTCTCCTTCCCCAGCCGTAACAGGGGCTTGGCCTTCTCTCCCGTACACCACACCATCTTCAAGAATGCAGTGTAAACAATAAGAAAGCCGTTGTGCCTCAAATATCCCCCTTTCCAACCTAAGCTGCCAATCTTGGCACAGAATCTCGCCGTTCTGGGCGAAAAACAAGAAGCCAGAGCTCTCCGTGTCCTCGCACCCTTACCGGGCACGTCACGGCTTCTCCTATATCGGCCCTCGTTGATGCCAGAGGCGTCCTCACCAAAAAGTTGGCAAAGTCGGCCAAACAAGCTTACGCGCTGCTTGCAGGAAATACGGGCGGCACGAGGGGGGCTTACGTTTCCGCGGGCTCTTTTGTCTTTGGACACGGCGGCGACCTGGGACGGCTCGCCCAGGGCGTCGAACGCAATCGACGTCGCTCATCTATCACCGCGGCGCTGCTCCAGCCGGCAGCGGAGTACCGCCCCGGGCTCCGAACGGACCGGCCTTACAAGCGCGCGTGCTCACTGTGTGTTAGGGAGAGAGGGGGTATAGACACAGTGGTGCCCGGAGGCGTCGCTACCGGTTTGAACAAAGAAAAAAAAACCTGCATTGGTAGAAAAATCATTCGTTGCTCTATTCGAAAAGTTGTGGAAGAACTTGATGGGTCTTCACGCCTTGAAGGCCGCTCTTTGTTCTGTGAAAATGCGTTACTCCTAAATATTCCCAGGGCAAGAAATTGTCATGAAAACGACACAGCAACAACACAAAAATTTGAATCCGAGGAGACCTAAGCACTGCTTACGATGCTGTGAATGCGAGAGTATTAACGTTCAATTTCCGAACAAATGCGCCGGCACTGCGGGCACACGTGCAGAGCCCCCTGGCTCATTGGAGACTGCTTCGCCGCGGGATGAAGCATTGTCGCTATTGCGAAGCTCAGCATGGTGCGTACCCAGTCGCTGAGTATCTAATTGAACGCCGCGCTCCTTTCGCTTGTGTTGCGTTCGAAATGAGATGAGCGCTTGGCAGCCAAGGGGACGTCCGGCTGGCGCATACCCACGCTCGCTGCCACGCAACGTGTCACAGTTTCGAAATTAAAGCGCAGGGGAACGAATGTGAGAGGATTGCAGCTAAGCCTAACTGCTGCGAAGGGGGGATAAAAAATTCCCCCGCATTTCCCCGAGGGGGAGAATGTGAAAGTGCGAATGCACGGTTGTCGGCCCGCTTGCGGCGCTTGCGCTCGGCCCCCGCAGCCCACCGCCTCGCCGCCTTCTCTTCCATCTCTTCCATCGGGTTTGTAGTATCACGTGTACACCACGCAGTTATCAAGCCGCTATAACGCCGCTGAGTCGCCAACGCACGCCGCTGACGACGTAGTTTGAATGCGTTAAAGATATAAGGCGCGTCACTAACACAGATATCACCGTCGCGTCCGTGGCTTATTCGGTAGAGCGTCGGGCTGCGGCCCGCAAAGTCCTCGGATCGAAACCTGGCGCCGGATGCTGTTTCTTCTTTAAAGAGCACTGCGGACGCCGCCGACGCCGCCGCCGCCGCCGACGCCGGCGGTGGATGGTTTGGGGTCGCTTACAGCCCTGGAAGCTCTCCCAGCTTGTTTGTGGAATAAAGCTTTTTGGCCAAAGCAAAACAATGCCTGCGCAATAGTCTTATATAGTCACAGCTAAATCTACCCGTCTATGTCCGGTGGAATGTTCATACTTGTCAACATTGTTGAAGAAGAACAAGACATTACGCAAATATGAAACAACAAATCAATACAGAAGTGATATTTGCAGTGTTCCTTTATAAAAAAATCAAACATGCTTGAATTTGCGAAATTAAATACTTCATCAACTGCAGAAAAAGAATTCACTGCGCCGTCGCCTGCTGTCGCCCGCGCCACTATAGCTTCTGAGGCCATTTTAAGAAATCAACCGGCAACAGTTACGCAATGTTCCACTAGGTAGGTTCCACGTTCTGCTTGCAACGTACGTGGAGTAGGGAAACGCGGTTCTATAAACGCTGAAGTAGGGCGCCTCGATTAACGCGCGTCTTCGCCGTACGGCAGCGTTCGCATCAAGTCACCCGGTTTGGAGCAGTGGAACGCGGGAAATTTAAAATGATTTAAGCAAACCTTTGGCGTCTTTACCTTGGGAGGAGCGCAACGCAAGAGGAACAACATGAGAGGTGAGCGGGAAAGCGAAGGGAGGCATTTACTTCGCAAAAGCCGATAAAGACTATTGTCTTTTGACGGCATTTGCAACGAAAGGAGCAGATACGCGGCCAATTTTTTATTTGATTGATTGATTGATTGATTGATTGATTGATTGATTGATTGATTGATTGATTGATTGATTGATTGATTGATTGATTGATTGATTGATTGATTGATTGATTGATTGATTGATTGAAAAGAAAAACAGCCATTCTTCCTCATTTTTCTCACCGCTACCTCCCTCCACAGCTCCCATCTATAGTCGAAGGGAGAGGTTGTGAGGAGAACGTATTACTTTGCGGGCATTCCGCACATAAGGGGCGGAAGCTACCGAAGCTAGTTTTTTCAATGCTACCTCATGTAATACACTGCGACTGGAAGCATACTGCGATAATTTCCCACAAAAAAAGAAACACGGACAAACATTTTGTAATAAAGTACCCTAGTCTCCTGCTGGCAGGTGATCTGTGTTATCTTTCGTGACGATTAGTTTCTGAGCATGTTATTGCAGTACCAAACAACTGAAGCCCAAGTATTGGAGACGTGGCTACACGCGGTTTCACACACCGTCTCTACGCGCAATAAACGCTGCTGCCCTTTTCGACGGTGAGCTGGAACTGGAGCATGCTGTTTTTATATTTAGCTTTTAACCTTGCTGCTAACGTTGTAACAGCGTACTGAAACATTTTTTTTTGTTTAGAGACAAGGCTCATAAAACATGTGTCCGCTTCGCATGCACTTTGTGTTAAGTAATCGGCGGGTTACAAAACACGGGCCACGGCTTCAATTTTGTCGTCCCACGCAGCTCCAACCGAGATGGATTTGTACGCTTTTGCAGCGGATTCTGTTTCCCGTAGCTTTTATTGAAAAAAACTCGAGCTCGTGCAAACAATCCAAGAAACATGTTTCTTCAGAAATCATGAAACTTAATAACAAGTGACGTTATCTGACGCTTTTACTTGGAACCTTCTTTCGAAACACCTAGAAATGTCTACAGGGCAGGCCTTGATATGATATATCCCGCGGCTGCCGGATTTCGCTGGCGTTTACATAACACCTCTGGGAGCACGAAGCAATAGGTGAGACCGCAATGTAAATGATCTGTTCCTCCCTACGAGCTTTTGGTGCTGCCCACACAAGTGGTGCGAGCCGATGCAAATACAGAAACAGAACATACGCCTCGGTAGAAATTGGACCATGAACCTTCAGTGGAAAATTCGCAAAGACACGGAGAATTCGCAAACACCATGCTAAAAGCATGACAAACAGAACATGCGTTGTGCTGACAACCAAAATCGACGACCTCCAGTAAGAGAGAAAAATGAATGAAAAAAATTGCGCAGCCTGCACTAATGGTGCAAGGCTGGAGAAACAGCAGAGCTGACGGCCCCTCTCCCTTCGTCGGAGACCAGGCAGTTGGATCTCACATTTGTTTATAAACTTGCCGCTGAAAGTTCTGCATGACAGGCACGCCCAGATCGTTTCGTCCACAGGCTTTCACATCTGTCCCACAGTGGACCGCGTTAGCGCACGCTAGAACCCCCGGCCAAATCCAAAGCCACCGCCCGCGCTACGAACCCAGAGGAAATGCTGTGCACCGGGAATTCCGTGCGACGGTAACCTTCAAAACAAAGGAAGCAGAACTCTTTAAGCAGCTATGAAGCCCGCGACAAGCCAGGTGCAACGGAACACGACCCCCTGGCTTTTCCCCCCTTAAATGTCTCTGTATATCAATTGTCTGAGTGCGAGTACCCTTAAACAGGCATACATGCAGGTCCGGAATATTTCGAAAACATTCCGCTTTTTCGCTTTTTTTTTTTTTTTCTCGTGATAGATGTGTGAATGTGACGCTCACTTGTTACTTTTACCATTCCGGCTTCTTCCCCACCACTCTGTTTTACTTTGGACGCAAACTGAAGCGTGTACGATTAGTTGTTGCAGCAGGTGTTGCAGCAAGCGGCATCCTAACCTGAACGTGTCTATATGTAACAGAATGTATCCGAATGCCCAGTCACGTGTCCTTTCTCTGCATTGTACTGAATATTTATTATGCAAATAAACCCATTTTCGTTAAATAAAAAAGATGAAATGATAGCTCAGCCGGATAGACCACGGGAAGCGTTTTTTAGGGGCGAAGCCCTGTCAGGGCTGGGGCTGTTGGCGTCTCATGTCGTCGTCGTCGTCGTAATCGTCGTCGCATGTAGTCACGGTACTAAAACACCGAGAAACTCGTCTACGCTTTGCGCTACAACGTAACGCGTAAAAAAAAGAGCACCAGGACACTCGTTTACGCCTCGCGCTGGAGACGAATCGAGACTAGGCTCACTCCCTGTAGAAATCCTAGTGGGTAGTCTACAGACCCAGTCACCTGCATCGGGACGCCGACAACCTCTCCCGCTACCGAGCGTACAAATTCCGACGCCTCGCTTCGGTCCTCTTCTTCTGTCCTTTACCTTGGTGAAGGGCGGCGCTGTGATGCCTCGTTGAACGCCTCAGCGCTGCCTCTCCAGACGTTTCAGTGCGGTAGTTCCAAGTCGAGGATGGTGCCTTCCGCCGTCAGAAAGCCCCGTTCCCGAGCTCTTAACTGTCGTCCCTGAGCACCTAAGTTTGAACGTTCTCGAGCAGCTCCACGAGGCCTGCCAATGGCTGGTTACCTAGCGGTTTCCACCCCATACGACCGGATGCGGCAGCGGTTCCTCTGGCAGAGATTTAGCGTATTCGCCGTTTCGTCGGCACATGCGACCTGTGCCAAAGCAGGAAAGTCCCAAAGACGCGATACGCTCGTTTCGTTGAGCCACTTGATTGACCCGTGAAATCGTTCCTCCGCGTTTGCTTAGATATGCTTCGTCTCTTTCCCTAGTCTACGAAAGGGTTAAGTGAATTGCAGTGGCCCCCGATTATGGGACACGTCACTCAATCACACGTGCCCTTCCAACCAGTCGCGCTACCGATGCCGCTGATTTTCGCCTGCACGACGTCATCTTCTATCATGGTGCTCCTCGTCAGCTATTAAGAGACCGCGGGCGACACGTTTTGTAAACGCGCCGCCTATTCTTCGAGCCAAACAAAATCTAAAGGGTAACATCGGGAAAGAATTTCAGCGCGAACGAGCGAGCCAGCGGTTTAGGAAAAGATTGTTTTAGAGAGACATTTCTTTCGTGATGCCACTTTTGCGTAAGTACGTCCATGCGTGCGTGCTTGTGCGCGCACCACTGTGTGCGAGTGCAGGGGTGAACATTGTAGTGCGTGGTGGAAAGATACCTAAAATACCTCAAATTCCCAGAATTTAACAGAAGGAGCAATACAAAAAAAAAAAAAACATACCATACGCGTCTGCAATCTCTGAACCAGTAAAAGCCTTCTATCCTAATAGTACAAACCACATACGTCCTCCCGAGCGCACACAAGTTATTTGAAGCAGTTTCAAACTAGGCCAATTTTACTTTATGTGGATCGTCGCCCGTTTAACACAACTTCCAGTAAAAAAGGAATGAGTGAACGTGAGGGCGTTGCTGCAAAAACTACCGAGTGTAGGGGAAATCAATTCAGACAAGTGTATATATCGTAATAGCTCTCTCTCTCTCTCTCTCCATTAAGAATTCAGCTCTGGCCTGGCTGCGAATCCCCACATCGACACGTCCACCTCATTCGACAAAAGCGGAGTACTTCCCCTCCCTAGCCGCGCCGTAAAAACAACCGCCCAGGCCAGCCTCCCCTCGCTATCCGAACGCGGACAGCGAAGGCCGAAGCAGAGGGGCGTCGAGCCGCCGCCATAAACATTCCAGGCGCGCAGGCAGCACGGAGCGCACTGACGAACTACTGAAGCCGCGCGGGAAGCTCCGAACTTTTCGATAAGGAAATTTGTTGCAGCCGCCGAGAGCGCTTCATTTTTCAAGCTTCTCCAGCGAGCCAAGGGATAAACAACAAATGGTATTGCGCTCCTTCTGAGCCTGGAGGCATCTTCTTGGTTGTGGTGTGAAAGCAAAACGAGTGAAACAAGAAATAAGAGATGCGGATGCCGGCTCTGGCCTCTTACGCTGCTCCGCACCAGAAAAAGAAAACTTTTTTTTTTATTTTTTAGGATGGCTGTCATAACTGTTTCCTTTTGCGATTGAACATGTGCCGACTAAAATAAGGGCAAAAATAAAGATAAAAGGAACCAAGGAGTCATCTTCGATTCATCCTCACCGCTTCTCTCTTCCGGTCGGAGCACTGACGCGGGGTTGAGCCTCTCGAGAACGGTGTCGAACTTTTGCTTCTGCGGAAAGACGACAACTTTTCATCTGCGATGATATTTTCCCCGGGAAAGTGTTAAAAGTGGAACAGCCAAGAGATGAAGAAACAGGGAGCAGGGGCTTTCATCGGTAAGCCTGAGAGCTTGGAAACACTCCGTCTTTGTCGAAGCCTTTCGCACCCGAGAGGAGACAAAGCATTATCGAAAGCGCCACTTTGTGCACCACGAAGCGCTCTTGGCGTAGGCCTTGCTGAGCGCTGCAAAAAGCCATTAGTGTGAGGCAGCAGTTTCTTCGTTTTCTTTTTGTTTTGTTCGTCGCTTCCTGAGAAATTTAGCGCACTCGACCGATATGAGGTACGAAGTTTGCGAGTAGCGACTATTGATGATGCGGCAGCATGCATATTCACAACTTAACGAAAGCACACGAGTATACACTAAAAAAAAAGGAGGAGATCGGGTGATGTTTCTGCGGCTTCATCAAAAATGTATAGAGGTCAAAGAAGAGCCAGGGCTCTTAGACGATGCAGGTACGTGCTGTTTCCGCGACAGTAGACATAGTAACACATGGAAAAACGAGAGTAGAGGCGCCTCGGAAAAAAATTTTGGGGCGAAACCATTCATATGGAGGCGGAAGGTTTCATAGGTTTCATTCAACTAACAGTGAGCCTGGCCGGGGACTTAACGTTGCGTTTGAATAAAGGTTTTTTTCCTCCTCCTTCTCCTTTTACTAACTATTAGTGACAAGCTCACAGCCGCTCTTTTTCCTGTGACGAGTTTTTTTTTTTTTTTTTTTTTTACAGAAGTACGTTTGAAGAGGTCTGACGCTTTCACACAAGTACTCCTTTTGTCATAACTTTTTAAGTTAAGACCAGACAAGAAATTGAGGAGTAAACGAAGGTTACAAAAAAAAAGCAAACAATAACAACACTGCTTCCCCTTTACTTGAGAAATACTATACACATTTCGGAATATTAAAAGCCATCTTGAATGTACCACAACGCGCATCAGTTTGTTTTACACTGCACTCCTTTTTTTCCCCCTCGAGCACAGACAGAATTCAAAAGCGCGCGACAACGGAGATAAGGGTAGACGGCCAAAGTGCGAAACAGCGAGGAGGGGGAGAGAGAGAGGGATGAAAGAGGAAGGGGGGGCAGGATCGGGAAGAGAAGGCGAGGTCAAAAGCGAGCAGCGGGGAACAAAGTCAGGAGGGCAGTGAAAGATGACCGGGCGCGTGAAATGCATAGCGTCGGCGTGCGCGCGATACAAGCCGAAGAAGCCGCCGCCGAGTATCGAAGCGGCATTGTTGTGCGAGGGCGGCACAAAAGGGGGAGCCGGGGCTCGAATGGCGTGAATAGGAAAGGCTTCCGCGCTTATCTTCTTGAGGAAGACTGAGCGAACGAGGGGAGGAGAGGGGAAAAAAAGGGGAAACTGGACGCGATCTCGCGCAGGAAGCGACGGTGCCTAGGGGTAACGACGTAAGAAAAGCCCCCTCCGCCGTAGACGCGATCGAGGAGCTTCTGAGTTCTCCGGTTACGCGCGATCACGAGATGCGGCGGGCCTTGGGCGTCGCGAAGAAAGTGGAGAGGCGTAGGAAATAGGCGCCGCTCGGTGAGTGAGGAAGATGGCCCAAAAAAGATTGCCCGAGAAAACTTTCTTGAGCGCTGGACAAAGAAACTTCACCAGTGTGGAATGCGTGCCCGCACCCGTCGTTAGGGTGCCACCAGACGCTGGGCTTATGTTCCTAAATGCAGGGGAAAAAATCCACTGCGCTTAGTCTTGCTTACTTTAGTCAAGAAGCCGTGCTTGCGAAGAGTTTTTGACCATATAAACCATACGAAGAAAAAGAGCTAAGTAAAGGTAGTTGGTTGGGTTAGGGTCGCGACTTGCTTTTAGATAGGTGTGCCTTGGGATATGTCAGGCAAAAAGGTCAGCTAAGAAACGCTGTCTCTGAAGAACAAATATGAATAATGCTTGCACGGTTCAACTTCATTGACACTGATGCGATTGAGCACAGGAAAAGGTATCCCAAGTATTTTTTTTTTTGGTAGAGGGAAAGCACTGAAGCAACAATAAAGTTAGCTCACACGGAAAGTTGGTACTATGAACGCACAATAACCCGAACAATTCCTCTAAAAAGAAAATAAGCAGTACAATAGTTGGTTGACAAGCTCTGAAACCGGCGTACAGCTCACTTATTTCGGGAATAAAAGTAACTGAAACGGAAGTAATCGTTCCACCCCGTATACCCACTTCGACGTAAAGGCTTATAAATATCCGAACCAGAGGAAAACAGCGGACCTCCAGCCTGAGGAGTTTTTCCAGCAGAGACATCCTCGATTCTACCTAACCTCAACTAACGCGGAGATATACCTCTCCTTCAACGTATCCCAGGGTAGACTCCGAATAGCGGATGCCGGTAAAAAAAAATAAAAAGAGATCATCAAGTACGTCGGAACAAACGGCCGAAATAGTTGTGAGAGAAAGGTGACGGGTCGAGAGCACATAAGGGAAAGCAGAAAACAACAACAACGAGAACGCAAACTTAACCAAACGACATCACAGACCCGCAGGACGTATACAGGAGGCAATCGCTGCCCCACGGGGTTAACGATCAGGCGTCGGACAAAAGGCAGATAAGAAAACTCTTTTGATGTTCCCGGCCACCCTTCCCTCTTCGCGCGATTCCCCCAAAATATCGCCGACGAAAAAGGACCATTTCGAGAAAAAGAGACTTCGCGAGCGGGGGCCGAAAACAAAGGGAAGTTTCTGGAGAAAAGATGGATTTATCGACTTAAACGACTCCGCCTATTCGATCGCTTCCTGAAGGGAGGTGGAAAAAAAGACTGCGACCAACATTACGAAGCCGAGGTCTGTTTGTTTATGTTCAGGATTGGCGTGGCCCCCGGAGAGAGGGCGCTGCAGTCGCTGAACGGGAAGGAAGCAGCCGGGAAATACAGTTCAGATGAAAAGTGTACGGTGAAGAAAGGGAGAGAGAGAGAAAGAGAGAAGTATTCCATTAAACAAAACGGCTCGACGTACCCGACAGTTGGGTTCTCATTTCGAGCAATTGCCGAGTCTGAACAGCCCTGGGCGCTGCCCGGACGGGAAGGGAATCATTTCACGAATCGCTCGATGTGTATACTGCAGGCAGTGTCGACGGAGAGAGAAAAAAAAAAGTAAAACTAACGAAAGTGAGCACGCGCAATACTTGGAGACTGGGATGATTGAAGTAGGAATTTCATTGCCGATATGTCGACCTCCCGATTTCATCTCCTTTTTCATGTATGTTAACACAAAAAAAGCGTGTGTCGAACAACGGAGCGCACGTAAGAAAAAAAATGTTTAAAACAAAAGCTACGGTACCGTATAGCTCCATACACCGCCTACCAAATAGCAGACTCTAGTTCTTATTGCGGTTAAATGCTACAGAAAGTGCAGTAAATCTTGGTATTCCAACAGGCCTGGGGCAATTTCCTATCTGTCCTCTCTATCTGGGGCAATTCTCTATCCACTCAAACACCCGTAAATAGTTCAATTGTAATAGCCATTACAAATCTAAGCCCCCTTTTTAACACAAAGATCGTTAGAACGTGAAGCTTACTCCAAACTGCTTCGACCGTGTCAAAATGGCGCAATAGGATAGGCGTCGGCTTCATAACGCGAGGGGCGCAAGTTAGACACCGACCATGGGAAGCGTTTTTTTTCTCTTGAGGCGCTTGATGTGTTTTTCTGGAAACCCAATGCGTAAGCTGGCTTTCCGGCAATGCGTTATGGGCGTAACGATTTGTATTTTGGAGTTTGACTTTGGGCTTTGAAGACATTAACTTTCTATGAGAGAAAGCCTGCGTTTCAACCCTCTTTCACACCCCCACGAGCATCATCATCGTCAGAGAAAGTTGGCTTTCCTGCTGTGCATTCAGTGGCAACGTCGCCATAAGTGAGAGATAAAAAGCTTAGCTTTAACATGCTTCAACGTGAAAAATCATACAACAGCGTTAAGGGACCAGCACACCATAGAAGAAAGGTGCGAATTCAGTTCCGGACAGTATTCAGGTAGCGCTGGCATCCCGAAACTATAGGTGCTATTCGTTGAAAAGTTTAGCGGTCAATTTCTTCGCCTGGCAACACTGGAAACGGCCACAGACATGGCCGATGCGCCAAGGACACGGCGCGCCACTGCGCACGCACGCCGAAGAAAAAAAAAACTCCGGCGTGCGTCATCTGCTCCGTTCCAATCCGATTCCAAACGGTGGCGTCAACAGAGATGTTATTAATCGCAATCACATTGAACTCGAGAAAATACTGTGCGTTCGGTGAGGTAGAGTTTGTAACGTGAAACAGTCATGTGTTTCACAGTCGTGCTTAGCATGGACAAGTACCGCCATCCCGCGGAGCCCGGCGTAACGAGTGACGGCGCACCACGGCCGGGCTAGAGCGGCGGTGCGCGCTGTGTTGATACGGCCTTAGCAGCGGCGGCGGCGGCGGCGGCGGCGGCGGCGAGAACAATGCAGCCCCGTCTCGACGTAAAGTTCCGCCACCAACCCGCGCACGCTGCTGCTCTAGCCCGGCCGTGGGCGCAGTCACACGGTTGCATGGAGGAGATGTGGGGTGCCTGATCTGCGGGCCGTGCGCACAACGTCTCTTGGCAAAACACGCTTGGCCACAAATATGGCGGCGCACACTTGGTTGTCTGCATGCATTCCGCGCCATTGAATACCGGCTATACCTTCAATCCGAGTATTATACAATTCTAACACTCAGATGACGGGCATAACCCAATGAAGACACCCCGCGCAATGCCACAACGCATTAGAGCCAATTAAATGAGACCCCCTGGAGCAGTGGTTTATAATTGCGCACATAAAAAAGCATAGGTAATAAAACTAGGCAGAAAGCATGCTGGCGAACGATCATTCGCGAAAGCGAACAAAGACCCCCGCCTCAAGCGGGCGGCAAAAAAAGAGAGATACAAGTGCAGACCCGCGGTGGCGGTGTGGGACACAGGGCGCGGGAAGATGAGCAGAGGATATGAGAGGCCGCGCCGAGAAAAAGAAGGAGAAACGCGGATACTTAACGGGGAGATATTCAAAGTACGGTTATTCCCGCTGGGCCCTCAAGGCTGCTGCGTCGCCGCCATTCGGGGGAGCTCGTTTTTCGCGGCTGCGGGTGCATGCATAGCGGAGAAGCGGCGTAATGATGTTGGGTGTGGAGGCTCCGAGAGAGGAACTCCGCAGCGCCCCCGACATTGGAAGGGTTCCGTCAGGGCGCTTCCTGTTGGCGGCAAGTAGGGCGGATGCGAGACGCTTTCCCAGCGAGATGCCGCGCCAGAAGCACCGCGGGGAGGCGAAAACTTCGCCCGACTTCCTGAGAGCTTTCTTCGCCGACGACGGAACTCAGCGTGCTCGCGCAAGCTTCTTTGTTTATTATTCGCCTCGACGCTTCTTCTACGGGCGCAACTTTGCCCGCTCTCTCAGCCAATACCACGCTGTCTCAGTTTTCCAAGCAGTGGCTACTCGACGAAGGTCTCTGTTCCTTATTCTACAAAAAAAAAAAAAAAAACTGATTTGCGGGTCGGCAGCTGTCTTGTGGATATGCTTGTCGAGCGACGTCCTGCTGACGGGTCGCTTCAGCGAAAGTGTACTGGCGTCATTTCCGTGACGGATGTGACGTCCGTGAAAACTTGGGGTATCGCGGCATAAAACACTTGCGTGTTAAAATATAAAGCCCGAAAACGAACAGCTCTAAGTATAACGTACTTTTTAGTACTAAAGGTTGCTTCCCCGCAAAAAGACCCTGTGTGCAGGGGTGCACCCTTTACAGGCCGCTTGCTTCGTTGTAGAGGCGTCAGTTCCGTGACGGATATGACGTCACCGAAATCTTCGTGTCTCTGGGAATAAAACACTTTCGTGTTAAAAAAAAGGTAGGTGGCATTTTATTCTATGAAAGTGGAGGACCATCAGAGTTGCTTGTGTGTTATTGGTTAGCCGAAAACTTCCCCTCAAACCGCAGCGTCGCGCCGGCGAAGCGTTCAGGGGGATTGCAGCCAGCCACGCCGACGTCTTGCGTTTTCCGCTTCGCGGTATTGGAGGTCCCGACGGGCATTGCCCATTCGCTTGGCGTACGCGGGCCGACCATCGTCAGTGGTCCTTTTCCACCCCGTTCGGTATATTCCTTTATAAGTCAGCCTCAGTGTGCAAAAAAACAATGTGGGAAAGACCACTTGCAAAGACTAACCAAACGCCGATATCTTTAAAAGTGGGCTTAACTTTTTCACATTGGCGCATTGATAGAAAGACAATTTTCCAAATGTCGTCGAAGGGGGACGGAGTGACAAGGCAAGGAGCAGGAAAGCAGCTTTTCTTGGACTACACACGCAAAAAAAAGAGGTGTTAGCCCACAATTGCTCCGCCGTGAAAAAAAAAAATAATAAAAAATAATAAAAAATACCCTCACCGCAGCAGCTCCTATCTGTTCCGCTACGTACTTCTATTGTCTGATTGCTTCATAAATAAGAGCAACGCTTCGAAGCTGGTTCAATAAGTCATACAATTCGCTTGCTGGCCTCCTTACTCCACTGCTTCCCTCTCTCACCTTTTTTTCTTAGCAGCCCCAAATTTGTCGGGCTGCTGACAATGTCGGTAGCATCCAGTGTCTTTTGTCCATGCTCAAAACAACTTTCTGAGGAAAGCGCGGCTAGAACTACATGGTTAGGCAACGACTAAAAGAAGCCCCAAGGCCAAAAGAAATTCCCGTGTTCCACGAAGTGTCCCGTATGGCAATCCCAAGGCACACCTGTGCCGCTGTTGCAAAAGAAATAAACACAGAACTATAAATACGGCGGATAAAAGCGCGGCTAGGGCAGTAAAGCTGGATCAAGAAAAATAAGTAGAAAGAAGGGGCATTGGGAGGAACTATACAACCCAGCGTTGGGAAAACTTCTTCCGGGAATCCTACAGACTAACCGAGAGATGCAGAGAGAGAGAAAGAAAGAGAAGAAGGAGCGTAAAAAAAGACACCAAAAGCGCACCGGCAGCCACTCGCTGGTTCGCGCGAAGCTCGCTCACAAAAGGATGGAAGACCCTTGATGAATCCTGGACCGCCACGCGTTCTTCCACTCCTATCATGGTCCGTGGGACGAGCGCGAGATCCTCAATACTTTCTTTCCAACCACTTCTCCCGCCACAGGCGACACCCGCTCTCCATCCTCCTCCTCCTCTTCTGCATCCCGCTCCTCATTGCGCACATCTCCTTTTCTCCTTCAGCCAGCTTTCCTATCCCCTCATTGTGAGGCGTCGGTGGAAAGAAGACGGCGGCCTTTTTCGATTACGTTGTCGCTGCTTGCTTTCTAGGTACCCCCCCTTCCCGTCTCTACCCGCCGCTTCTGCCTCCAAGGCATTTTCTTTACCTCGTCCGCTCCGGGGTATCACCACGGCAACAAACTGGGAAAGAATTCGGGGAGGGAGGAGGAAAGAGCAAGGTTAGGTTGGGTTGTCCCGGCAAGCGAGTCACCGGAGCTTTCTTACGCGCAGCATCCTCAGCTCGTTGGCCTTTTCTTTTTTTTCCTCCTGCGCATAAGATCGGGCCCAAGGAAGCCGAAAAAGGGAGACACAAAAACGGGACCAGTAGAAGAGGTGGGATAACCAGGAATCCCGGGGGCAATAAAAATATCGAGGCCATGCGGGTATCACGCAGCTGCGAGGGGCCGAAAGATGCGGCCCCGGCTCGACGAGCCTAGGCCCGCGAGGTAATTGAGAAGAGCGCCGTCACTTCGCTCCAATCCTGTCCACAGTGTTTGCCTGCGAGATGTGACGGAGGCGTCGAACTATAATGGACCTCCCCAGCGATCCGAGCCGGGGCCGATCAAGTGACCCGTTCACGAGGGAGCCCCGGGGCAGTGCTGCTGAATAAATGGCCATGTGAGCCGCCTGTGTATCTCTCCTCCTGCGAGCGGACGTGGCCATTACGACCTCGTGCCTACACCGCTCACTCAGCCCTGTCCCCCAACACGCAGAAAAAGGAACCACAAATAGTACCCTCCTGTCGACGAGAAGTCCAGCGAAATGATGCCGGTCTGCCTCGGATGAGCCCTGTTCGGACAAGAAGGCTCTTAGAATAAAGTAAGGATGACATATTCGGCCTTGGCCACCTCTCGTCCCGCAAAAAAGAAAACAAGTAAAAAGTGAATAGGTTATGATTGGACGGATTGCTAGTCTTGGTGCAATACGAGAGACAGCGGGCTGCCGTGCTTCCGCGGAACTTTCTAGGAAGGCGGTTCTGTATTCTTTATGATTCTTTGGGAAATAGGTGGCACCACTTTTGTGCGCCAGTTCATCAACTTGCAACATACTCAGTATCTGACATGACCGAAACGGTGTGAAGCGAAATACGTACGCTCCAAGTCCCTGTTACGTGCTTAGGGGCGATGACTGTCATCCCAAATTACAAGAGCAAAGAACCCTAAAACGTTATTTTGGGAGAAAACTACACCGGAATACGAACGAGCACTGCAAAAAAAAAAAAAACGCCTTTTTTGTAAATGCGAAAGTATAAAATGACCCACTGAGCGAATCGTGTGACGTCCGGCGTCTGTAGCACGCTGAAAAATTGCGATTGGCTGCGACGCGTCGTGCGACTCCATATAGGAATGTTTCGAAATGCCGACGCTGCATGGGGACGCGGGTAATGCGAAGGCCTGACGTTAGGCCTGATGCGAGGCCGAGCGTAGTCAACCAGTACCCACACTTTAACCTACAACGAGCTTGACGTGTTTGGCACGAAGTTAGACCAAAATCTAGGCTGACCTGGCAGATCATCCAGGGCTCTCAGTCTTAGCAACAGAGACAAGAAAAAAAAACGACGCAATAAATAAACAAAAACGACGATCACGATGACGACTGAGGTGATGTTAGTGGTGATGATCACCGTAATCATATGAGGACTCGATTTCAGCACCCGCGGCTCTGATATTCGCACTAACACCGCTACCTCACCCAGCGTGGCAGCAGTCACCAGAGATCCATCGTTCCGTTCGGCGCAGCTTCCCTTTCATTGCAGCCGCTACGGCCACTTCTGCCATCTCTGGGCGCTGAGGAATATGGCGGCGCCCGCAACAGAAGCCCACCCGCTTAGCAATTGGACACTAACGCGTTCACGTCAACTAGACTGTAAGATGAGCTAGTGTAGTCATAGCTTATAGCTTTATTTTTATTTAGTTGCGAACGATTGATCGTTCGCGGAGGAGCTGTGTCCCCTCAACCCAACTGCCGGCAGCATAAAATAGAGGCGAAGACAACTGGCGCGCCTCTTCAAAGACAACTGTTGGTGCCGGTTGTCTGCAAGAACTCATAAAGAGCTAAAGTATTTACGCTTATGCATTTGCGAAGCGATACGCAACGAAACTGTTCTTTTATTCATAACCAAGAACAAAACAAAACAAAAAGCGGCACCATCCCAAAGTTGTACGTGAAATTAATTTAAATGCGAGACGGCTGCACGAAACAATTTCGATTTCCAGCAGATGAATAACAAAAAATTCGGAATAAAACAAATGTCAAATAAAAGAAGCCTCCCTCCCTTTCACATCACGCGGCTATGCAGAAACACACACACATACACACAAGATCAGGCTCTCCGCCAAACTAAACAAAACGGAATCTAGAGACACGAAATACGGGGGCGGCTGTCGACAGACGACTCAAATCGAGCGAGTCAAGCGAATTCTTTCCGGCTGTCGCCCCCTCAGCCGCCGGCAGATGGCGCTACAAAGAATAAGCCGGGTAGGGGCAAGAGCCTTTGATTGCGACGTAAAGGGGTAATAAACGCGCCCTTTTACTACCCGCCCAAGACGTCTGTCTCCCCGCTTATCTCGCACAAGACGCCGAAGGGCCGGCGGGCTTGGTGGCGGCAACGCAGTGAGTATGGAAGCAGTGCAACCATTATTGCTATTACCACCGAGTGCTAACGACAACAAAAAAAGAAATTCTCCTCAATTCACGCAACGCAGTGCAAAACAGAAAAATGCGCGGCCATATTCTGGTGTGTATAGGAAGAAAAAAAAAAAAAAACACGCACGCACATTTGACAGAAAAGGAAAGTAAGGCGGAAACGATCGAACTCAGCTTCGGGGGCGCATCACGATCCCACGTCTGTTCAGAAATAGAGCGTCGATAAGGCTGGGAAACGGCGCTCGTACAGAACAAGGTCGCGAAGGAGCAGCCACAAAGGAAGACTGAGAGAGAGAGAGAGAGAGAGAGAGAGAGAGAGAGAGAGAGAGAGAGAGAGAGAGAGAGAGAGAGAGAGAGAGAGAGAGAGCCTGTTTATATGCGTTTACTGTGGCAGAGAACCACCAGACAACACTGCGGATGCCATTTTCGTTTAGGGAGGTCTCCCCCCTTCCCTGCTGATCCCTGTGCGCTTTCTCATTCCCCCTAACGTCCTCTCGAGGGCCCAACGCAGACGCTAAAGTTGGCAGGGGAGCAGCAAGAAAGGGAAATAACGGCGGCGCAGCAGCAGCTATTCCCAAATTGAATGACGGGTGCGTTGATGTGCCACGTAGCTCTTGCTAAGCCTGGAGCCGGCCTTCATTCTGCCGCTTTTACTACCGCTTTCCCCATCGTTTCCTTTCCTTCAAGGCCGCCCTCTCGTCCCGTCCTCGCCTTGTTCTGTTTGCCGCCACCACACGACCGGCGGCAGCTGCGGCTATCAGGGGCGCTGGCGGCGATTTGTCTCGGGCGCCGGAAGTAACGTGGCGGGCAGCGACGGATTGACGAGGCAGCGCACGAAGAGATTAAGGGAGAGAAACGGGACCGACGTTGCCACCGATCCTCCAGCCTAGCTTAGAGCGGGCCCCTTTATCTCCGCACCAGACACGCACCATCGGCCCTCTCTTTCTCTTTGACTCTCCGTACAAGGCTATTTACGATGCCTCTAGGACGCATCTATGTTGCTAAGTGTCATTCGACTCTCGCACCATTTTCTTTTCTTCATTTTTGTTTAGATTTTGTTCCTTTTGAATACCCACGCAAAGCAGCTGGAAACTGCACCCATATGTGTTGAACCGAAACAACAAAAAATAAAATGAATGAAAGCAGCGAAAAGACGCCTGAAGGTCTCACATTCGAAACATATTTTTAATCGCGAAGTGTTGATTATACCTTTTTAGATATAATATTTTTCTCTCCCTGTGTTGCCCGAATGGCGTCTCTACATCAAGGAAAATTTCTGAGTATGCAAAGAATGTGGGATGTTTCGTATTGGCCGTAGGAGCTCGCATGGAATGTTTTCGTTTTCTTTCAGAGAGACTAAGCTTCACATTTGCCTCTTTCAATTTCCGTCTTACATGAAGCTGTGCGCCTGGAGACGAATATGCCTCCATATTTCCTAAAGCAAAAACAAAGGTCTCGCAAATAGCTCCAAACGTAGTAGGCGCAGTACGCGTAGTGTCAATACAAATAGCGAACTGCACTGCAGGCTTTCCCACGCGGTGATCCTTTGTGAGGCAAAGCACCCTTGCGGGTGGGGTGCAACCACCTTGGGTGCAACCCAGTTGAACCTAGTTAGCGCAAGCGTACCTGTGCCGGGGGGAAGGCTTCTGTGAACGAAATCCGCAAGGACAGGGACTGTTAGGTTACACAGCATGGAAAAAAAACACGTGACAAATATATTATTGCACGCGCGCATTCACGCACGCATGCAGAGATAGAAAGGAAAGCCTTGCAGTCAAGAACGGCAGGGAAGGCGCAGGGAAATAGTCCGCCATGTTTTTGTGTTGAAATGTCAGTTTTGAAATGTTTGAAAAAAAGAAAGTGAGGAACGACATGCACCCCAGGAGGGATCCAAACCCGCAAGTTTGGATCCGCAAGCAACAACAGGGAGGCGAGGGAGTTAGCCTAAGCATACTATATCAAAAAAAAGAGCAAGTGATTGTATCAGTGATACCTCGATTGCACTATACAGCCGCGAAATCGGCTTTCTTGAAAAGGTGCTGCGAACGTCTGTATCGTTGTTGTCATCTGTGTATGTCTAACTACCCTTCTTTCGCGCCATCTCGGTTTCTACAGGACTATATGCGCATGTGTAGTGCAATAAAGTAGTTAGAAAATGCGTCTGTCGTGTCTACGTCGTGTTCACCACCCGTATTTTCTTGTTACGCCTCAAACCATAGGCACTGCGCTCTTGCCAATAGAAATACCCACCTTGCCTTTGTAGGCATAAACCCATGACATTGGCCGCTTTTTCAATCATGCCGGTAGATGCACTTGTGTGAGCCACGCAGACCAGAAAAAATATTGATAAGAAAGCATCAGATTAGAGGCATGGATAAGAAGCATCGACATAATTAGAAACAGTTTTCGTCCGAGATTTTGGAAGTCCGCTGAGTACGATGGGTTAAAAAGCGCCGGGCTCACTACTTCACCCTGAGGCACGCCGCGAAGAACGAAGTGCTGGGCCGTCTTCTGTTATAACAAAAATATCTTCCAGACAAGAAGTTGAGAGCCAGAGGTAACCCCGGCCACCAAGTCTGAAGTGCTGCGGGGCGTCTAGAATAGTCTCACGAATTACATCATAGCAAACACCTTTAACATCGAGAAGGGCTGCCTACAGACGTTGGGATATTTTTCCCCTGCTGTCCAAACGACACCAAGTCCACCAAGCAGCCGAAGGAAAAAGCCCATGTCGAAAACCACCTATAATGTCAGGGTAGATATCGTGGTACGCGAGTTGCCAGACCAGCCTTGTCAGAATAATTCTTTCTGTGAAAATTGTCAAGTCGGGTTATTGTGTTGGCGATTCGTCAGGTTTCAGCCATAAAGGAGATGGTTAAATTTTTATTCTTGAGGTACGCGATCAACCATGCAGGCCTGAGTAATGTGATCTAAGAGCCCTAGACGGTGTTCAGAGCCAAGGTGGCATACGGCGGAGTAGGTAACACCCTCGTGACTCACCAATGAACTACATTTAGGGCACCTAGGGCTCCCACCAGCTGGTTTGTAAACAACAACAACAACAACAACAAAAAAAAAAACAGCCCGCTCGCACGTTCATCGAGTGGGATACGGGCACCTATATTCCTTGGTGATCAGAAGCAATCAGCTGTAGCAGTGGACATACCGCAGAAGACCTCCACAAATTCCAGTAACCAAAGGATTTCGCGGCGGCGTCGCGATGCCTTGGACTGGTACCACTGATGTACAGGGGCTGGGAGACAGCGAAGTGCTTTCCACGTGCGGGAGATGTTAGGGAACATACAAAAGTATTTCCACCCCTACTCCTGAATGTGAAACTTACGACGCTGTATCTTCTGTAATCGTCTGGCGGCCCTAGTCTACAAATACGCTGCGCCAGTACCATCTCTCTACAAGCCTTCGAAACGACATGAGGCATTCAAGCCCGATGTCAAATTCCTCGACTCTGGGAGATATTGCGCTGAAACGCACAGAAGCCTGCGTTCCCGCGATGACAGCGGCTTTAATCTTTTGGAAAGCCCTCGCGGCATATTCCCTCCTTAAGAGAGTCAAATATCGGCCCGTAGAAAAATAAGAGTGACCGAATCCCTTGTTTTGATGTGTGACAGAATACTGTTGCTGTCGCGAGTCTCAATATCAGTAAACTACTGAAAAAGGCCCGCGAAACGCCTCGAAACTAGGATCAGATCCAGGCAGCAACCAAATGTAGGATCCCAAAAGCAAACAACATAAAGTATGTAAATGTAGACGTTTGACAAACTTAAAATATTTGCATACAAAAAAGTAAATAGAAGAGGATCAGGAGCTCCCTCGCAATCAGCGAAAAGTGCATTTACCTTCCCAAAAATCAGAGCAGCCGTCATCCAATCGCGCTGAGACAAAAAGCAGTATGGAGAGACGAGGGCCCCGATGTGGGCGTACCACGGTACCAGCGGCTGCGTTTACAAATGACGTGTTCAGGTGGCTTTCATTTGTATGAAAAACGAAATCAGCCTTTTCAATCAGAGTATCGAAGCAGCTACACTTCGGTCTCTAGTTTCAGCAGTGAGCTTTCGCATCAAGACTGATCTGGAAACACAAAACACAAAGCTTCGAAATATTTGCCCATTTGAAAACCGCGAGATGCCAAAGTGCATCCAGGCGCTTCAAAAGTTGAACAGGAAAGGTGGTCGATTCGCCGTGAATATAAAGGGAAAAATAAATGGATGCATTAAGGCTCATGCTGCTTTTTCTGTTCATCTGATTGTCTTAGAGTTTGAATTTTAAATCAACGATTTATACGAACACGTAAAAAAAGGCAATGAAAAAAGGCACCATTAAGCTTCCTAGCGCCATTAGCTTTCGGGAGCGCAGGAACCCTCTTTTCTTTCTTTTTAGCTCACGTGGCGAGAGAGGTTCGTGGACGGCAGTGCGACGTAAGTAGAAAGCCGCTTTTGGAAAACGAGAAAAACAAAATGGCAGACTCAAAGCGGGAGGGAGTAGCGGGTCAAAAGAATCCGCTGCAAGCAATGCGAAAGAACGAGAGAGAATTCCGCACAAAGACAGGCAGAAAAGGACGCAGCTAGTGCCGACTGAGCGCTTCCTAGGGCACAGCCAGTGGAACTGCGGACGAGAAAGAGACTTCCGCAGAGCCAGCAGCAACATTGGCAACTCCAGCAAACCGTACTGTTGCGCCGAGAATTAAAGAAAGAGAACAACGAAAAAAACACCGCTGGGCTGGCGACCCTCAGCGGCAACAAGACGGCGAGCACACGTAGCCAGGGGTTTCGGGACGAAGTTCGCAGTCCAACGAGTAACAGGACGCAGAACAAAGTTAGAGAGAGAGAGAGAGAAAAACGAATTCTTGTTGCAGTATGGCCGCAACAAGATGGTAAGGAAATATTAAAGGGAGAAAATAATGAGGAAAAGGGGGAGTAGGTTTTCAGAGATGAGAACATTGGCGCGGCTCTCGAGACAGCGAGGCCATTGCTTCTTCCCAGGAGGCACCGCGCTGCACTCGGACTAAAACACTGCCGGAAGCAAAAGCGTGGGCACAGGCGGCGGCGAGCAGCTTTGAGCGAGTGTTTGCTCTAGGGATAGCGCCGGCTCCGCTGCGGATGTCGGAAACACCCGTGCTATTTCAGAGGAGCGCCGCATTCTGCGCCTCCTAAGAGGGGAGCGCGAGGGAAGCAAGGCGTCGAGTGGCGCGGAGGAAACGTGTATTAAATCCGTCTCGAGGAGCTGCTGCGCGGCCAACACTCCGATACTGCACGGCTCGCCGCTTTTACAAGACATGGGCTCAGAGAATTTTTCGAGAGCGGGCGGAGTTCAATTTATTAGGAAGCGCTACAGATGTGAACGCCGCGATGCTGGCGTCGTCCGTTCCTTTGTGTGAATGTTCGGGCGGGTGTGTTCCCGCTCAAATTTAGGACAACGGGTGAAAAAAACGAAAAAAAAAAAAGAACAGAGGTTGCGTCACTTCATGGATTGAACAATGTCTACTAATCAGGATCGCTTGAGTGCTTAGTGTTTAAAAATGAAGCTGAATGCTGGAAATAATCCACAAAAAGTTTAAAGCTGTCGACGCTGAATCTTAACTTCATTTTAGGAAGATACTAAGAAGGGAGACGTAGAGCTTTCGCGAGCTGTCAAAGAGGGAGAGAGAGAGGCGAGGGTTAACTGATTTTCGCGACATCCAGTTCATTCTTTTAAGAAGAATAATCGGGGGTAATTAAACATTTCAAGAGACACCTTTGAGGATTGCTCAAGGGGAGCGGAGCATGTAATTAATTGCGTAAAGGCGCTTACCGAAAGTGATCACTCATTTCATTTGATAAGGAAAGTCCTCATGACAAGCCTATACAATCAGAGTATTTCTACGAGCTTCAACTCATGTAGAGGCGTCTTCGAGTCATTTGGGTGACGACGCACGAGCAAGTGAATAACATCAAACGGGGCGACGCCCTTAGCTATCCTAACCGCTCAGCGGTGTGGGCGTGGCTTCAGCTGTGTCAGCAACGCGGGTAATATGGGTAGCCGTCGCACGCGGCACTGCCCCCTCCAATCTCTCTCTCTCTCTCTTAAACGTATTTGGCTAGATTTCTGCGGTTGATGCCCCCCGAACGCAGTGATTTTCTCGATAAAAGAATCGACAGTTGCGTTAGTTGGTAGCACTGGTTCTTGAACATCTTGAGGCAGCGCAAACTCGACACGAACACAAAAATCCCGGGCCGTCTCCACTAACGTGAAACCTGGGAAGGGGCGAAGCGTGCAGTGTATAAGTGTATTCTTGGCGCCTTGGCGTTTTTGCCCACGGAGATGAAACCGTATGGGGTAGAGGTATACAGCTTTGCTGTAAGTTTCGTGTCTTTGAAGCACGAAGCGTTCTTGCGCGAGGCGTTGGAAAGCGAGTATCCCGGTGTGTTCTTTTAGAACGCGCTACGCTCCAGCACGAGGTGTTGGAAAACGAGTATCCTGGAGTTTTAGTACCGTGACTATATTATGCTACGACGACATGAGACGACGACTACATAAGACGCCGACAGCCCGAGCCCCTGAGAGGATTCGCCCCTAACAGAAGGAAGCAGACAGATGACATTGCAATTTGCTTCTTGTGTCCGTGTCGAGCTTGCGCTACTTCAAGACGTTCAAGGTTGTTTTCGGAGCTCAAGCCGACAGAGTAAGACAACTAATACCCTGACACACAGCAAATCTAATGTCATTCAAAGTGAATGACACCAGCTGCTAATGACATACAGTTTGGCCGTGCGGGTCTACACTACGAGGCAAATGTCACTTGATAGTGATAGCGGTGACGATTAGCGAGATCACAAAACCGCGAAATTATATTTCAAGTGCATCTAGAATGTTTTCATACATAGCATTTTTTTTAAACAAACGATTATTTAAAAAATTGAAAATAAGAAAATCACCGGTTTAGATGACATCCGCAGACATCACAAGCCGAGACACATAAGCAAAAAATTAGTGTAGCGCGCGCACAGAGGACGAGATTTTCTTTTTTTGCTAGTACTTGTTTGTCTTATTTGAAAAACAACATGAAGGGGAGAATACTTTGGGAGAAGAACTTTGTTCTTAGTGACACACCACTGCTGTCGAGGCTATTCATTTGGCTGCAGATTTGCTAAATGGGCTCCGGAACCTCAGTTAGCCGTTAAATGTCATTCATCTCAAACGTCATTCGGTATTCTCACGTAGCGCGGAATTAATGGTATTTAGAGTGGACGACAGTTTCTCAGTAATGTTCCTTATACAGTATACAGTTCTCCGTGAGTTGAAAATGGTTTCGAAAAGGCAACGCCAGGAAGTCTGCCGCGGTTCGCTCGGACATGCTTCTCATAAACTAAAATCAGTACTTGGCGCAAGTTATGCAGAACCCTAAACAAAAAAAAAACAGTTCCTCCGCAGACGTTCAATTAATCGGTAATTCTCCTTTTCGTGAGGCCGCCCTGTTAAGTGGAAGGTTCTTCGAGGAATTCTACTGAGTTCGTTCCGGTTAATTGCAACGGTGTTTTACTACGATATTACAACCTATATTCTGACGGTTTTCTCCCACCAAAATAGCTGTCTCTTTTTAGAACTTTATAGTCCACAGTAACAAAAAAAAAAATTCACGAAGGAAAACTGGAATTTTTTACTGCCCCAAACAAGTACGGAAAGCTTGTAGCTAGAAAAGCCAAGCGTAATCCGTCGCACGAATCTTAGCCTACACTCACAATCGAATATACAGGAAACAAAACAATAGATGAAGGGAAAGACAAGCACGAGCGCTTTCCTCTGCTTTATTTGTTGCGTTGTTTTTCGCTATAATCTAAGATGGACTGTATCCAGCTTTCCCAACTGAGTGTCGTACTTAGCCTTCGTGCCAGGAAACCCCGCGCTGCGATCGAAGCACCGTTTTTTGGAGTCCTCCCATTACCCGCACAAGACCGCATGCGACGCTGTTCTTTAAATTACATTTCCACCTGGCACTGACATCGGCTCGCCGCCCGAGGAGCCAAGTGCGATCGATTACGAGATTATTTATGGCGCGTTCCTCTCCCAACTTCTCCGCTGTAACTTTGATTTGAGGATAACACCACTGTTATGGACAACAGGCGGCCGACGGGTTCGACGCCGCACGCTTAACGCCGGAAACATCGGCGGACAAGGGTTCCTTCCAGTCGATATTTACACTGCACGACGACCGTGTCAACGTACACAGTACTACCTGAAGTACCGCTACACCGGTGCTGCTTTAATCGCGTCTGACGCCTTCGCCTGCGGAGAGCTTGCGCAAACACTCGGGTAACGCTGACGAGGTCTCAGCTTACCGCGCTGAGAGTCTCCCTTACCGTACGAAGCGGCACAAGCGAGCGCATTGCCCACGTTTGCATCTGGGCACGTTCGAACCGCTCGCCTCCCACTCAACTTCAAGTCAATGACCGCTTAGCGAGCAGGGCATGATTTCGCTGCATTGAGATATGGTCCGGCTCCGTCTACACACTTCAAAAATTACATATTATAGTGATGGTTACAAGAATATTATAGCGATGGTGCTTGTTCTGAAGAAAGCGTACGGGAAGAAAGCAAAGGAAAATAAACTAGTACAAACTGAAAGCAATGAAGTATAGAGAAAGGGTAACAAGGAAAGTGTGGATAGGGAAAAAAGGAAAGAAGAGGAAAGAAGGGAAAAGAACAATGACGGAGAACGCAGAAATAGAAGTAAAAAACGAAGAAAGAAGAAAAGATGGAGAGCCAAAAAAAGAAAAAGAAAAACAGTGGAAGAAGCTGAAGAACACTAAAGCAAAATATATATTGAGAGAATCAAGACTGAAGAGGGTAAGATGGGAAGTAAGAAAGAAACAAATAAATATACATGCGGATCAATTACAGGCATAGAAATACAGAGAAGGCGAAGCGTAGAAAAACTAGAGAAACAAAAGCAGTAATGACAGAAATAAAAGAATGGTTAAAGAATTGATCACGGATACTATCACACGTTCTCATGATGCAAGCAACACGGCAAATCAGATATGGTGGCATCTATTTTTCATAGCCCTGTTTCATCATTCTTTCATTTCGGCGGCCAGCCTGAAATACCGCTCCGGTTTCCACACGGGGCAACACTTGACCATAGTAAGTTTTCGAAGAAAAGAGCGACAGCACTGCGATCCCAAAGTTCTTCGGTCGCCGCAGTCGACAGTGGCAAAAGTAACATACCACGCCCTCCCTGCGTCAAAGACGACAGAGAAAAGTAGAACAACAAAACAGTGCATCGAAAATGCCCAAGGAACTTTCCAGTACACCCAAAGGCTGTGCACAGGAAACAAACAAACAAAAAAGCGGAGACTGGCGAGACTCTTCCCCGCAACAATCCACTTGTCCTTAATGTGGCACAACTCTTATTTTGGTACTTGCGGTCCTGTCCAGGGACAAAATTAGGAGCAGTTTTTATTGTCTTTTTTTTTTTTTAGAAAGGGAGACCATTTCCCGAGAGAAAGCTAGAAGGTTGCTTACCTATTCTGGTCTTATCTAGACAAGCCTTTTCATTTTTATTACCTTCTTTTTCCATCTGTTTTTCTCTTCCCTTGGAAGTATGGCACCTACGCGCTGTAGCCGGTCGGTTTATTGCTATGAACGTCTGGAATGAAAAAAAGAAGTATGTGCTGACGTCCCTCTCACTATTAGGCCAACTAACAGATAAGATAAAACTGACCTTTTGATCTCT
The DNA here is from genome assembly GCF_048455015.1 of Haemaphysalis longicornis. Classification (NCBI taxonomy): domain Eukaryota; kingdom Metazoa; phylum Arthropoda; class Arachnida; order Ixodida; family Ixodidae; genus Haemaphysalis; species Haemaphysalis longicornis. Next base: position 49,422,138 of record NW_027526422.1, read on the forward strand.
GGCCTATTTATGCCTTGCCGGTTTCTGATGTGGTTCTTGAATTTTTTAGCTATATGGCATATTAAAAAACGGAATTCTGCAATTCTCGGAAGGCCACGTGTCAATTCGCCACGTGTCACTTTCGCGCCTGCTTTTTTTTTTTTAATAAGAAGTAGCGCTGCTTCATTCTTCATCTGGGAAAGGCTTACAGATGGATCGGGGTTCCAGTAACCGGGACGCCGATTTGTGCTCGTGGAGATCGGTGATACCTCGTTGCGGCTAGTAGGTTTACGATTTGTCAGATTCAAACCGCGGTGGAGCAATGTTTCGTGCCAACCTGAACACCTTCTTAATTCATTCGACAGGGATGTCCTTTGCCACCCATTCTGTTTTACTGTAGCTACAGTCGCTGTGTGTACGTATGCGAGGAAGCAGTTGACATTTTCCCCCTCTCATTGGCACGTTTCAGTCTTCCGCGTGCATTCAGTGCTTCGCGTCACCCTACTTCTGGTGTCCTTTTCTCTGCTCTGATGTCCTCTGCTTCTTTATCCTTTATATAGTGCACCACACCTCCAGTACCAATACCTGGAGGTTCTCAATAAACGCTTCTCTTTGAATTACATGCTCGCATTAACATTTTGACATAGAGGCTTCATTGTTCTCACAGAATAATTGAAATAGTATTGCCTCTAGTACTGTGAAAGGTTAGAATTAAAAATGCAAGGCAGATATTTCACAACAAATCAGAGATAAGTGGGCGATTAATATTAAAGTGATAAAAAAACGTGTCTCCGGTCGAAAATTTCACCTCCTTTTCAAGGTACCCGACACCTACAGATTCCCCGTGTACTGAAAGCAAGACACGTTCTCGAAGCACTACATGGAGCGATTTCGCCTGCGAATTCGCTGATGCGGCGCCGCTCGTGCGGCAAAACCGCCTTTTTTCGTTGCTGCGGCAAAGTGCCAAACATTTAAAGCGGTCGAGCAAACGCCGCTCGTGCGGCGTGTGCGGCGTAGAGGGGCCAGACCTGCGGCCAATAGGAGCACAGCTCGGCACCACTTGCACGCTTGGAAACCAGATGGCGTTGCTTGTATGAGCACGACAAAAGCGCGCGCACACCAAAACGTTTGTCTTCTCTGCTGTGTGTGCGTATATTGTTAAATAATTGGCGATTCTTATATAAAACCGCAAATAAACTTTTATTTACCGCAAACCAGGCAGAAACAACTTGCCAAGAAAGTAAAATAAAACCACCCTTGATAAAATCACAACAACCTTTGCTGGTGGCAAACTTAATTCAGTCTGCAAACAAGGCGCATCTGAAATGCGAAAATCGCGGCGTTCGCAGGCCCCCCATGTAGACGACAATTCCAGGCATTGCGAACTTCGCAAGTGCGAATGTTCGTTCCAGCGGATTCGCAGGCGAAATTCGCTCCATGTAGAACGGGCTTAAGGCGATACGTCTAGAATGATCGAAGTGGACGATTCGGAGGAAAATAGAAATCTATTCAAAAGCGCTAACATGCGGCCCCTAAAATTATATCCTTGCCTAAGCGGCCACGAGTAATAAAACCCTCCAATAGAATGTAACAGCATGTACGCTCTAGAGTGTCGAAACGCCATTCTCAAGACAGCGACTTCGAGGATGAGATACTCCAATAACGCGCCGTAAAGATGTTCGGCGGTGCACTTCATTGAGAAATGACACAACGCATTCGCGAGTAAGGTAATCATAAAATAAAGCTAAAAGGTACTGAAGCTACGGTTACTAAGAATAAAAAAGACGTACAAAAAAAAAAAGACTCGAAAAGACGACGTATAGCCTATGTTCTCCCATATTCATTTCAAGAAGCGCAGCCGAACAGAAGCCAAAATTTGACGCCGACGAAACTTCGGAGATTGGAAAGTCAAGCAACTGTGAACTCACCGTTGACAACATAAAAGAACAAAACACTAAAGAATCGGCGGGTGGAAAAAAAATGATATAAGGGCCTCATGAGCACCAGAGCTCGAACCAATTTACCAGATTAATCCGGAAAAGATTCTTGTGACGTTGTATAACAAGAAAGAGTAGCGAAGAAAGGGTCGGCCGGCCCAGAGGAAGTACGGGGAACACAAGAAAAGCGGGAACCGGAGACGGTCTTCGAACAAAGCAAAATGAAGGCAGCCTGAGGGGAAGTCAGAGACTGCGTGGTTCTTCTGTAGCGGCTTCGGCCCTCTTTCGTCCTTTATCGTCTATCGCTTAAAGAGCTGCGCTGTGCTATTTCCCCGCCGGATCATTTGTCTACAGCTGCGCGATTCTCATTTCGAAAAGTAAGACCGTAAGTATAGCGGGAGGGGAGTAGCAAAAGAGGGGAAGAGTAGGCGTGCCACGTGAATAATTTAAACTCGCCTTCGGCAAAACAAACCCTGGATTCGCCAGTTTTCGATGAACGAGAGCAACAAGTTCATCCGCCTACACAGGGGCAAGAGAGAAGCAAAATCTGCAAGTATGCCGTATTCATGTGAAGGATTGGCTATGCCTAAGCTCATTGCAGCAGAGTTTTCGCATCGTTAACCGCCAGAAAAGGGCGCTTTCGGGTTGTTCTACCGCACTCAACGTGGCACAGCCAGCCCACATATGCGTCGGGCCTAACATGTAACTGCGCACCGTGTTTTATATATTATATATATACATATAGAAAGTGGTGACAAAATGGTGACAAATGGTGACCACCCCCAAGTGCAGAAAACAAAAAATACCTTAATATAAATACCCGAGAAAGTGGTGGGGAAACAGCCCAACCGGTAGCGTAGTGGTTATCGCATCAGACCGGTATTCTGGAGGTCGTGGGTTCGGATCCCAGCCGGCGGGCATTTTGTCACCACTTTTTTTCTGACTCAAAAAATTCTTCATCTGTTTCTCTGACCCACCACAACCTCCCCTTTGCTTTCCGAGGTTTTCTTGACTGCCAACCCTTGTTTTCTGTCTTATTTCACCGAGCCCCTCATTTCCCATTTTCTGATTTGCTACATGCTTAGCGAGGGCCTCTATTCTGGCAGTCATGGTGCCAAAGGTAGCTTAAGGGGTTCAACGCTGGTCGACCACTCTCGACATGTCGTAGACACTCGAGTCACGGCCCGGGGGTTAAAAAGAAGGTCCCCTTCACCCCGAGTAGTCGGAGTGGCGCTGGCTACCACCCCCAAGTGCAGAAAACAAAAAAATACCTTAACATAAATACCCGAGAAAGTGGTGGGGAAACAGCCCCGCCGGTAGCGTAGTGGTTATCGCACCGGACCGGTATTCTGGAGGTCGTGGGTTCGGATCCCACCCGGCGGGCATTTTGTCACCACTTTCTTTCTGACTCAAAAAATTCATCTGTTTCTATGACCCACCACAACCTCCCCTTTGGTTTGGTTTTCTTGACTGCCAACCCTTATTTTCTGTTGTCTCTCTCTCTCTCTCTCTCTCTCTCTCTATATATATATATATATATATATATATATATATATATATATATATATATATATATATATATATATATATATATATATATATATATATATATATTCTTATTACGCACAAACGCAGCCACACATTTCTATATGCTAAGAGAGAGTGCTAAACAAGGAACGCCCTGTTGATTAGGACATCAAAGGAGCGCGCTGTATACGATACGAATCGTGGAATGCGGGCAGCCCTTTGCATGCGCGGGCACGGCGTTCACGGAACACTGGCCGGGCGAGTGGCGCAAGGAGGAGGCCGGCCGTCTTCAAACGAAAGATGCCTGTCATAAGACGCTCGATAGGTTCTCTTTGATGTTGCAAGAAGAGGCGCGCCGACGGCGCGTGCTGACGGGTCGGGATGCTCGTGTCTCTATAAAGAGCATCCCCGGCTTTCGTTTACCGGTGAGTCCTCGTTCGCTGAAAGCGACCCGGATTGTATAGATGAGAAGAGACGAGCCGAATATTCAGAGAGCGTCACATTCCAACTTATTAGAGATGAGAAAAATGTTTCAACTTCGGCCTTGTTGCAAGTTTCAACAGCGGGTTCAAGGAACCGGGAATTAAGAGAAAAGAATAAGGGCGCTAGACCGGGGTGATGTACCAAAAAAACGGAGTCAAATAGTCCTTCAAACCAACCCAACGAGTGAGTAAAATACGCTACTTACTTTAGAGTGACGTTTCTGCCACAAAGCGCCCATTGCGCTAAACTTTTAAGGCCCGCAAGATGCTACCATTTTGGGCTAATTCATTCTGTTGCCGGAACAACAGAATAATTCGCGCTTGTGTGCCGACTAGGATCTACCAATCTGCCAATCTACTGAAGCGGGCTGTTTTGACCTCAGCCTTCTTGGTTTACTTCCTTCCCTTCGTACCGGCTTCAACTGGCTTCCTATTCTTCCCTTCCCTCGTTTTTTCTGCAGGTTCCTCTGCAGTTTCCGCTGCACCTTCAGCACCCCGGGCGACCTCCAACCAGTCACTTCCAAGGCTCCGGCTCGTAAATACTGCCAGATCCGTCATAATCGTTAATGTACACAGTGAACAGGGCTAGTTTGAGTGATTTGATTTGATTGTGGGGGTTTTAAGGAGCGGACGCTACACAGGCGATGAGGCGCGCCGTAGTGGAGGGTTCCGGATTAATTTTGACCACCTGGGGATCTTTAACGTGCACCGAAATCTCGAACACACGGGCGTTTTCACTTTTCATCTCCATCAGAAAAGCGGCCGCCGCGTCCGGGAATCGAACCCGCGTCTTTGGGCTCAGCAGCACAACGCCATAGCCACTGCGCCACCGAGGCATGGCGCTCGTTTGAGTGCGAAGTCTTTACTCTGAACGTGATTACAGAAAAGCTTTGTAGGCTATATTAAAGAACCTGGAGGGAGGGAGGGAAGGAAGGAGGGATAAAAGATTGCATCCACTGCGCAAGTCATTGCTCTTAGCCGTCGATGCGACGAGTAACAAACAGTTCTATGGCTCTCGGCCCGAAACTCCAGTGTTTACCCGCTTGATTGGGACGGGACGCCCAGCCGGGCGACGACGGCAGGACGAGTTCATCATCGCGCATCGTTGGGCAAACACGCTTTCCGCCTTCTGCCTGTCCCCTCAACCCTTAGCATCTTCGTTCGCAAGCACCGCTAATTGACGAGTACAAATTTATCGCAGTCTGACTGGGCGACAACGAGAAACCCGAGAGAACAGCGTTGCAAACATAACAAAAAAAGAAATATATATATATATATATATATATATATATATATATATATATATATATATATATATATATATATATATATATATATATATATATATATATATATATATATATATATATATATATATATATATATATATATATATATATATATATGATTCGTTGCGCGTGTACACATCTCCGAGATTAGAACAGTGAAACAATTGAAACGCCTTAGGTAAAAAAAGATCCAATTAGTGTTTTTCAGACCAGTCTTTAATTCTGGCCGAAATCTCAACCCATGTGCGTTTCGGTTTTTCGCATCCATCCGAAAAATAATCACGGCATGCGTGATTCCAGCCCTCGACCTCGGGCTGAACAGCGGGGCGTGCTAGCCCCTGAGCCACGAATATAAGCAGGCTATTGGTCAGAACTACCGAGCAAGTTTTCCCTTCTTGAATTTTCTTTTTCAATCTGTAATTTATAGTTTCAGATCTATTAGTCCCTAAGAGAGTAGTTGCGAACGATGAATATGTAAACGAGGCTTTAAGAGTCGCAGACACAAGGGCCAAAAGGCTCCCAAAACATTCCTGTTCCCCATTTATATTGTTCTCCTTTTCATTTATTTTTTTTCTTTCATTTCTGCTGAATCAAACCTCCTTTTTCCGTTTCAAAATCGTAACAGCTCTTTTAACAGCAGAGCTCTTTAAGCTCTTGGTTGCGCATTAAACAAACAGAAAAAAATACCAAGAAAATGCGCAGCGCACGTGAGCGTACGTCTTGTGAGACCGCCTCGCTACACGTACCTACGCGGGGGATCGGACAGCAACAGAGCGTAAGGAGGGCTAATGCGGCCGCTATGCAAAACTGTTAATTAGAAAATTGAATTAGTTAGAAAATTGAGAGAATTTGAATTAGAAAACTGATTAGAAAATTAATTAGAAAATTGAGTGAATTAATTAGAAAACTGAAATTAGAAAACAGCGTCGCCGACAAATCGGCTGCTGCCTGCTCCTGACGTCACTTGCTCCGCGTTGCTAGGGGCAACCACCTGCGCTCGTAAAGCTCGAAACCACCGCGGCGGCGGCGGCCGAACTCAGACTGTGCCGCGCACATGGGGGATGGGGCGACCAAAGAAGATACGGATTCTAGAAGAAGAGGCGGCTGATCAGGAAGTTCGCCATGTTGCCAGGCGAGATTACAATCGCCGAGAACAAAAAGTAGTAGGGCAGGTCTTTAACGTTTAACTTTAACTTCTCAACTGCGTTTTATTTGGTCTTCTGCTGACGAGCGCCAGATATATACACAGGGTAAATGGTTCTCACTAGCTTCTACGGCGCTCGCCGAGTTTAGCTTAGTGAGACGAACACAGCTCCGCTGTGATATGAGGCTTGCGCCGTCGCGCAAGCTGGCTTTGATTTTTCCCCTGCTTCATGCATTTTTCTTTCAATCTGCAATTTATAGCATCAGATTTATTAGTCTTTAAAAACGCAGTTGTAAACGACGAATGTACGAAGGAGGCTTCCAGAGTCGCAGGCACAAATGTCAAAAGGCTTTAAAAAAATTCCTGTTCCCCTTTTACATCGTTTTCCTTTTTATTTATGTTATTTAATTTCGGCTGAATCAGACGTTTTTCCCCTCCTGCTCCTCGTCTCATCATTTTCCTCCGCCTTCCTTTTGAAATTTGTTAACTCCTCTTTTTGTAAACGATTTTTACAAATTCTATTTGTTACAACATGCATGAGCCCCACATGTGCTCAATAACGCAGTAGGCGAACGACTCTAGCGAGAAGGCGGCATTCTGTAGGGACACGGTTCCGTACCGTATTGGACGTGAAGTATAAAGAGTCGTGGGTCACGGAATGGCTGCCGCTGCCGTATTCAAAGCTCCAATGACCGAGCAGTCCAAAATTCATGGCGGGCGCCCACCCCGACGTTGTTTCAGTTGCGTTGCTGAGCAGCAACGATCCTAAGAGTAGTGCAGAGATAGTGCGTTCGAAATGCAAGCGAATTTCAAATCCTGCTTGCCATAGCTCGCTGCATAATGGGGTTACTCAGATATGTGTACTTCTTAAAAAACTGCGTCTTTTCAGTGACTTCAGATTTTCCGACATCGTTCACTCTTGCAATGATTGGGCGAGGAGTTGAGGATATCGCCCCCCCCCCCCCCTTCCCCCCGAAAAAAACATATATCAGTAGCTTAAAAACCAACAGTGTACGAATGGTTTTCGGTTGGCTATACCGTTGTTATTCTGGCTGCATAAGATTAAGTGTAGACCACTAAAATTAGAGTTTTGCTTCTTGCTGATAGAATGTTACGTATACATGGAATATGTTTTCTTCTATACTAGATAGGCTTTACACGTGTTTTGTTAATATTTGCTTCACTTTTCTGTTGCAATAGACAGAATAAAACCAGAAACTCTTACGCCTAGCACAGGGCAGCACATAATCGCGGTGGTGTTTTGTACAATTAAGCAGGACTGTATGCTGAGCCCGATCTGATGCACGCACGTTGAAGCCAAATCTATTCTGACCTCCATAATGATTCAAATGAACCGAATGATTCTTGATCGCGCACGTGGAACGAATGTGTACCAGATCGTCGCATAATTCTTAACGAAAACGGTTTCATTGAGAGACGCAGTGTTTTGCCGGCGCGAACAGCTCTCTATATGATAACAAACTGTGGAGGAGACAAGGAAGTCGTTAAACGAAATGCCAGTGGCGTAAAAATAACTAACTAAGCTTTACGCACAAGCTGACATAGGTTATACAGCTTAGGCAGGCGCTCTTTTGTACATGAACCGATGTTTAGTCACCGTGTCACGCCCTGCAGCGCTGCTTTTGGAGTAATTCGGCAGCTATGCACGACGGGAATGAGAGAGAGAGAGAGAGAGAGAGAGAGAGAGAGAGAGAGAGAGAGAGAGAGAGAGATGTGAGGTAAGGCGGCATTCGCGAGGAAGAAATGCAGTCTGCTGTCAAGTATGATTGCACAAGATCTCTCTATCCATTTGCCGATGTACGCTAAGTGCGCTTACGCAACGGATCTCAAACAGCACGTGTCTTCTGATCCTACGCAAAAAGCAAGCGGAATACCTGGCAGGATCGACTTAGAGGTAAGAAAAGGAGAAAAATCTGCGAAAGTCAGACGCAACCAAGTATTTGCACCAGGCTAGGGTATGTCGCACGTGTCTCTAATAACAGGAGATTCCGCCGGAGCAGGCGTGCGGCTCGCAGAAAAGCGAAAGCAAAGGTGACCTCATGGCTCGCCATATTTGCGGGCGCCCCTTATTGCTTTATTAACGCGAAACCTTCTTCGGCTACCCGCCCAGCTCTCTCGTGGATGCACGCGGCAAGTTCGCGGCGCGTCCTAGGTCAACAAGAGAGTGAGACTGGGTCAAGTAGAGAGTGAAACGGCGTCACGTAAGCTCATGTGACGTCACCTACTGCATGAAACGTTAGCGAGTTGCTCTGTACGACGGGTTCCCAGGCCGCACTGCACACTCAGGGATGTTCATAGAATTTCAAATCACTCAGACTAAAGAGGTGTTGCATTTACATAGACACCGTCTTTGCTCGGTGATGTTTGAGCGTTGTTCAGAAAAAAAAAAAAAAACAACAGTGAAAACACGCTACACAAGAGAGACAAGGCACAATGACAGGTACTGGAGTTGCAACAAAGTTTTTTCGGAAAACCTCACATATAAAATTCTGCAGAAATTCAGAGATTCATCTACTAATGCGTAGCATTCCTATGCCAGCTGCCTTAAGTGTGAGTTTTCTCCAACCAACTTTTTGTTTTTGTTTTTCTAAATCCTGTCCGACCAATTATCTCCAATTACGCTATTATAACGATTGCGCGTGAAACTTTTGCGAAGTCCTCATTACTGTGGAAATGCAGGGTGTTACCACGGCCGCTGGATGAGAGGCGCACTGACGTCCTTGCGTGCGCTCTCATCCAGCGGCCGTGGTGTTACACGGTTCACCATTTTCCGCAATTATATTATATTTTTCTTATTTGTTTAGTTTTTCGAAATTTCGTTCGACCAATTATCTCCATTTACGCCATTATAGCGATTACAGGTGTAACTACCGCGATATCTGTATTTTTGTGGAAATTCAGGGCGCTACACGGTCCTGGCTGTGGGGGTACTCGGTAAAGAATGCTACGAATTAATACTTTTTCGCCCAAAACGACGAAGGCGCAGATGGGTCACCCTCCACCCCTTAAAAAATCCACGAACGCCACAGTACCCCCTCTTGCATTCTTGTGATTTCAGGCTGCATTAAGAAACGCTATCTGTTTATCAGTTATCTCTTTATCATTATCTCTTTATGAGGCTGACTGACGCGTTTTTCTCCTCCTTTCTTGATCAAAAAGGCCTCTATCTTCGGGTGTTGTTGGTTGCCGAGAACGCTTAGGTTGCAAGGAAGGCTAGATGGAATAAAATTGGAGAATAAGGCGACTTAACACCCTGGGGGAACTAGACGATACCAACGGTTTAAGCCAGGCGTGCTGTCGTGATTGGTCTGTTCTGCGCAAGTTTTCCATATACCGCACAATTGACGAGCGGCAATTTGCGCATTCTTTTTTTACCCTAGATTCACCGGAAACACTCGCGGGAATTTCTAGGATAATACGGAAGTCTTCAAGCTTCGAAGCATCGAAGTCTGGTGTGCGGAAATTTCTTCTGCCGTCACGGAGAAAGGGGATATTCCCTCAGGCCACTTATTCGAGCGAGAATGAGGCACGTGAAAGGGGATATTCCCTCAGGCCACTTATTCGAGCGAGAATGAGGCACGTGTATACGCAGCAAACATCAAGTTTCGGAAAGGGCTACGAGCAGGCGGTTCTAAGCAGATATAAGGGGCCTACATCGAGCGACCGCTATTGCTGCGCCGTGCCAATCTACCGAAAAAAAGCCTGGCTGTCAAAGACTGCCTTCGGGCAGGAAAACAAGCGGTAGTTCACTAGCAGGGCGAACAAAACTTGTGTACTCTCTTTTAACCCAAAGTTTTGGAAGCGGCAGACGCCCGCCCCCTCAGGCTAAAACCTCCCTTCGTTAAGCTCGCACCTTAGACTCGACGCGGAAGTTTCCTTGTCGAACTTAGTCACTGGCATAGCAAGCATTTTTGATACCTCACAAGATTGAAATCTCAAACACGGGGATTTTTAAGGTCTCATCAGCCTGATGTGCCTCGCCTAACTTCAGCTGGTTTATGCATTCAGTAGCCTAACTTGAACAGATTCATTCGGCTCAGACAAAACTCTGGCTTATCACAAATCCTGCGACGTCTCGAGAATGGGCGCTTCATTGTTACAACACAACGGCTGCTCAAAGGTGGCTGAGTGTATACTAACGACAAGGCACCACGTCTTGTTACTAAAGGTCTGGGAATGGAGTTCCAGGCAGCACCATGGATATATGTGCAGTGAGGAGATCACAAGCTCAAAGCGGCTTATTAAGTGCGTGCATGAAAGCTGAGATTTTTGCTTGAATGTACACCAGTATGCAGCAGTTTCTCCACACCTTGCACGTAAGATCACCCACTACGGCCTTTTCCTGGGCATTTCAGATAACTTGGAAGTGCCGCTTCTCAAAGGCAGTGCTAGCCTTTCCCTAAACGGACAGAACGACAGCAGAGCCCATTGGCAAATTTACTTGCACACAGTTTATCTGTAGAAGAGATTAGCTTCCGAAAACGAAAGAACGCGCCGACGCAACGCAGGCGATGAGGCGCGCCGAAGTGGAGGGCTCCGGATTAATTTTGACCACCTGAGAATCTTTAACGTGCGCCGAAATCTCGTACACACGGGCGTTTTTTGCTTTTCGCCTCCATCAGAAAAGCGGCCGCCGCGGCGGGGATCGAATCCGCGACCTCGTGCTCAGCAGCGCAACGCCTCCGCGGCGGGTGGAAAACGAAAGGAATCTTTCAATTAAGTGACCTAGTAATTTCTTTACCGAGCTGTTTGTCATCCTGCACTTCTACCCCAATCTCTCGGCAGCAACTCATTATCCGGATTGTCGACGTGTTGTCGCTTATTCCCACTGCAAGCGTGCCCTAAGTCCACTCCTAACTCCTCACTTGAAGTTTGACGACGTGCAATCTAGTTTGCTCCCTAGTCCGAGACGCACGGTTGCTATCCCAAAGCGGCACTCCTATCCTTCTTCCCATGGATCGTCCGGCCGGGCTCAGTTTTCTATCCAGGTGATTAGTAAGGACCCAAGTTTCTCCCCCTTTAGTCCTCCTTCGGAAAACACATTGGTTGTATACCATTCTTTTCAGAGGGAAAAGGACTGACGCTATTCATTACCTTCAAGTGTCTGCGAATGCATCGCAGTCTACACGAGTTCCCCACCACTTGAACTGTTCAGTGTTCCACGACGTTGCACATAAAATGACCCCTTACGGCAATTTTCTTAGCATTTCGGATAACTTGGAAGTGCCGCTTCTGATTGATTGTGGGGGTTTAACGCGCCGACGCAACGCAGGCGATGAGGCGCGCCGTAGTGGAGGGCTCCGGATTAATTTTGACCACCTGGGGATCTTTATCGTGCGCCGAAATCTCGTACACACGGGCGTTTTTGTTTTTCGCCTCCATCAGAAAAGCGGCCGCCGCGGCCGGGAATCGAACCCGCGACCTCGTGCTCAGTAGCGCAACGCCTTAGCCACTGCGCCACTGCGGCGGGTAGTGCCGCTTCTCAAAGACGGTGCTAGCCTTTCCCTCAACGGACGGAAAAACAACAGCAGAGCGTTCAACTGTTCAGCGTTCCACGACAATATCCCCACGTACCCGAAGTACTTTTGAAGTGTGGCTAGCCTGAACAGGCCTAAACTTGTATGCTGTGCGCCACATCTGCCGGTTTACACTGTTTAGAACGCGAATACAAGGATCACGTTCTAATTATTGCACGTCATCAGACCTGGGGATGCGTGCTACTATCACGGACCCAGAAAAGATGCAAAATGCGCTTGCGTGTATTATTGGAAGTACCAAAGAGTTGAGCACTGCTCACCAGTGTAAAAGTAAGCAACTTCATATACAGTTTCTTCTTTTTCTTACTGAGGAAGCGTGTGTTTCTGAAACAGAATACTCTTTGCTTACTCCGTAGAATCGAATAAATCAAAAACATAAAAGCTCATAATCCTACGTATCACGAAGGTGATCACCAAAATATTCGAAATTCTCATATTCTTTTTAGAAAGAAAATGGCACCGATCGACAACGTTCAATTTACCAGCAAAAAAGCAAATACAAAAAACACCGAGAACGCTGATTGTAGGTTAATTTTCTGGCACGTGGCGAAAGAGAGCAAAACGAACAATCCGCAGATCCCAAAAGGGAAATCAATGATCCCGGTGACGAACTCAGCATACCACGCAGCCTCTAACTCGGTTAAGCAGGATACCGAAAAGGAGAAAAAAAAAAAGCTTACAAAAACAGGCGAGAGAAGAAAGAGGGAGAAGAGGACGAGCGCAGTGGCTGTGCACCAAAGGACACGACGTTCCCGTTGACCCCTCGGCGGTCCTTAATTCGCCTTTCGAGAAGGCCACGTCCGGCCCGGCGGTCGATTCATCGACGCTCGCTCTGAACACCCACTCCCCCTCCTTTCGGGCCTCGTTTGTGTAGCCGCCGGACGGAGAACGAACGTTTCCTTTGTTTTTTCTTCTCTCCCTTATTTTTCCCGGCGAGCTTTAGCTATCCGTCTACACCGTTGTCGAACGCGCTAATGACGGAGAACTCGAGAATGGAGCCTAAGAGGAGGATGAGAAAAAAAGGAACCGAAGGTCCGGGAAGAGAAAAACCTGCGGGGAGGCAAATAGCCAGGAGCAAATACCCGATGAAGAAGATACGCATAAAAAAAAATAAGCAAGAGAGAAAGGAAAGCGCGCACCCGGCGCCGAGGATAGCAACAGCAGGGGAACCAAAGAGCGGAAGTTGTCCCTTTTTGGCGTATGATAGCCCGCAGCTGCTTGTTCGCCGATGTGCTCGCCCGGTTCAATTACCCTTAGGCTTCTCTTCATCTCTGTCCGCGAGTATATAACTGTCCGCCTGTGCGCGCGCGCGTGCGTGCTTGCTTGCTTGCTTTTGTGTGTATGTGCGTGTGCCTGAGAGGATTCCAGTGGGTGGTTGGACGTGAGAGTGTTCCTGCGCACGGCGAGGTTCCGTTGCCTGCACCCTTTCCCCAGCTATCCCTTAACACCGAAAATGACCACACGGCATTTTGCATGCCCCATTCACGTTGAAAACAATGACAGAAACAAAGGTAAGGAAGTGTAGTTGTGGCGAACTTAAGTGTTCCCGGTAAGAAGAGAAGATTGGGAGACAGACAAGGCTCGAAGTAAACTTTTAAGTCAATTAGCAATGACTGAAATGATCTCTAATTCTACGAATAAGCGAACCGTACCTAAAAATTCCGAGCGATTAGACGGCCTGAACAAGCACCTCATTTCAGTTTTTCGCGATTATGTCCCATTACATCGAACCCATACTCGCTCCGCGCAAGCGCTTCATGGCTTATTATGTTAAACGCTTACTCGTTATTCAATGAGAAAAAAAAAAACCGAGCCATCGCCACTAAAGTGAAACTTGGGGTCGGGCGAAGCATGCAGTATATAAGTGTATTCTTGGCGCCTTGGCGTTTTTGCCCACGGAGATGAAACTGTTGGGGGATACAGGTATACAGCTCTGCTGTAAAAGCCTCGAGTCTTTGAAGCACGAAGCGTTCTAGCGCGAGGCGTTGGAAAACGAGTGTCCCGGTGTTTTAGTACCGTGACCACAAGAAATGAAGACGACGACAGGAGACGGCGACCACCCGAGCCCCTAAAACACTAGGAGACAAAGATGAAGGCCAGGTATCGTAAGAAGCCGTTTGAATATTTTTGCCATTACTTATTCGGGCGGGGCAACTCGCACAGCACCCCCAACTGCCAGAAAACCGGTACCGGGGCTCTGTGCAGTGCGCGACACCTCCCGTGGGAATGCTCTGCCTCAGTGTTTGTAGAGAACGCTGCCCAAAGACACTTGGCCCGCTAAGACCGGCAGACTACGAACTTTAGGCCAATCCACTTGGAGCTCTGCCTCACAGGAAGCACCTGCTTGCACTCTGCTGATTCACATCAGAGAAGCCGGCATTGAGGACTGCTTCTAGCTGCCTTTCTTTCCCTTTTCTGCACACTTCTTACTTCCTATCCCAGGTCGGGCTGTTGGCCGAGGCCTCGGGCCATGTTAAAAGGACTCTCTCTCTCTCTCTCTCTCTCTCTCTCTCTCTCTCTCTCTCTCTCTCTCTCTCTCTCTCTCTCTCTCTCTCTCTCTCTCTCTCTCTCTCTCTCTCTCTCTCTCTCTCTCTCTCTCTCTTGTTTGCAATAAACGTGTGTTCATTCGTTCATTCATTTATTCAATATTTTTTGTCGGCCTTAGAAAATAGCAGACGTTGCAAAGTATACAGTAGGAATATTTACAATTTGTTTACTGAGGCACACGGCGTTTTTTCAAATTTATGGCGGTCTCCGAAATGCTTTCTTGCACTCACTCTTTTTTATTCCTGCGCCTGCGTTTTCTTTTCGATCATGTTTGGTCAATTAAATGTGCTCGTGTGATCCAGCCAATGGTATATGTGGTTGGGGGCTTTTCTCCGGCTTCTGGGGCAGTCTGAACATCTCAAGAAAAGTTTTCATGACGAGGAAAATATAACTTATAACGCTGATAGTTATAAAGCCGATTCTTCACTTTTCGCAGACGACTGTGCGGCACCGATTTTACCAGTTTGTCTCTCTGCCGTCGCAAGCGAGGTGTCCCTCCCCTCCGCCTTTCGTTTGCTATAATTGATTGATTGTGGGGTTGAACGCGCCGACGCTACACAGGCGATGAGGCGCACCGTAACGGGAGGCTCCAGATTAATTTTGACCACCTCAGGGTTCTTTAGTTTGCTATAATGGCAGCAACGTTGATTTTTTTCGCAGGACACTAATTTAAATAGCGTGCACGACAGAGTCGCAATAAAAGGCCTATTGAAAGACAGGCGTAAAACTGCACGCCAGGGGGCTGGTCTGAGCAAATAGTCTAGTCGCGAAACCGGCTTAACATCCTTGCGGCTAAGCGACCGCTAAAAGCCCCCGCAAAATGCGCCTTTCATGATGTTTCAACCAGGTTTGCCGAAACAATTTCCTCCAAAATCAAATCGCTTGAGCGAAATTACCTTTTCTTCCCACATCCCGGCCTCGCTTATTCTCTCATTCAAAACTCAATTCTCGGTACATTTTCCCCAGCTAATCGATGTCTCACCTGGAAAGAACCAGAACGCTCACCCTTTTTTTCCCTCATTCCTCTTGTTTGGTTGCCCTCAATCTGAATTTCAATTTTGGGACATCTTTTCTCCTCGAGGTGTGCTCGCAATATTCTCCGAGGTTGTTCCTTTTTTTTCTTTTTAATTCGCACACAGCTGCAGATGAGGAAACCTCACCGCTTATGATTGAAAAAGCGCTATTGAAAATTGCGACTGAGTAAGGACACAAAAAAAAGGTCATCGTCCTGTGTTCTCGCTTAGCCTTCGTTTTGAACCACGCTTTTACAATAACGAACATGTACCAACACGGTCAATGGGCAGTTCTTCTCGGCCACATTTAAAAATTGTGAATTCTGTGACACACTCTACAAAATAGACCGTCAAGCCCGTCAGCCACGCCAGTGTTTTTTTGTTTTTTTTTTGTTTTTTTTCTGCCCACCTCTTTCTAGGGCCTGTTTTCCCTGCATCCCCGACCCCTAGCAGAGAAGCATGTAGGCGATTCCAAACGCCGGCAAAACTCTCTGCCTTTTCCAATGCAGAGCCTTGTCTCTCTCTCTCTCTCCCTCTTCTTCACTGCTTGTGATTAGACATTCAACGCGAAGCACAAGAAGCGCGTTTGAATATCTCCCAGTGGGTAATCGGATATTGTCCTGTAACTTGACGAACGCCGAATTTCGGATAGCGAACCCTTGCAGACAACACAGCCCGAATTTGAACCCTAGCCCTCCTGCCAAGTATCACGAACGTTCGCGTTAGTGATGCTCGCCTGGCGCAGTAAATATGTTTTTTGTTTATTTTCTCACTGCGAACACTGCACGTGGTGGTCCGAGGTTTTATTTTAAACAGTAAAATGATTTTATAATACGCGCTGGCCCTTTTTTTGAACGTGGCCTGGCCTCTTTATGGCGGGCAACTTCTGTCTAAATGTGATTCGCCCTTATCAACACGTCGGGAAGTAACGCTATACCATAGGACTTCTAATTTTTAAAAAGAAAACGAATCCTGAAAGCAGTTTTCTCTGGCTGTCAAATATCGAGTCACTTGTGTTAAAGGGCAATGAAAAGAAAAGGAACTGGAACGTTGTAAAGTCATGTCGATACGTCGGCGGCGCTGTCAGGAAGGCGAATAAAAAGGGACACACGAAAGGGGGAGAAAATGACGCAAACAGAAGCAGGCCTCGGGAAAATGAGGATTGAAGGGAAAGAAAAAAAAATGAGGCATATCAATAGCGTACGTAGGACGGCGAAATAAGGGAGGGGGAGATGGGAGGTTAACCGGTGGAAAAGGACGAAGGGAAAAGCACAAACGAGGTAGGGCGTCAGCGATTGCGACAAAAGATGTGAAGCGGGCCGTAACGGCAACATCGATGTTGCCCGTCGTTAGTGGGCAGGCTTTTTCTTACGGCCGCACGCCTCCCCCTCCCTCTTCGCAGGCTCTTCCGTCGTCCCTGCAGCGTTGTCTCTGCCTCCATGGAAGAAAGAAGGGGAGGGGGGAGGGGCTGAGGGAAAAGCGACAGCAATGACGGGGAAAACGAGCGTAAAGCATCGGAAAGCGACAGCCAAAGCCCGGGTACACTGGAGGCTGAACGGTGCACCGTTAGCCACGAAGCCGTGTTTGCGGACCTCTTCCGCGGCTGCTACGACATGGCGGGCAACAATCGTTAAAAAGCGACGAGCTTAGCCTGGCGGAGACGAAAGCAGGAGGCCTAGCGCTAATTTTGATCCGGTGCGGGTACTGGTATACTTGCGGTTGGTTGACTGCTTACTCGGCGTGTATTTTTTTTAAATGAGAGAATTGTTAGTTTATTGCGGAGGTTAGCTCCAAATGACAGACAAGCCGGCTACTCCAAAATATGGAGTAATGGAAAAGTATACTGGTTGTCTGAAGAAACTACGAGGTTATAAAAATTACTCCGGACAGGACGACCATTGAGAGATCATATGCGTGCTCGCTAAACTACGTGATTTGCATACAGGAACAATATGCCGATAGCATAAGCATCAGGGCACCCCTATATTTGCGGATACTGTTGGGTCTGTAGGACAATCTGCGCCGCAAGAATAAAGCATTGTCTTGTAATAAATTCTTCATGCGGAGGAGGACGAGGCAATCTTTTTATGAGTCGCAAGCTCTATACATGTTAGTTTGGTCAGCATGACCGCGTTATTTTAACACGACACATCTTTTCACACTACTAGTCAAGCATTTCGTAAGGGCGCCAGCATAGCCTTGTTACAGATCGCCCTTCCTCCAAATCACCTGCTTAGCCCGCAGCCTTTAGCCCACAGCTGACCGGTGCCCAGAGCCTTCAAGGGGCCCTGCAACACTTTTTTCAACTTTTTTTGAAATTCTAAATGTTTGCAGAACGTAGTCACCCAACACACGCAGCACTTAGATTAGGGGGTCGCGAAGTACCTCACCCAAAAATTACTGCTCTATGCCCATCAGATAATTTGGGAACTTACTCAAAAGATTTTTCCCTCTTTGCCGGTCTTGACGTTCTTCGACAGCAAGAATTACGTCATTAAGGCCATGTAGCGGCTGTTGGCCGGTTTTCCTTCAGTTGCAGCAATGAACGCTTTTCGGTAGCAACTTTAAAAATACAGCCACAAAAACATAGTAGAAACGGAAGGAGCATCTGGTGCGACGAGCAAATCACGCAGTGGCGCTGTTTGCTGGCGGTAACTATAGCTTTCACAGTGCTTCCATACGATAAGAAAAGAGTGAAAGCGCTTATCGAAAGTGTTGCAGGGTCCCTTTAATGCAGGCCTGAACAGAGAGGCAAAAAAAAATGAAGCATTTGTGGGAGACCACAATCGACGTCGTATGACCAATACGTAACGGCAATCGGCCAGTAAAACTGCATACGATTGTAACCGTCACAACACATACCCAAGTCGACTCTAATTTGTCAATTCACTGTCACCAACCGAGCCCTATGCATTTTCAGCTGCTGTTGTATACAGTGTGACGCGTACTACCAGAATAGCTAACGCCTTAAAGACATTCCGGTCTTTACTGGCCAGGCTTCAACCTAAACAGACGGCTAGGCAGTTGCGCTTTGGCGCCCAGCAAATATCGGGTGACAAGTCACAGCATAGAAGAATGGTCAGAGTTGGTCCAAGGAGCTGTATCATCCAGAACGTATTACATAGTGAACTTAAACTGCTTAGCACTTTTCCGTACATAATATACCCCCTTTTCAGAGACAGGGCGCTACTCTGAAGACGGCCAGATTGGACACATGCTGCTGGAGTCTGGATTACCGTCGAATTGCCGCGCTCCGTCAGCTGGTCATCAGCCTCTAATACCGCAGGGAACCGCAGTGCCGAAATTGCCTCCTTTTTTGCCAACCTGAAGGGGCTAATTGAGAAAGGGTTAGATTAATGGCGCACTTTATTTATAGTTTTATTTCTTGCATTTCATTGCGTGTCAATTTCTATTTAACTTTTGTTCTCATCCCTATCTGGCGTTCTCATTTTGTAATCATCCCTATCTGGCGTAGCACTGCCGCTAGCAGAGCTGACCTCTCCAGACCACATCAAAGAGTTCTCTCTCTCTTCACAGTAATACAAGATTATATGCTAAAATACCGGTTGCCTGCAAGGCTGGTTGGTTGGGTGTTCCCGCTGCCCAGACGCGATCGCATCCTCGTCACCCTAACCCTCCACCTTCTAGCGTTCCATTCGACAGCTGCTCAACAACACTACTTTTCGACATCCTCTTAAACGCACTGTATTTGTGTACCTGCGAACAAAACCTTGAATCTACATAGTAGCGAAAAAACCAGTTACCGGGTTTCAGCACAGTTTCGACAGAAAGCATTCTGGGAATGCCAGATAAATGTGCTGGGATCTCGGCAATTCAACGTATTCTCGGGGTTCTGGCAGCTTCATATCATGCAAGATACCGTATTTGCACGATTTTAACGCGCACCTTTTTTGATAAAATCATCCTTCAAATTTGTGTGCGCGTTACAATACGGCTAAAAGGCGACATCGGCTTCAAACCGGCCAGCTGCATTACCATAGACACGGACTTTTTTCAAATTCTCCTACATAAACTTACCTGCACGTTACAATCAGGGGCTCATTAGCATCGTGCAAATACGGTACTATCCGACTGATAGCGCAGCAGGCGAAAAGTTGCGACGCAGAGACAACTAGGCGCCTCAAACACCTTGCCTTCATTACGCAAAAACCGCTGAAACGTATTTAAGGTTCTAAAATTCAGTTAATTTCTATCATTTCAATTCCGATCACACTTCAATGTCTCTAAAATAGCAATTTTCTCCTCTGCTCCCACTAAATCGTGCAGCGACCACCGGGATTGAAAGCTGGACACCGCCCACTTTCTAGCGCATCTAATACACCCCTAAGCGCGGACTATACATAGCGCGCGTTATTAAGTCCTCGAAGCAGGGCGCTTGATTAATTTCAGTTCTTCCCTCTTGCGCAAAAGGGCAGCTTCCATCATTTGTACTTCTTTCTAAAAAAAAAAGCGCCGAAGGCGATGCGCAAAATTACGATAAAACCATGCCTGCCTTTTGTCCAGAACTGTTCCCGTTAGAATAATATTATCTCAGAGACCGGTGGTATAAGATCACTTTGAGGAGCTGTTGCCGTCATCAGCCTGGAAAAACTGTTTTCTTTTGGGAACGAAACCCTATATTTACTCCTTCAAAGCTCTAGGCAGTAAATTGAGGCACGTATCGAACGCGCAAATATGTTTCTCCACTTATTGCCACGCGATCGCGAGAATTTTCACGCCAGTCGTCTCCTTGGTAAACTCCCCTTCGTAGGGCCACTATCAGCGAATTTGGCGGCAGATCGCAGGGACGTTAGATACGGCTAGGGGTTTCTTCAATCGTATAAGGGTTTTAACGAAGCCTCGGCAAGTACACTTTTTGGATAACACTCTGGCGTGCGCATCTGTTCTCATGAGAATTTCGTGGTAGCGTATGCGAGCACTCCCTCCTATTATCCTTCCCATTTGGCGGGGCGAGCAGTGCTTTTTGTCAGGCAAACTTTTCCTGTCCGTTAAAAGGAATTGCACTGTCAGCTCATTGTTTTCAGACACATAACAAGAAATTCGCGCGCGAGATTAAATTTTATAATTGTGCAGTTGCTGCTGCTTCCACAACGCGTCATTCAATATCGTAGCGATCAACTCAGAGGACCAAAAACGTAAATTTCCTGGAATTCGCGAAGAGGGCCCTACATTGCCAGCGATCGTTTGAGGGGTGGCATACCCTCGTACACACGGATGTGTTGTCGGGTTAGCACGCGCAACAACACAGCTGCCGCAAAATATTGCTCCTTACTATATGATCAAAGGCTAACCTCCTGTATTCTGTCTCCTTGGGAGAAAGCTGCCGCAACTAAACCCGCGCTTCACTGGAAAGACCTCGTTATAGGTCCCTGTGTTTACTGAGTACGAATAGAGAAATTTCAGCACATCGAAGAAGTTTTACTTTCCGTTTTCTTCACCATAGAGTGTTTCAAAAGCAGTGAGGAGAAACAAAAGCGTGATGCGAGCCCGCGTGCAGGGTTTTCTGTGATGGAGAAACGCGCATGCATTTCATGCGCCTCGTCGCTTGATGGATAGGGGTCTTAGACGAGAACATGGCAGAGCGCGTCCTCGTGAACGCAGGAAAAAAAAAATCAATCACAGTTACAGAAATAAGTACGATGGATAACGCAAAATTATATACGGGAATCAGCATACGACAAATAATTTACTGCTGGGTCGTCTTTGTCGCGAGGTGAGCACTCGCAAACATTCATCTGCTACATATATCCTCCGCTTATATATCCGCGTCCGCGACTAAACTCTTCCTCGAAACATCGGCATATGATATAAGCAGCCTGCAGAATCTAGCAAAAAAGTGCAATCAAAGGGCCTTATCAGATACTACACTCTTCACAACGACGCCGAGTGACCAGCTGTTCGCTGAAGTCGAAAAACTAAATAGAAAGAACGCACAGCCTGTGTGTGTGTGTGATTACTAAAACGTCCATTCCTTGATTTCGCTCCGCATTTGAACGCAATGATCATTAAGCGTCCCCCTCCCGTAACCCCCCCCCCCCTCCACCCCCGTGTCTTGAGAAATAGCAGTGCATTTCGCATCTAGTGGTCCGGTAAGCTCTACCTGGCTTAACTTTAGACGAACTTCTTCAGCATTTTATAAATTCCCGTACGAGCCATTTCATTTCTCCTGGAGTTGCAGACCATTTATTTTTCCGCGGTTTCATTAACACTCCTTGGTCCTTGTTATGAGGCCGGAGTAGGCACATATTTAATGACCCACAGACTTGGAATATAATTAAAATTTTCGTGTGGCGTCTATTCCCACAAAAGGCACAAGTTATTGTCAGGTATTCGGTAATCACATCCCCGAATCATATTTCTCTAGTACGTATATATTCGAAACAAATCCACATTCGTTGTCCGCGATGCAAAACGAAACCAACCTTCCACTATGTCAGTACCAGGTCTAAACAAGGCGACAAAAGAATTCCCTTCCGCCTGACGTATTCGGAGGCGACAGTGGTGATATGCTGCTGCCGTCGCCGACGCCCGTAAGAGCGGCGAAGAAGGGCGCACTCCGCCTCCTCGGATAGCTCTTGTTGGCGTTCGAGCACTCTGTCAGGACGCATGTTTTTTTGAAGTGCCCCAAACGTACTATTTGCTTACAGACATCACCATAAAGGGGCACTGACACAAAATTTTGAAGGCGAGATAACTTCGGAGATAGATTGGTGGGAACACACATACATCATCTGCAAAATATCAGCGGCGAATACAGCCTAGAACATATTTAAAATCAGTTTTGAAGTGTGCGAAACGCAACCGAGCAGCCAGCAGAGGACCACGCGCAATTGTAAATAAACAACATCCAAACACGTCACGAGTTTGTGTTTGCCGCTTCCGCACTACCGGCGTTTTGCGCCGGCTCGCGCGGCTCGCCGCTCCAATCGGAGGGCCGGTGGGCGGAGCTTCTGCTCTCGAGAACGAACGACCCGATCGTTGGCGGCGGAGGCGCCGTGATTTCGTCAGCTAATCGGGCAGCTGGCCGCGACCAAAGTTCTACAGCGATTCCAGGCACTCTGTTTCTATTACTGTTTATTACCATTGGATGCGAAAACGCGCCGGAGGCACGAAAAGCTCACTGAGCTAGCCGCACGGTCGCTGTGCAGGCGGCGGCCACGGCCGCGAAGTGGCCCAGGCCGGCGCAGGTAGCTCGAGTGATAGCTTGTTACCGCTGCACGAAATTGTCCCCAAGTCCCGACCATGGTGGCTTACGTGAGAAAGGAGTTAATGATGCGATGGCGGGTTGCATTAAAAATTGTCATCTGCACCGCTTACGAGAGCGGCACTCGAATATCCGCCGCAGTGCTGAGCCGAACACATCTGTAGGCGGACCTGTAGGCAGACCGGCCGGCTGCTCCCAGCGCGCGTCTTGCCACCCACCGTCTCGAGCGTCGCGCGTCGTTCTTTAGCCGCGGTAGCATTTGCACTCGCAGCGCCTGCGTCACATCCACAGTCACTTTTTAATTAAGCGCCTCACGAGATCAGTACGTGGGGGCATTCGCAGAAACTGCCGTCGATGCGGATTCGGCAGTGCTACGGCGGCTCTGCTCTGTGATATCCCTCCGACGGTCACGTGGTCAGCTTTGTTCACACAAAATCCACAAAATCCATCGTTTCGCGGCACTCGCTGAAACCGAAACTGCGACTGGCCGCATTGAAAATGCCTCTAATTAAACAACCGCCGCACGCTGAAGCAAATGAGGTTTCTACAGGTTATAAGTAGGTCACTAGCTACTTATCGCAACAAAAAAAACAAGATGCAAAATTTTTGTGTCAGTGCCCCTTTAACTAAAGGCAAAAGGAAGCGAAAGAGAACCAAATACTGCATGAATTGCTACCAGATGCGCAGCGGCCAACCCGTAAGCGCTGTGGAGAAGCGGCGGCAGGCGGCGCAGCGATCGCGAAGCTCGAGGCGTATAAGTGTATTTAAGATTGTAAGGCTCTCTCTTGCCACAAGGCGCGCACTGATTGGGCGCCCGAGAAACGCCGCTGGGAGGAGCAATATTGCTCCTCCCACCGGCGCTTCTCGGGCAAGCGCGCAATATCGCGCGCTTGCTGAGGTGGTGGCGCCCTCTCTTGCGTTGAACCGGATTTAAGCATTTGTATGCCCCATCTGCCCCAGCTAGGGGTAGTGGCAGGGATCAATGCGAGCGCAGTGCAATGCCCGTGCCTCGCCCTGGGGGCTCATCCTCGGTGATTAACGAGGCCCCGCCACCGGGCAAGTATGCCTTCTCTTGCTTCGATCGACCACCTGACTCGATAAGGCCTATAGCGTCCAGAGCCGGTAGGTATTTCAGTGTAACACAAGTTATAACCCGTCTACAAACAGCTTCTGCTTGTGCTTGATGATTGCTGAAGCGGACAGGGAGCGTTCCAAGAATCTTAAAATCATGTTAGCTTATTTTGAAGCGGTTTTATCCATGATACACTTTTCTTCTAGTACGCGTTATGTTCTGGCGCGAGGCGTTAAAAAACGAGTGTCCCGGCGCTTTAGTCCCGTGACTACAGGAGACGACGACAGGAGACGCCGACAGCCCGAGCCGCTAAGGTGCATCGCCCCTAAAATCTTTTATCACAGAGCATTGGCGCTTTGCGGTAAAAGCGCCGGGGAAACGGGCGCGTGTTACCTGCTGGGAAAACGAAAACGAGCCTGTAGCAAGGCGACGCGATCACATGATCACCAGAGCGCAAACGATTGGTCGAATGCCCCAACTGCGACAGTAGTCAGTGAGTGAGCAAAAGTACATCCCCACACAGCTTATGTTCTCTCCATCTCTCAGGAGCTAAGGCCGCCCGCGATAAGCGGGAATGCATCATTCCTTTCCGGTGTATACCCGGGTGGCCCATGCAATACGCCCAATACCGCTGATGCTGCAAAAAATATCGGCAACGAGACTTTCATGCTGCCGAAATGGTACCATCTACTGCTCATTTGTTTAGTTTTAAAAAACTCAGCTCGTCAGCCCCATTGCATATTTTTTTTTATTTATGAAGTAGTCATGGTTATCGAGCTAGCAGTCAAGCGCTTAGGAAGGCTGCAATGATCGGAGGGGAAAACGGCCCCTTGAAAGCTAAAAGCAGTCTCCCGGGAAGTTCTGATACGCGAAAACAAATGGCGCAAACGTAGTAACTCCGAAAACAAATAAAGCAAAATTAAAAACAGCACGCCTCTCGGACGCGCAAGACCGCTTGAAACGGCCAGTGCCATTCCGTTTTGCACGCCTCCTCGGAGAATGCACTTCACCGTATTTCAATAAGGGAAACCTCGGGGACAACGTCATCGCAACCAACTATAGGGAACTCGGCAGCCGGAGCTCGTCGGACTTCTCCCCTGAGAGTAATAAGTGCAGAGAAAACCGGCAGTTTTGCTAGAAGTCGAACTGGTGCTTTCAGACGCCGTCAGCGCTATTTCTTAAAGCTGGCCTCTCGACCTCCTTTCAGCTTCTTTTCTTCAAGTTACTGGCTGAATGTCGCACGAGAAAGTTCGCTGCAGCGTATAGAGTACGAGTGTCCATGAGCTTCTGTATGCGTGCATGCGCGTATATATCTTAACAGGCGTACTGGCGCGCGCTTGTGTATATCCCTGCCTGTGTTCAAGCATGTGCCTAAGAACACAGCCACCACGAGAGAATTAGTGTGCTTTGTGCAACTCTTTCAAATTGCGGCCGATACGGGCGAAGAGCAGTGAAATTACGGACGGAAGGACGGCCGGGCGGACGGATGGACGGACGAACGGACAGACGGACAGACAGACAGACAGACAGACAGACAGACAGACAGACAGACAGACAGACGCGCACGCCCTTATCACACACGCATGCACGCACGCACACATTGAGACCTATAGCTTCGGTTTTCAGAAGCAGTACCGACAAATGTGAGGTATGTTGCCTGCAGAGCAGTATACGTTGTAAACTTTAATTTTGAAGTAGGAGCGTCCCAAGAGAAACGATCGTTTTTAAACACACACCAACCTTTACACGTATTTACGAGTGTGAGCATCGATCGCCGCATGCAACGCGAATGATTAGCGTGCGTAGACCACTCAAGTGCACGCGAAGACCGATATGAGCTGGCATCGACCCTACTCGCACCGACTTCGGCTCCTTCAAGCCTAGGCGGGCGCGTGTTTTCTCGCGGCAAATAAATTCCACGAACCGCACCCGTTTTCCGAGGTAAGAACGGTTGTTATACGTAGAACAACCAAAAAAGCATCCCGCACCCCTACCCCTTAAAAAAAAGAGAAAAAACAAAAACAAAACAGGCGCAAATATTCAGGCCAGGGGACGGACTTTACAGAAAAAGTTTTTTTTCCATCAATTATTCAGCATTCGCCTTGGGTTGAAAGACGTGAGTCCGACTGCCTGACACGCGCGTGAGCTGTAGGTGGTAAAAATTGATGTATCCTTAGGGTACGCAATCATGCCATACTTCGGCGTACGCGTAGCAGGGGACTTTAAACCACCAAAACAGAACTTTGGTGATAATAGATCACCGAGGTACATTCGGATTTAAGGTTGTTTGTGTCTCCTAATCTCCTAAGTGACACAAACAGCCGTTGCGTAAGGATTTGACCCTACAATCTGCGCTTCAAAGAAAAAATCGTACGATAACTTTATAGCCCCCTATAGTCAGTTGCGATTACTTTTTGTGAGCTCTATTGCGATAGTTAAATTTCAACGGCTAAGCACACGGCGCTCAGAAGTTCCGTCAGTAAAAACATAAACTAAGACATTCAGATGAATTAACGCTCGTCTCTCTCTCTCTCTCTCTCTCTCTCTCTCTCTCTCTCTCTCTCTCTCTCTCTCTCTCTCTCTCTCTCTCTCTCTCTCTCTCTCTCCTCACGTGGACAAGACAAGAAAGGCCGCATCGGAAAACCAAAATAAAACGGTCGCAATCCCGCCCTGCGAAAGTGGATGTCCAGCGAAGCTTTTGTAAACCCCTACAGATGCTAATGGCGAAGGGTATGAAATGTTTCTCGTCATCTCAGCGGGCTTATCGCTAGCGCTCTGTTTCTCTGGCGGCCTAGCCTGACGCATGTACTCGGCGTCTTGGGACAAATCAACCTGCTCGATTTAGTGACACTAGTCCTGCCTAGCCTCGAAACATAATCTGCAAACATAATCTTTACCAGGAACACATGTTGGGGGGCCCATTGTTCAAAGGCGCCTTATCATCTACAATGCGGTTTTCGACGCTCGTTTTGTGGTTTTTTCAACGAATGCTGAGCTCTATGATGTATGCCTGATTAGCCTGATGCATGCGCTCGGCGTCTTAGGTGTAAGATGCTCGGTCCTGTCTTGGATTTTTTTGTTTACGACACGAAATTTTCCGCCCAATTAGAGGCTAACAGCTTAGCTGTAAAAGAAAATTCCTCCGCTGCCAAACACAAAGTAAAGTAACCGGCACCGTGTTACAGCCCAACACCGCGATGAGAGCCAGTTGACCACTGGGCGAATTGATGAGTGTTTCCAGCATCTCTTGTGCCAGTGCTACACGGCAGCTTTCGAAGGACAATTTCACGCTCGCTTACAAGTGCGCCTTATGCATTTACAATAGGGCACTCGATAGACACTTGGATCAACGGCCTTGAAGCACAGGTATTACACTGGTGCAACAGCGTCGATTCACGACAGGCGGATGCCACTCCACGAAAATGTCCACAGAGCATTCAGGTGCCGCTCACTTTTTTTTTTTTTTTTTTGCGCCGTCGGCGTAAGTTAATTTAGGCGCTGCATTCTCTCTACGTTAGCTCCAACTCTCCAGAATGGAGCGTTCTCATAAAGAGAGTTCCACGAGGTGAGTGCCACGCCATTACGCGCTGACGCCAGCCGAACCAAAGCAAATGGAGCGAGCGAAGCCTACTTCGCCTGTTACTCGCAAAGTGCCGCCGCCGCCGACCCCCGCTCGCAATCTTCTCTTAAGTCCGCCGCTGCGTGGCAAGCGAGTTTCAAATTTTCCACCCCTCATTTGCGATCACGCTGCGAAGGGAGGATGCAAGCAATGAAGTCGCGACAAACGCATACAAAAAAAAAAAAAAAAAAAGGGCAAAGCTCCGTAATACGAGCAAACTCGGAGCACTCCGCGAACGGTACTTGGCGTGCGACCGTAATTTCGGTCGCTTCACCGCTTGGAGGAGAGAGGCGGAGGCGCATAGGGAGCTCAATTAGCATAAAAGCTTTTCGCGACGCAGAGCGCGTGCGCGGGCGCTGGTAGGAGAGAAGGAGACAAGAGGCGGCCACCGCGGTGGTGAGAACAAGGAATGGGCTTGTCGCTTTGCAGGCCGCCCCGCTCCGCTATACAGGGTGCGCGCCGGTCTGCACTTTTCTGCGAAATGTTTTTTTTTATATTTGCTAGCATTCATCGCACCCACGAGCGAGGCCCTCGCTTCTGCTAGTCGCTATTACATGCGCTGCGACAACCGCAACACAAGGACGTACAGAATAAGCAAACCCGGACTCCTTTCAGAAAATCCCATTCCGTGGCTGAACACTGCAGAGAGAGGCAGCAGAGCGAGGAGGCCTGTGCACAACATCACCATTTTTATCATCTTTGCGAGCTAAATAGGCCACGCCGGTCACCGATTAGCACCCCTTTCCCTCACAAAGCGAAGAAGCACATTTCGGAAAATAACGCCTTAAATATATAACTGACGACGACAAAACTATTCCTACTATATTGCATAAAGAAAAGGCGTTCGTGATGCTGAAGTTATATCCTTCCCCTTTGCCTCAAAAATGCGGCAGAGTTCGTAGGTCCACTACTTCCGGTCTCATGACATCCAGCGGACGCTAATTAGAAAACCCGATAAACACTACACACCGAATACCACCTGTATTACTCATTACGACCTATATTATGTTACCAACAAGTTAGCCATTACTGCATGTTTCGCCGCCAACGGGGTTAGCTCAGATAGTGATGGCAATATTACAGGCCCACACATGATACGCCTC
>NW_027526422.1:49450732-49748855 GCF_048455015.1 Haemaphysalis longicornis
ACCCCGTATCCATATCGCAATTTACACAAATAGCGCGTTTCCAGTGGGCACTCGGATTTTTCTCCAAGCTTTGTCAAAGGCTGCAGCGACGACCGACACTGACGTCAGCAGATGATTGCTTTCAATGTCGATTTCACAGTTTCCTATAGGCTGAAAGAAGGCAACCCTATGTGAGTAGGCTGTTGGATCGACGGCTCAATCTCCCACCGCCACTTCCGTTCTCAAGTACAAAGGACATACCGAGGTGGGACAGACCTTTTGCGCATTCAGATGTTTGTCTATGCCGGACTACACAGCCTTTATTCTATCCCGGCCTTCGCAAGAGTGATCTTTTTAAACCTTCTCTGTACACACGAACGCCATTTGCGTTCAACAAGCACCCACGAAACTTCGATATCCCTACACCAACGTGTGGTCACATTAAGATTACTTTCGACATCGCGCGCAATTTTCCAGTGCACACAAGTGTGGGCCTTCACGTGGAAGAACAGGATTGTGGACGCGTCCTAACTACGGCGTTCTCGGCGTTTCTACATATACGAGCAAGCTTAAGACAACTAGTTTAATCCTGCGCAGCGGTGACCGTATACAGAGCCCAGGCAAACAATGTCCCGTCTGTGTGTGCTTAGAAACCGCGGGCGTCCTTAAAGTCTCGAAATACAGGAACCCGTTTATTTTAGGCCAGACTGGCCAGATGTGTGTCCCGACGATGAAATGCATAACTTAAAGTGGGTGCGAATCATAGAGTTTCCCCCAATAATAACTAGATAGGAAACTGGCGCTAATGTCAACGCGAACTACGAGACGGCGCTTACGCTTCGATGGGAACGATGGGTAGTTGTGGAATCGGATTGCGTAAGATCGAAACGGGCCTATGGCTGCGCAAATTGTGTTCTCCAAAAATACACTTATTGTTCGGGTCGCCGCTTAGAAATTACATGGCGAACAAGAAAGTTACTGACCAAAAACTGGTTTTGTGCGAAATAAAACAGAGTGTTTAAATTTAAAAAAAAGAGGCGGAGCCGAAGAGGTTCGCGGAGTACAGTTGCCATTTGCCGCAACTACAGCGGGATGCGGACTTCTTTAAAGACTATTTGTAAAAGTTTCGGCGCTTCTAGTTTTTAATATTAAGAAAAGTTTGGTGTTCTTATTCCCGGCTTCACATCCCGAGTTATCCCGACGAGAAGCCACCAGCCCCCGAAGAATACAAACTCCTATCCTCATCGTACCCTTCTCCATGCCATCTGCCCCACCCTATAACCGGCCACCTGTAATTTCTGTCCCTTACCCGCCACCCTCTGCCATAAGTATGGGAGTGCGGACAAATCCCAGGCCTAGCCCCAACCTTTCCACCTCTTGCGAGCAGTGGGTGGCCTGCCTGAAAAGTCCGGACTCTGGGGCCCAGCGCATACTGCTGAAGAGGCAAAAGGGTGAACTGAAGGGCTTGTTCGTACATCATATCGTTTGAAAACAGCGCGGAAGACGGGACTGAGCAAGTAATAGACGACACAAGCTGTCGTCTATTACTTGCTCAGTCCCGTCTTCCGCGCTGTTTTCAAACGATATGCTGAAGAGGGCCTGGACTCCCAGTCAAGGCCAGGGAATCCCGGACTAGGGAAGCCGCCCACAGGGCGGGTGCCCTAGCAGCAGCACCAGCACTCGTGAAATAAACATTTGTTCCTCCTCCTCCTCTTAAAAAAAGAAACCGATTACCTTTGGAGAAGTTATTCTAGCCTGAATTAGTGACATTCATCAAGCTGCGTTCCTATCAGCCGCCAGTACTGCTGGTCTACGCCGTAGGAGCCGGCGTTCGCAAGAAAAGTTGGAGCAGCCACACAATCGTCAGCAACAGCAGTCGTCAGCCTCGAAAATACATTGCTTTGCCGAATGAGCAGCGCCACAACTACTAATTCGCAGGCAACTTCGCCGCATACAGCGCCGTCATTTGTGTTTTCGTGCTCGCTGTGCCGGCAAAGCATTGATAACCCAACCGATTAGCAACTCTGGTGATAAAACATTTCCGCTCAGGGAAGCGCAGTAAGAAAAAAAAAAAATCCACCACTGCCGCCAAGCGCTATGGCGCATGTAAAAAAAAAAAAAGAACTCCAGTGCTACTCCTAAAGATGAAAAGACAGCCTGCTTGGGAGAGGTCACCGCGGCCACCGCATTCTCTGGAAGCCACTATGGACATTTGTAGGCATAGCTACGAGTGTGCCAATTCTTCCAGAGACGACTTTCTGGTCCCGCCACCGCTGCCTCGACTAAATCACGAATAGCAAGTGGAAGTCTACAATGCTGAGGATGACTTTGCATCCACCCCTCACCGCGAAGAAGACGACCTATTCGATGCATATCAAGACGATCAGTAACACCGCAAATAAGCAAACAAACAATGATACTGAAACTTAACTATGTGTCAGGCAATGCACACCTACAACAGCTCCGCCAGTGAGTGCAAACTGCCCTGAATTTTTTTTTTTGCGGTGAGTTTATTTCATGGTATTTTGTGCTGTTTCCTTAAATTTGTTGTTTTGTTTGCATACGGCATTGCGATTGTTTGTAACAAATGTGCGATTTTCTCAACCAACCAACGCCTTCTGCGTCTATTTTTTTTTCTTTTTATCGAGATGGCATGACAGCCAACCATTTGTTGACATTTAAAGTACTTCGAACACACAAGCTGCGTGGTTAAACCTTTTGCCTGTTAACGAACATCTCTGGGTTAAGTTATCATCCCCCCACGGTTTTTTTTATAATTTATTTTGCGGGAAGTGTCGCTTTTTGTGGACGCCTTTTCCAGACGACAGCTAGGTGCGCGCTCCGGCCAACCTAGCCAGGTGACTACTTAGCGTCGAAGCACGGAGAACAGGCATATCTATTGGTCAGTGAATAGAGAAAAAGACGTGGCCCGTAAAAATGGCACGGCGCAAAGAGAGAGAGAGAGAGAGGAGAGAGAGAGAGAGGAGAGAGAGAGAGAGAGAGAGAGAGAGAAGAGAGAGAGAGAGAGAGAGATGAGAGAGAGAGAGAGAGAGAGAGAGAGAGAGAGAGAGAGAGAGAGAGAGAGAGAGAGAGAGAGAGGAGAGAGAGTGAGAGAGAGAGAGGAGAGAGAGAGAGAGAGAGAGACGTCCGAGCCAAATGAAATCAATTTCAGCAAAAGCGAAGTTCCCTCCGCGGAGTTCGGACGTCCACATAAAAGTGGAACTGCCGTACTTCACTCCTTTAATGCTATGTGACGCTTTCGCGCGCGCGAGCGGCGAAGCCGTCGGACGACCGGCAACGGCGGCGTGGCGCGAAGCGAGCTTTACGCCCCTATTCCCCAGACAGCGCTATGGCTGGCCTTTAACGAAGAGAAAGATGTAAGTAAAGCAAGAAAACGAGGAACGGGGGAGGCGAGGTCTTAAAGGCGGCGGAAGTGTAGTGGAAATAAAACGACGGGAGGAAAGACTTGAGATTATAGGTGCTACACTGATCAAACTTCAGAACCAAAAGCTGAGTTCGTTTTTTTACTGCCACTGAAACTAAATTTGTGGCACAAAACGCACAAAATGCCCGGTTAAAACTGATAACGGGAAGGACATACGAAACGCGCCGGCAAGATGTTTTCTTGGAAGAGGATTGGAGTAAGAATTTCATTCCCGAAACAGTGTAAGTGTTTTTTTTTTTCATCTTCTATTTTCGAGATCATATTTATTTAAGCGCCCGGATACGGTCAAGAAGCAGGTGCTATTGGTCTGGTTGTTTCTACTCCTGTGTGTAGGATCATTTTTCTCGCGATTCGTTAAACATGGTTGGAGATGGTAAGAAAAGGTATCAATACAAGGTCACAGGCAGAAGGGGGAGGGTGTGACGGGACTGGATTGGATTGGATTGGTTTGCTCTAAAAGAGAAGGGAGATCGCATCTAGTTTTCCCGTTGTGTACATTTTTCATTCTTCTGAACATCTGATGTGGTTCTGTAGCCGTACATTTTGAAATATCCCTGTGTATGCTCGGAAACAAGGCACGAGTGAGAAAAAATTAAAAAAAAATACTCCTTCCAACCATTTAACCTAAAAATTCCACTTTTCCCTCGAAAAGGAAAGTCAGGACAAAGGCACCACCATCAATGGCAAGTTTAAAGTCAATACAAATAAATGATACGGGACAATGCCGGAACACAAATGGGAAAGAATTCATTCTGTCACTGAAAAAAAAAAGAAGAAAAGAAAACGAGAACCATGTTTCATAAGTGCAGCAGCCTCGTTTCGGCAAAAGTGAAATACTAAACGCTTCTTTTCTTTCTCACTATAAAGACACAGACGGCCCGCGCGAACCTTCCATAACACGCCATAAAAATGATATTTCTCGTGACCAGGCTTTTGCCCGCAGACTCGAAAAAGAAGGCCCGACGCAGCCCTGCAAGCTATTATTTTTCTAGAACACTAGCCAAAACTCTGCGCTCGATATGCAGTTGTAACCAGAGAGGGCCGTCGAGCTATAACAGAGACCAAAAACAGCGGCCTAAAATTGCGAAAAAAATCCGGCGCCAGAGAAACCGAGCCGACGAGACTCCATTCTGGGGGCATCCTATATACTCTGTTTACACAGCTCGCGCCGCCATGAAGAGAAAAATGATCTGAAAAAGACGGCTGGCGGAGACAGAAGCCGGTCGTTCATGCACGAAACATACTTCCGTGAAAAGGAAGAGGAGATCTCCCGAGTCAGGTTGCCAGTTCGGTGATCAATGTTTGGGAGGATATCATTGAAGATAACTTGAGCAAACTTCAATATTGCGAAATCCTGCACCGGCGCGCGATCGGCAGCACGGTAAGTGCGTCGCTTGAAAAACGAGGACGCCGTCGAATCGTCCAACTCAAACGACATCTGGGTAGGTTCAGATGAGGAGAACTTCTTGCTGGGCTAGTTGGTGAAAAGATGCCATGATTTGAAGCGCAACAAAAACACACGGACGAAGAACAGAGTAGACGAGACGTTGGAAGTTAGCGCCTGTCTCGTCCTAGTCTGTTCTTCGTCCGTGTGTTTTTGTTGCGCTTCAAATCATGGTAGGTTCAGATAGTGGTGTCTCATGCGTGACGAATTACTGAAGGTGAGCGCTGTTTGTGAGAAAATAAAAGCTTCCCTTCCTTAAACTGTCCTCTCTAATTGTGAATTTATTAGTACACCCGTCTTTAAACTACGGTTGCTTTACTATCCTCTGTTATATTCGCGCTCTACCTACATTAAATGGACAGCCAAGCGATTTTTGTGGACTATGTCTTCCCTAACGCAAATGAAAGAGCACCACTTAAAAATATTGAGCCGGAACAGTTTCCCTGATAGGGTCCAAGAGTGTTTGAAAGCGGAATTTTTGGACCTACCAGCCTTAAGTGCGCAGGCAAAACGAATGCTGGCAGACGTTACCGCGAGTAGCGGCGCAACCCACTTTTACAACAACTCACTTAAAAACTTGTCCCCAGATAAAACAATAATGAAGTGCGGTCTTTCCTATTCCTTTATACGGTTTTCGAATTGCATTGAAACCAAAACGGAGCTGTTTTCATGCGAACAGTAAGTAGTGTCACGTTTATGCACCAGATGGCGACACCTTTCGGTTGTCAGAAAGTTTGGTGTCAGATTACAATTATGTCCGCCAATTTATTTAGAAATTTCTTGTGGTTACCCCCGTGTATATATCGCTGGCTTTTATACGAGATAAAGGACATTTACTTCGCAAAAAGCGGTTGACTGCCGCTTAAAAGAAAGCGCCGCATGGAAAGCACGAAGTGTCGGCTTGTCGGCTGGCTGCACCTTTCATGCGAATAGCTGCATTTATAAGAGCTCAGTAAACATCGCGCAGAAATTTCGGTACGTTCGACAATGAGCGAGGCATTTCCGGGTTCTTCAGATAAACAATAGCGCGTGCCCACGCACCGATTTTAGGAAGAGTAGGGGTAGATGGAAGCGCACTTATACAAGCAGCGATTAGTAAACGGTACTCACAAACCCCACACAAGCTATAGGCCAATTGAGCCAGGGTCAGCAAAGGAGCGTCGCCCATGCAATCAAAACAATGGCGGTCCAATCCGGCTCCTCGCCCGCGCTTCATGGCTAAGCATCGTAAATGGGACAGAACAGAGCGCTGGAGCTGGAAGCCGTCTAGCGCAGCTGCCGGTTTGACGGAGTCGTTTCGTGGAACAGCTGCTTCGTCCAAATGGCGAGGCCCCATTCAAAGGCCGCAGCAGGACTCGGACGGACAAAGCCTGGGGTGGACAAACACTGCGGACGACACGAATGCGGGCTAAACACGGAAGGGCACGGCCGCATTTCTACGGACGGTTTTACAGCGTACTGGTTTGCGTGAATAAGAGCGGGGCTGTTTAATTGAGCCTGATATGTGTGCTCTCGCATTAACAGTTTCTGCTCACCGTCCTGTTTATATGGTAATACGAACGAACACGACGCAACTATAGTTAGAACCAGATGGAAGCACGAATCTGATCTCAGAATTTAGGGTGTAAAAGTCGGTATAATGCGAGCTCACACGCGTACAGAAATGGACTAACGAAACTGGAACGCGATACTACTAAAAACAAGAGGGCTTAAAATACACATTCCAACTCTTAATTGTTATTTGAAATAACGGTGTCATTCCAGTGTACGTATTCAGAAAATGCAATTACTACGCTTGATTGTTGTAAAGAAGTTGTGGGATAATTTTATTTCGACGGCAGAAATAATGTATTCAGGGTGTTTTTGTTTTAATATGCCTTTCTAAACTGCGTCGAGATTGTCCACGACTGCGCATGATTAACGGCCATATGTGCTGGGGACAGCGGCGCAAGTCAGATGCTTACGGAATGACCAAATAATCCGAAACGGTTGCATGACGGCTTCGATGCTCTCCAGACATGTAACACTTGTTCCATGTAGTACTTGACCTGATAATGACCAACGGTACGCATGAAGATGATGAGATGTGTATCGAGGCCAGCTCGTTTAACGTTTGAGTATAACGAAGTATTCAGATGAATTATTTTAAACGAAATGCGGTGAACAAAAAAGGAGTGCTACACTGGCGTCTTCCTTCACGTTAATTCCTACAGGGAAATTTATGTATGTGCTGAATGGTTCACCGATTATTTCGGAGTATTAGCCGATCGCAGTGCTTACAGGGATTCATATGCTGACAGTGGAAGCACCAGTGTCTCGTTTTTGCATTCACTGCAAATTTTGTTCGAACTAAACGCTGCAGGATAGCTAGTATAATTCATTCGAATCACGGGCCACTCCGGGGAGTTTCCCAACATTACCGAATAGGATGCCATGTAGTTAGCAAGTCCCAATTATCCGTCCCGTCTTCCCCCTTTCTTTTTTGTCTCTCTCTATTCGCCTTCTCTCTCCTCTTTATTTGTCTTCTTTTTCCCTTTCTCTCTGTTTATTTGTCTTCTTTCTCTCTCTTTCTTTGTCGTCACACTATCTCTCTGTATCTCTCTCTCCACGTCTTCATATTGCTTGCTTTCTTGCTTTCTGTCTTGCTTGCCGCCCTTACTATTTCTCGTTGTTGATTCTTCCCTCCCCATGTGCCCCCGAGATTGGCTTCCTGAGAAGATGCGTGGCGCACGAACACAGCCCGAAGGTCGCGCAGAGCCCGCTCCCTTAACTCGGCATACCGCACGGCGGCCGGCAATATCCAGCGCCACAAACGCGGACGCTCCCCAGCCGCGCAGCCGAGATGTCACGCGCGCGCGTGCGTTTCCGCCCGAGAGCGGATATGAAATACCCGCGCACGGCTGGAACGTGGATTCCCGCTCAAAGGCCGCCGGAAAGTTTCCGGCACTACCGGGCAGAAGCGCGGAGTAAATGCAGAACAGCCGTTGCACCGCGGCCAGGGTATTGTTATAGCCGCCCCATTTGATTCCCTCACGTATACAATAGCGCACTTTCCTCTGTTCTTTCTTTTGCTTGGAAGCGTTGCTTATTGTTTGCCTGTTTTTTCAGCCAGTCTACTTGCGTTCAGCGGTCTCTGGCGCCATTTTAAATTCCTGTTTACCGGGTGGATATCTGTTATGTGTCATCTGTGAATGGCCATGGGTATGGAAATGCGAAACAGCGAAATGCAATGGTTTGATAGGACATATTTATACCTCTCATAGTCTCGCGTTGAGAACTGTTAAGTTTGTTTAGTCGACATGGCCGCAATTAACTTTATATCGGTCTACCAGTACGTCCGTTGCAGCGATGGCGTAGAGGTAGAGCATCCGCCTCGCGTGCAGAAGGACCGTGGCTCGAATCCCGGTGCCGGACAATTCCCACCGGATTAAAAAAAAAAAAACATCCGCGTATTGATGGAATTGCACAAAGGGGGTTGGGGTGCGGCCTGACCCCGGCGACCATTACCGGTAATGCACTCCCTCACCAGAGCAGGATTGGCCACGCTGGTGTAGTAACGGCCACAACCTCCCATGAATGCCAATTAACCCTCGGCCCTCAGTCCCCAGCGGCTGCGAAGCAGCTGACCACGGCGGCGGTCAGACCTGTGACGCAGCAGAGGGTGCTAAGATTCCCTGAATCCGGACAGGCCGCCAATGGAATCTGAACCTAGCAAAGTTTAACGCGCGAACCGTATCTAGCAAAGCTAGTCTAGAGGTGTTCGAGGAATTAGAGGGCATCAAATGGGATGCAATAGGGCCTAGCGAGGTTAGGAGGGCAGGCGCACGAGGTCGCGGGCTCGATTCCCGGCCGCGGCGGCCGCTTTTCTGATGGAGGCGAAAAGCAAAAACGCCCGTGTGTACGAGATTGCGGCGCACGTTAAAGATCCCCAGGTGGTCAAAATTAATCCGGAGCCCTCCACTACGGCGCGCCTCATCGCCTGCGTTGCGTCGGCGCGTTAAACCCTACAATAAAAAAAAAATCAGGGCAGGCGAAGCATTTACGGTGCTGCAAAATGGACACGTCCTATGTTACCGGGGTCTAGAGGACAGAAGAGAACTGGGAGTGGGATTCCTAGTCAATAAAAGCATAGCTCGCAACATAGAAGAACACCATAGCATTAACGAAAGGGCAGCAGATCTTGTAATTATGCTCAATAAGAGGTACAAGCACAAGGTGGTGCAGGGCTACGCGCCCACATCCAGCCACGACGACCAAGTAGTGGAACGCTTCTATGAAGATGTGGAATCGGCAATGGCTAAAGTAAAAACACAGTATACTGTAGTTATGGGGGACTTCAATGCTAAAGTAGGCAAGAATCAGGCTGGAGACAAGGCAGTTGGGAACTATGGTCTGGGCTGTAGAAATAGCAGGGGGGACCTACTAGTTGAGTTTGCAGAACGGAATAACCTACGCATAATGAACACTTTCCTCTGTAAACGGGAGAGTCGGAAGTGGACCTGGAGGAGCCCGAATGGGGAGCATAAAAATGAAATAGACCTCATATTATGCGATAACCGTGGCGTCGTGCAGGATGTGGAAGTGCTCGGAAGGGTAAGGTGTAGTGACCACCGTATGGTAAGATCTCGAATTAGGCTAGATTTGAGAAGGGACCGCGACAAGCTAGTACGAAAGAAGCCGACAAATGAGCTAACAGTAAGACGTAAAGCAGAAGAATTCAGGATCGCGCTGCAGAACCGATATTCAGCTCTTACCGAGGAAGCAGTGCTTACGACGCAGGAAGCAAGCGACAATCGTACACGCATTATCACGGAGTGTGGAGTAGAAGTAGGGGGCACGATGGCTAGACAGGATACTGGGAAACTTTCCCAGGAGACGAAAGATCTAATTAGGAAACGCCAAACCATGACAATCTCCACCGCAGCTGACAGAATAGAACTAGCGGAGCTTTATAAGTTAATCAATAAACGTAAGACAGCTGACATACGGAAGTACAATATGGAGAGGATCAAATTTGCTGTAAAGAACGGAGGCAGCCTGAAAGCAATGAAAGGGTGTTTAGGTGTGGGGAAAAATCAGATGTATGCACTCAAAGAGAAGGAAGGCAATGTCATCACAAATAGGGATAAAATAGTCATAGTAGGCGAGGAGTTCTATAGAGATCTGTACAGCAGCCGGGACATCCAGGATAATGCCGAACGAGAAAGTAGTTCAGAGGAGATATACATCGCACCAGTAACGACCAAAGAAGTAAGGAAGGCTTTGAAAGAAATGAAAGGTGGCAAAGAACCTGGTGAAGATCAGATAGCAGCGGACTTCTTGAAGGATGGCGGGCAAATTGTATTAATAAAACTGGCAAACCTGTACACGCAATGCCTAATGACCGCGAGTGTACCCGAATCTTGTAAGAACGCGAACACCATCCTAATCCATAAGAAAGGCGACATGAAGCACTTGAACAATTACAGGCCGATCAGCTCACTGTCAGTCGTCTACAAGGTACTTACCTTAGATTTCAGTCAACCTAAAGAACAAGCAGGGTTCCGTAAAGGTTATTCAACAATGGACCATATTCACACGATCAATCAGGTGATAGAGAAGTGCGCTGAGTATACTGAACCCCCATATATAGCCCTCATAGATTACGAGAAAGCATTTGACTCGGTCGAAACCCTAGCAGTCATTCAGGCATTACGGAACCAGGGGGTAGATGAGCATTATGTAAGAATACTAGAGGATATCTACAATGGGTCCACAGCTACCATCATCCTCCATAAAGAGAGCAGTAAAGTACCTATAAGGAAGGGTGTCAGACAAGGAGACACAATCTCTCCAATGTTATTCACAGCATGTTTACAAGAAGTATTCAGAACGTTGGATTGGGAACAGATGGGAGTAAGGGTTAGTGGAGAATACCTCAGTAACCTCAGATTTGCTGATGACGTTGCCTTGCTAAGTAACGCGGGGGACGAATTGCAAAGCATGCTTACCACACTGGACAAACAGAGTAGAACCACGGGCCTGAAAATTAATATGCAGAAAACTAAAGTAATGATCAATAACCTCGGGACAGCACAGCGGTTTGAGATAGGTGGCGAGGCAGTGAATGTGGTAAGCGAATATATCTACTTAGGCCAAGTTGTGACCCCAGATCCCAACCATGAGGCAGAGATAATTAGAAGGATAAGAATGGGGTGGGGTGCATATGGCAGACATTCTCAGATAATGAATAGCAGCCTACCATTGTCGCTGAAGAAGAAAGTGTATGACAGCTGCATCTTACCGGCACTCACCTACGGGGCAGAAACCTGGAGGCTCCCTAAGAGGGTTCAACTTAAATTGAGAACGACTCAGCGTGCAATGGAGCGGAAAATGATAGGTGTAACATTAAGGGACAAGAAGAGAGCGGAGTGGGTCAGGGAACAAACACTTGTTAAGGACACTTGTTAAGGACAAACACTTGTTAAGGACATATTAGTAGAGATTAAGAAGAAGAAATGGACGTGGGCAGGGCATGTAATGCGAAGGCAAGATAACCGCTGGTCATTAAGGGTAACAGAGTGGATCCCTTGAGAAGGCAAGCGTTGCAGGGGGCGGCAGAAAGTTACATGGGCAGATGAGATCAAGAAGTTTGCGGGGATAAATTGGTCACAGTTGGCACAGGACCGAGGTAATTGGAGAATAATGGGAGACGCATTTGCCCTGCAGTGGGCATAGATAGGCTGCTGCTGCTGCTGCTGCTGCTGCTGATGATGATGATGGTGATGATGATGATGATGATGACCAGTACGTCTACCGCCGGAAGTTTATCAGGCTCGGTGTTCCGTTCTTGGTGTCCATGTTTGGTGGACCAGTAGGCCTGAAACAGTTTGATTCACTACGTTATGAGTTCATGAAGCAAGGGTTCACCAGGGAGATTGCTGAGGAAGCTGGTCTCAAGATGAAACCCCCTGAGGAGGTGACCCTGGAGGCCGTCTACAAGGAAGTGCAGGCTGTGGGCATTGACAACTGGCACAACACCCGCGGACCCCGACCGTGGTAGGAAGGCAACGAGTATAACAAGCTCCTCGAAGAGCGCCAGAAGAAGCGGCAATTGACCAACAAGTCCTAGCACTCTAGTCCTGTATAGATATGCATACGAATGGATAAATGTTGTGTGAACAGCCGCGTTTGCTTTTGCTGTTTTCATTTGCGGCCAAATCAACGTGTCATTAAGGCGAAAGTCTGAAGTGTATCGTCAAACGTAAGAGGTGAACGTCAAAGTGACCGTCGTCGTCGTCGTGATTAGAAGAGTGCATGCACACGGATACCTTGATTCCGGGGAAGCTGTTGCGTGCGCCAGTGTGCTTGCCGACGTAATTTGCGCTGTAATCCTGCAACGTGCACAAAGTTTGGAAATGTTTGATTTTATTGTATGTATGCTTTGCAATTTGACTACAATCGATTTTGATCTTACGGGTTGCTCTTGCTAGCACCCTATACATAACCCTGTTGCAGTACAAACTTATTTGCGTTCATAAATTCCCTGTTAAACAAAAAAGATACGAGGAAGAACGATCAATGATGGATGTATTCTGTATGTCACGCCTCGTTCAACTGTGAAATAGCGTTGTGTTTGTTTTTAACCCCTTCTCCCCCTATGTAATGCCCATCACGGGCCCTTAGGGTACTAAAATAAAAAAAAATAAACTTAGGCTTAGAATGAGGCGCAAGCCCGGTGCGGTAGAAAAGAATCCGGTCGAAGTTTTTTGGGTCAAAAGACAAAGAATCGAAGGCGAAGACAGAGAAGAAAAAACAATATAGCAGTAAATAAGTTATTAATAACTAGTATCGCCAGGCTGTCGCCTTCAAAGAACGAATATAGACTTAAGTGCGCCGAGAAATTTTATTCCACGCACATCAAAATTCTATAGGGCGCCATTGCAAAAAAAAAAAAATGTGGCCGGAAATAAGGAAATGCACCACCTTCTTAGCACACCTCCTATACAGTTCATCAACATAGTAGACAGCAGTTGCAAGTCGATTCACATTAAGTACAACCAGAGCAGATCCCCGAAGCCCGACGGCAGCACCGCGAAGGCAGCGCCACCGCTGTCAGCTCGGTTTGACGTCACCTTTCTCCGCGCGCGCGCTAGCGTTATGCGTTCTTAGGCGGCTCCCTGTCCACGGATCGACGGCGCAAATTTTCGCCCATATCAACCGTGTAATGCTTACGCAATAATAAAAGCTCTTCCATTAACGTGACCAAACTATCAAAGACGCGAACTGTACTACGCGGCCTAGTTCAAAATTCACTACGCCAGCAGCAAGAAACCGCTAAGACTTACAACCAGTGCGCTTGCCAGTCGTTACTGAGATATCCCCGCATTTTTCTTCTTCCTTCCCCACGCGACGTGACAGGTATGGGTATGCGCGCACACCAAAGCGCAAGCCCGCACGCACGTTCAAACAAACTTTATCCCCCGCGTCCTCCCCCGCCGACGTGTCTCCCAGCGCAATTTCAATGCAGATTAGTGACGTGGGCCATATGAGCGCACCAGCTCCGTCGGTCCCATCCTCCCGTCCGCTCCGGGCCCCAATAATGGCTCCCGCCGCTAAAGGACGCGCGCCAAGCCATTCCAGGTCGTGCCAAGCCGCGCTGGAAGCCCGTGCCTCGCTGTGCAATCGCGCCCTCCATAATGCATAGCTCCTGGTAATGACCTCGTAACCCTGAAAATAACGCCGCGCACTGGCCTCGCTCGCCCGGCGAGTCCAGAAATTGGATGCGTTCCTATACATCGCCCCCAAACTGCCCGCGCCCCAAGGCCCCGCAATCCGTGCATAACGAAACCGGCGTCGCTGTACTGCCTCCATTTTCTCTTCCCCTCTAACTTGCGCGAACGCTTTCCCGAGGCTTAAGCGAATGAAAAGACAGACGGATGCGATGGACCGTCCTGTGCCATAAAATGGCCGGCGTGCAAAGGGACCTTA
The DNA here is from genome assembly GCF_048455015.1 of Haemaphysalis longicornis. Lineage (NCBI taxonomy): Eukaryota > Metazoa > Arthropoda > Arachnida > Ixodida > Ixodidae > Haemaphysalis > Haemaphysalis longicornis. Next base: position 49,464,571 of record NW_027526422.1, read on the forward strand.
CTTGAAGAACGGCAAGAGCGAGAAAGGGAAATAAAGGAAAGGCTCAAGTTTAAGCGAAGTTGACGACGCATTTGTGGGGGAGTTTACGGCTGTGCTGGCAACTAAGTTGGATGTCATTACGGAAAAAAGAGCTCGCAAAGAAGGCCCCGTGGGTGAACGACGCATAGTCCCCCACCATTTAGCTCAGGCCGCGGTGCGACAAAAGAGGCCCGAAGACCCGTTGTTATGGCAGCCCTGGGCATAAACCTCCTTTTATTTTACGGTAAGAAAGCCGGACGCAGGGAAAGGTACACGGTTATGTAGGCGCTTCGCAAGGTAATAAAGGGAGTTAAGTATGAGCGATGACATATACAGACACGGCGCGGAACAACCTGTTAAAACAAAGGCATTTTGGGAAGAGAAACGTCTACACTGAGCTCTCTCTATCTCTCTTTCACTCTCTATAACTCTGCGTGCGTGTGTGCCTGCACCCGTGCGTGCGTGCAAGTACGCTCGCGCACGGGGTGTGTCTTTTGTGCCGGAAATTAAAACGCACATTTCTGCTTTAATGTGTGAGAGCCAACGCGCACATTTTCTTCGGTTTATTAGTCCGGTGAAGGAAGGATTGTCGTAAAAAGAAAACTGAGTACCACACGTTCACCTGAATTACTGCGCTACCATATCATTTAATGAAATTAAGAACCAACAAGACAAACAGAAAGTGCCCCTATGATTTCCTTCATTTCTTTAACAGCAAGTCATTGCCCTTGTATTTATGCTTCACCACCTCAAGGCAACCGGTTCTTTTGGCGCCTGCGTAGCATACGTTTCTATACAATGCTAATGTCGTGCTGCGATGTCCTGCTTACATGTCCTGCTGCTGAGCACGAGAACGCGGGTTCGATACCCGGCCGCAGCGGCCACTTTTCTGATGGAGGCGAAAAGCAAAAAACGCCGTGTGTAGGAGATTTCCGCGCACGTTAAAGATCCTCAGGCGGTCAAAATTTATCCGGAGCCTTCCACTACGGCGGGCCTCATCACCTGCGTTGCGTCGGCGCGTTAGACCATACAATCAATCAATCAATCAATCAATCAATCAATCAATCAATCAATCAATCAATCAATCAATCAATCAATCAATCAATCAATCAATCAATCAATCAATCAATCAATCAATCAATCAATCAATCAATCAATCAATCAATCAATCAATCAATCAATCAATCAATCAATCAATCAATCAGCTCCTTTCATGAAGTTCGATGTTCCTCCCGCCACATTATTTAGGCTTTGCCTATCCCCCATTCGGCTTTATTTATCTTCTCTAAGACCCCTACTCCCCGGGCACGAGTACTTCGAGAGAAATGAGGCGGCACAGGCCGCTGCCCGCGTTCATGCCCACCAGGCCGTTTCTCAGGAAGGCAAAGACACGCAGCCCATTCGCTTTCCCAACCTATTCCTCTCTACCACATCCCATCCATCCTGAGCCGAGGTGACTGCCTTTCGCCGACTTCAGACAAGTTCCTATTCCACGGCACTTTCCTACATGCCTGTACCCCACCCGGGAAACGGTAAAAATTGTTAAAAAAAAAATGGCCCGGATAAAACGGTCCCGGAAAAAATGGTCCCTGAGCCAATCTAGAAAAAAATGGTCCCATGCTCGGGTCGACGTGTTTCCGTTAAAGTTAGTAAGATCTGAAGATTTTTTGCTGTTTTGATTTTCTCACTTCGCGTTTTAGCTAACGGGCTCAGAAAGAGATGGAACGCTTTATTATTCATATATGGGCCAGACATTAACGCTTCTGGAGGCTAAATTCTAACAAAGGAAATTGGGTAGACCGACAGACACACGTACAGGCGGACGCACAGTTTTATACATGGATGGATAGATGGACGTATCTATGTACAGATGGTTGGATGGATAGATGGATGGATGGATAGATGGATTGTAGGGCAGAGCATCGATTAAAAAATTTATTCTTGTTAATCGGCAGGCAATCATTGATTGCGTGATTTGTTTAGCAGTTGGTGTGGATTACAGAAAGACTAAAAAATAATACCATATTTCGAGTTTCGTCTCTTTTTTTGCTATCAAGTAATCAACAGGGAGGCGTTGAAATCGTATACATTCCCGCATTTTAATGCAATAGTGCGCGTGCGTGCGTGCGTGCGTGCGTGTGCGTGCGTGCGTGGGTGCGTGCGTGCGTGCGTGGGTGCGTGCGTGCGTGCGTGCGTGCGTGCGGCTAAACAGGCCTTGCCATGGTACAGACGTGGCACGAACGTTTTTTTAACTGTCGCTATCTCTCGAAGGAGCGAGGTCGGCGCCTCTCGTCTTAGACTACATGCGGTTGCGGTTCTCACCTTGGCATATAAGAACGGGTTGTTGCTATGTAAGGTGACGCCCTCAAACATGCTTACGCAAAGTTTGGGGGGCACGTGAGTTCAACCTATTAACTGGCTAAACAATTTATTCGCGAACAATGCATTAATAGATTAACCGGAAAGTTAATCAATCAATCGCCCACCCCTACGGATGGGTGGCATGCATAGTAGCCTGAACAAGGCACCCCAGACTCCAGCTACCGGTATTTACAAAAATATAACATAAAAGCGACAAAAAAACCTTGGTTGTAGGTTAGTTGTTCATACCATGTTTTCTGCTTAAAATAAACAATCCGGTCAGAACCGTGACGAGGCGCACCTCGGTCTTCTCCCCTACCGCGCTTTGTGCTACTAATTTGTGCTACTTTCTGCTACCAATTTTTCCGGGACCATTTTTTCCTACCTTGGCTTTGGAACCATCTTTTACACGACTATTTGTTGCAGGACCATTTTTTCCGGAACCACTTATTCTTGGACAATTTTTACCTACTCCCACCCCACCCTCTACTACTACGTTACCTGTAATTTCTGTTCCCAACCTGACAACCCTGTAACACACGGCATGGGAGTGTCAGAAAACCACACCCCTTGGCCCCAGTCCTCACCCAACGTACGAGCAGTGGGCGGGCCAGCTGACCATCACTGACCTCTCAATCCAGCGTAGCCTGGTGGAGAGGGCCAGGGCAGCAAGCGCGGACAAGAGCTTCCCGGAGAGGAGGCGCCGAACCATCAGAGCCTGAAGCTTGTCTCAAAAATTTGTCACTCACTCATACTCACTCCTTCTCCAGATCATCTGCAGACCTTTCACCACGCCCACGCACTATTAAAAAAAAAAAAACTAATAGCACGAGACTTCAAGAATTCGGTTAATTTTTCATTAACTCGATAATCCATGAGAAAAATACTATTTGCCGTACCAGATGCCCACAGCGAGCTAACCTTTAGGCTTAGCTAAGCTGCTCACCTAAATACACTCCTTTTACAGGCCACAACGCGGTACTATCTCATAAAATTTTGCACAGCACTGAAAATAAGTTTTAAGAACTACGTTGAATTAGTTAAAAATAAAGTTTAAGGTGTCGCGATCACGAGACGAGCCTGGCAGCGCTGTTCACAGTACGGATTGCTCTAGTGGGAGTAATGTCGTGTAGTTGACCGACTGACCTGCATTAACCCGCGCAGGATGCCTATCGGACGGTCACGTTACTGTTTAGCCAGTCGAACAAGTTACAAGTTATGTAACGCCATGAATTAGCTCCAGGAGCCAAGCAACTGTCTCCCCATAGATACAGCGAAACAGGGCATATCGTTGCCCGCGTGGCGCAGACCAACACAGGCTCCGGGACATGACGACCCCCCGATGACAAAGTGGAGCGCAGGAAACAAAAGATAAAGCGCAAAAACGAACGAAGCAGGTCAACACCCCTTATAAGAATAAGGTAAGCTCTTTCTGTCTTGATACATACCGGTTGGTATAATATTGGGCTCCGTCGGCGCTTTCGCCAGCATAGTTTAGGAATTCGCTCAGCTGCAAGTAAAGTGCGACTCAGTACGAAGGCGTTTGTTGGACAATGATGCGACCTCGGGGCCTCGTTCTCTAGGAGGTGAAGCACAAAGCGTGCCGCCTGGAGGGGTAAGAGAGGGGCCAGAGGAGGCGTGAGGCAGTCGCCCTGGTACTTTCCCGGCGGCAGCGCACCGAAGCGGCGTGACGACCGGCGGCGGTGGCGGCGCGCAGGGATGGCTGCTCAGCGATGCGCGACGCTGGTTCCCGGCGAGGTCCTCCCTGGCCGGAGTTACTCGATTAGGGAGGACAGTCATTAGTGCCGGTCAAAGTTTTCTGCGCCGCCGCCGCGACACCGAGAGTGAACACGGCACAAACCGGACCAGCAGTGCTGGACTTCCTCCCTCCCCCGCGATGGCAAAGAGAGGAGGAAAAAGGGGCGCCCCCCCAAAAAAGGGTAAAATGAATCAGAAAAAAAGGGGGTTCCCGCTGGCCGGATATACGGCGAACGAGTTCGCAAGGGCAGCAGGACCACGCCCCTCGGAGAAAGATTTATCACGCCAAGGCTATTCGTACGCTGCTCGTATCTCTTGCCGGCCCGCGAACAGCGAATGGTAATTACGAATGAGAAGAGCGTGGCGGCGATATTGAAGCAAGCCGTTTGCTGCGTGCGGCTCCGGTTATCTTTTTTTTTTTTCCCTCACCGTTCAGAAAGGCAAACGAGAGGAAACAACGAGCAGAATAATATTGTCAGTCCAGCACTGTGACGCCGCCGCTTTCAACAAGCGAAGCCTTCGGACGGAAAAGAGAATCTCACGCACAAGCACGCACCAGTACTTCTATGCGCACACGCGAAGTCAGTGGGAGAGAGACACTACAGTCAACTCAACAAATCGTCATTTGAAACGAATGTACCCAAAGCACGCGCATGCAACGTTTCGAAACTAAATTCACTTGTATCCCATATGAAGCTCGCGCGACCACACCGGTAAAGGACGGAATAATCCCGTTCGGCAGCCGGGATTGAATGCCGGCGCCAGCGGGCGCTTCCCTTTTTCGTATGGAAGCCTTAAAGCTGCAGCTGAATTTAAACGCGGTAAGCAGTCGCTGTTGCCTGGGGAGGTAGGGGTAGTGGTAGAGGTAGAGAGAGAAAAGAGAGAGAGAGAGAGAGAGAGAGAGAGAGAGAGAGAGAGAGAGAGAGAGAGAGAGAGAGAGAGAGAGAGAGAGAGAGAGAGAGAGAGAGATAAAAAGATAGAGAGAGTGAGCGAGAGAGAAAATCGCCCTGTTCCCAAGCCCTCTCGAAAGTGACACCAGCTTCAAAATGCGTTCCGCACATTTCCCTCGCCTGGTCGCGTTCTAAGATCGGCATCCTTCCCTCTTAGGCGTTGCGCTGCTGAGCACGAGGTCTCGGGTTCGATTCCGGGCCGCGGCGGCCGCTTTTCTGATGGAGGCGAAAAGCAAAAATGCCCGTGTGTACGAGATTTCGGCGCACGATAAAGATCCCCAGGTGGTCAAAATTAATCCGGAGCCCTCCACGACGGCGCGCCTCATCGCCTGCGTTGCGTCGGCGCGTTAAACCCCACAATCAATCAATCAATCAATCAATCAATCAATCAATCAATCAATCAATCAATCAATCAATCAATCAATCAATCAATCAATCAATCAATCCTTCCCTCTTCTCCCCCACCCTCCCCTTCTCCCCACGCGAAAGCCGCACCCTTTCTTCTAAGATCAGGGTGCAGCTTTGATGCGCTTACTCGATTCGCATGAGGCAGCCGCGCCTCTCTTCAGATACACCAAGCCATCGCGCTGCTTCGCAACGTAACGCAGTGCGGCAAGTACAGCCCGTACAGCGCACTCCTTTTGTGCTGCCGAAACTCCGTGTCGGCGGACGCCGGTCGCAACAAAATAGCGGCAACGGCGACTAAGCCAGAACTGAGAGCGCATTTTGGGCCCCTCGTCGGCACGGGCGTTAACGCTGCCCTCGCCTCGCCGCAGCAGCGTCGCCGTCGACGACGCTGCTTGCACTTTGACGAACAATGAACGCACCGGGCGTGCGTTTCCAGCGAAACGAACGAGCGGGCGTATAATGGATGCTCGCCCCCAGCCTCGCGCTTTCGGCCTCGTTTCAAGCCGGCTCCGCCTTTTTCGTCCACCATGCTCAAGCCAGCGGTCCCGAGCGAGCTGCTCGAAAAACGACACGCGACTGGGCAATTAGCTGCACATAGAGCCCGGCCGACTACGCACTTCGCCCCTCTAGTTCCGTACAGCTTCCACGGGGCCCGGAGCTCAGAGAAGGCCCGCGCGTGGCCATCCCAGTTGTGAACGTCATCTTAACTGAAACGGGTGAAATACTTGAAAGGCACGCAAGCACCGAGTTTAACGGAGCTTCGACGAAGGTTTCAAGCCCCGAACGAAGGCGCTGTCGCTGAGGGTCGTCATACAGAGACCGGACTAATAGCATTGCCTCACAAACATGGAGGCAGCCCAAGCCTCCCAGCGCTGTACGGAACTAAATGTTGAGACAGCGTAAATGCTGGGCGCTCGCCAAAGCTTCAGTTATACAGCACGGGATCGCGAAACAGGCCCCGAAGATGACGAGGGGGAACAGCGGGACGCGGCGCGCCTTTTAAAGCTTCACTGACTATGTGAAGGGCTCACGGACGAAGAGAGGACCGCCGCAGGCAGTGCGGGACAGAGTTTCGAACGCGATATGTTAAGCTGTGGGTCCCACGGAGAAGGTCGCGCGAGTCCCCCGTTTTAGTAGAAATTTTGCTAGGAAAGGAACGTCTCCGCGACTAAACTTGTTATTTTGTACGATTGAATGAATTCAGCATTCACGTAAAAAGAGCTCATTTGGAGTTCAGTTCGCCTTAGGCCCACGTTGGCTGTGAGGCGCTGGACAGTGAACGGCTACGGAGGAACGCAAATCCACCCGCGGTTCTCTCACATACGCCGAAAATTTGTACCCACGGGCATCCTCGTATTTCTCCTCAATAAGAAACACCGCCTCTGGGTGTCGACCCGCCGTCTAGGCACTACAAGACAGCAGCTAAACATGTAACGACATGTTAAGACCGTCCTCGCAGCCACCTTAGCATTGCTAAACAATGACATGATCTGACGTATCGGATAACGAAAGACGGTGAAACGTAATTATTTATGCCCATTGCGTTAAAAGGTTCATATTACGTGAACAGCCTGAACATGACATATGATTATAGATCGCCCAGCACCAAGTTCGTCCCCAAATACATTGGTGTTCCATGTTACGATCCGCAAGATACCGTAGGCTCGTGACCGGCAGCGGAAGCTAGGCAAGGCCTTAAATGGGACACCTTGTGGTTACAGACATCAACCGCGGGATGATAACTGCGCGCGGATCAACGCAGCACCTTCGCGACTGGACGCTATCATGACTGCAATCACTACCGTCACTGCAACAGCGGCTCTGAAGCGACACCGGTAGCAAGACGAGCGCTTTAGACAGGGCATCGTATCGTTGCAGGTTGGGTGATTTCCTAAACCGATTTCTCGTTGCTGCTGCCACTACAGCTGCCACTGCCGAATACGCATACCGGGTTGCCTCTGAAGGCCAGCCACACGGGCGCGCAATTTACGACCTAATAGCACGCAGGCTGACGCGCGCACAAGAGCGCGTACACTGGCGTACTCCCGCGTACATAAAATGCAACGTTACCCGCCTGCTACGACCAAGTCTGTGGGAACAAGATATCCGCGCACCGCAGATGAGCTGAAAAGCGCTGCAACCAATTATGTCGCCCACACCTGGCCCCCCCATCGACGGGCTCCCTTTGGCCGGACATGCCCATTTTGCACCACGTCGGCATCGACCGCTGACATTCACCATCTTTTGTGGACTTTCCGTGGCCTCCAACGTTCCCGACAGAAGTACTAAATAGTGTGGGACTCAACCGCCGCCCGACTACAGACGCTGGCTCCTTGGGCCGTATCACCGGAGCCTTTTAGAGTTACTTAGTGAAAATTTTCTGTTTACGTACATTTAGACACACTCGCCCCCACTGTTTTATTCTGCAGAGAAAACTTTCGCAATTCAAAAAAAAAAATTATAGCCGCGCGTCCGTGTGGCTGGAAATCCAGTCCAGTCAGTAAGCGGGGAAAACCGGGCACAGTGTATATTCTTTATGCGTTTGTTGCCCAGGTTGAAAATGTGTTGCCAAGTAAGTGAAAAGTCCTGGCTACATCGGTCTTCGTTCAGATGCAATGTAGTGGTCTGAAATTGCCCAGGAAAGTTTCGGTTGAAGCGGGTCCAGCGAAAGTAGGCCTAGGCCGTACACCGGCCGGCGCGGTGGGGACCACATTGACCATTAAAGCAGGAAAATTATCACAAAGAAACGGACTCATTTATAAGAGTCCCCAAGTTTTACCTCTTGGCATAATTACCTTGGGATAGAAGTAACTGCTTTTACACTTGCCAGGAGTAGTACAATTTGAGCCCCTACAACACAGGAAAGACTTGACAAATTGCAGCTACTATACAACAACTGCAAACTCTCGCAAAAGTCCCGCGATTGCCTCATATATGGCCTCTTTTTAAACAGGTATAAGGCATACTGCCAGCAATGACAAATTACCCGTTTAAATAATGCAGCGCAGTGAAACACGACGGTGGTAATAACACATTATTTGTGTAAAGTTTAAACCAAAGCAGAGCTAAACGTTCCGTAATGTAGTTGCGATATCATAAACACTGATTAATGGGTAGAATATAGTAAAGTCACAGCAAACGAGTTCAGAAGCATATACGGTTTGCAAAAACTACCGAAGACACGCTACGGCACGGAGATTACTTCACGGCCTGACGCACAATAATATCAGTACTTTATTATCAGTCGTCGAAACGCGTTTCGATATTTTTTACACACATCGTAAGATTCCAGTAACTCTAATATTATAAAGAAATAAATGATACACTGCGTATGTCTACGATATCTTGTTGGCGTCATAACTGCAGAGCGTTTCGCGCTTGATTTGCTGAGCCTTTGTTTCCATTTATGCCAGTTGTACTGCGATTGCATGCGAACCCTTACTGCTATCACTATTTTTCTCGATTGCAATAAAAACAGAACAGAAAATATGCCAAAGCTCCTTAATGAGGACATGTCACGTGGTGTTTAACATTCATAATTCATTCTTCTTCGTTGCGCTTTTTCTAAGGTTGGTTTTTCACGGAAGTATGCAGCGAATATTTTCTGAGCCCGACACGCGCGAAGTCGCTAGCTGCAGTGCCGTGGTACACATAACCTGGGCCATGTAAGCAGTGGCACCCGTGTGGGTCGTTGCAGCGACAGCGATCGACCGGCGCTCGAGCAGACAGCGCCAGCAGGCAGCGTCTTTTATTTCATATTCCGCTCTTGTTGCTTATGGCGCCGCTTTCAACAGCAAGGGTCGGAATCTTTTTCCTTACGTTTTGTTAATGTTCTGCTTTTATGTCGTCTCCCTTCGAACATCTCTAACATCATCGTTTATTTATTTTAATACAAACAAAATCTGTTGTGAATTTTAAATAAAATAACGCTCTAAGTTTGCTTTATGCAGTTGTGTTTTGAGCTCAATTGCCGAAGTGCTAAGCTATCATATGTATATCGCCGAAGTGCTAAGCTATCATGATATTTATTACCGTGAGAGTAGAGGCAGTAGTTTGAAGGCAATGTCTATTTATTTTTTGTCTTCGAGCTCGCTGATACAGAAGGTCCATGGATGTCGCCCCACGACGAACACTTTTAGCAAGAACAGCGCGTGTTGTCAAACCCCCAAAAACACTACGCAACAAAATATTGCTTGTTGATAATAGAAAACGCTGTTTTCAAGAAATGTTCCCTTTACTGTTTCTGCTACATAACACATGGTTTTGTTGTTTCTGAAGTAAGAGTTCGTGGCTTTGTCATGCGTCTACATGATTGCGCTTACTCCGGACTCTGCCGTCGTGTCTTCTTCGCTGGCAATTCACTTCCCGGCCGAGGCGGCCGCTTTTTTCATGGAGGCGACGAGCAAAAACGCCAGTGTGTTCGAGATTTGGGCGCACGTTAAATATCCCTAGGAGGTCAAAATTAATCCGGAGTCCTTCACTACGGCGCGCATCATCGCCTGTGTAGCGTCGGCGCGTTAAACGCTACGAATAATCAACCAATCAATCAATGAAATGGACATCTGTAACCACACAAGATATTCCGCTCCAGCGCAAAGCTCTAGGCAGAGCCATTTATCAATTCGAAACCGCTAAGTGACTCACTGAGCGCAAAAGGTGTCCCAGAAACGCGGCACAGAAATTCGCGGCACCTAAGCTTCCATTGACTTCGACGCGTTTCATAGCGCGTAACAGAGAAATAAAGAGCAAAAAATTACTTCTCGTTGCTTGGCAACACCTGCGAATGCGAAGCGCCAATTAAAAAAAAAAAAAAAACGGAGAGGGCACGGCGGAAGTGGAGGGTGGACACTTTCCAGTGCCCTGGCGCCGAGCTCCACACTCCGGCCGCTTCCTCTCCACTCGCCTAGCGGCGCACCACTCACCAACACGCAAGGGTGCTCGGAGGGGCGCAAAATGTCCTGCGGCGTTCAACCGGACACCCAGTGGCGTTCAATTGGATATTGTGATGGACCTCAACTAGATGTACTCCTGTAGTCTAGCCGTCGTGATACAGCGAACTGCGGCCGTCGTACTGGAATGAGGGCTTTTAGCGGAGCTGGATGTGGGTTCAGCGTGAGCGCGTGCCACCGCTCGGATGCAGCTTGTGAAGCTGTTAAAATGATGGGCGTCGTCTGCTACGCATGGAAAAGTAAAAGCCCCAAGAGACAGAAATACTTTCGCATTCACCACTCACAAGTGGCGTTGTCGGAGTGTTTCGTTTTTGTGATGTTATCCTGCGTATTTTCTACAGCGATCTTTATGGTAGGCCAAGATGCGTTTTCACTTGTTTCCATGCAAGACCAATCTGATTTGCATCTTTCATGAAAAGCACCATGACACCCCGGTCGTGTTAAGGTCTTGCGAAAACTGTGCCCGAGGTTTCTTTCGCAATTAACAATGTTGACATCTGTGAACCATGACACCGGTGCTAGTAGTTGGAAAAGTATTTTGCCTACAGATACTCTAATCTCTTCAGACAAGCTCCTTTGCCAGCGCGATTGCAGCGCGAAAGAGGGTGATACCTTCTACTGGGCGATAAACGACAACAGAGAAAAACACGACAAGGCCGCCCCTGTAGAGGGTGCACCTCCACAAGCACACCCTTTATGCGAGAAAGCTACCTTTCTGCAACACGCGCTGTGAAAAATTTCCTACACTATGAGCTGGTAGTCCCTGTTGCATGGAAGTGACTCTACGGCAACACAGGTGCGTGGCTTTAATGCGTAGCATTCCTTGTTGAGTACCCCAGAGTTAGGACCATGTAACGCCCTGCATTTCCACAAAAATGCAGATATCGCGGAAGTTCCACTTTTTTTTTTTTTGCGATAGAATGCCCGTTGGCATAAAAATAACGTATTTACAAATATACATGGGCCCCCGTCTCTCGAAGGAAGTCAAGAAGGGAGCGGTTATGGAAGTTCCATTTGTAATCGCCATAATGACGTAAATGGAGAAAAGTGGTCGCACGAAATTTTGAAAAACTAAAAAAATAAGAAAAGTATAAAAAATTACGGGAAATGACTAAACATGGTGTCCTGTATCTCCACAATAATGCAGATTTCTCAAAAGTTCAACCAGTAATCGTTATAATATCGTAAATGGAAATAATTGGCCGAACCAAATTTGAGAAAACTAAAAAAAAAGCAAAATATATAAAATAATTACGGAAACTGGCGATCCGTGTAACGCCATGTATTTCCACAATAATGCGGATTTCGGGGAAGTTCCAAATGTAATTGTTGTAATAATGAAAGTGGAGATAACTGGTCGGACGAAATTTTTAAAATCTAAAAAAAAAGAAAAAATATTACAAAGTTACGGAAAATGGCAAAACCTAAAACACATGGCATTTCCACAACATTTCAAATTTCGCGAAAGTTTCACCTGTGATCGCTTAATAGCGTAAATTGATATAATTGGTCGGACGAATTTTTGACAAAATAAAAAAAGAAAAATAGGCAATAATTACGGAAAATGGCGAGCCGTGTAACGCCCTGCATTTATTTTCACAATAATTCAGATTTCTGGAAAGTTTCACCTGTAGTCGTTATATTAACGTAAATGAGATCATTGGCAGAAAGAAATTTTGAAACACTAAAAAATAAGAAATATATTAAGCAATTACGGAAAGTGGCGAACCGTGTAACGCCCTGCATTACCACAATAATGCTGATTTCGCGAAAGTTCCACTTCTAGCCGTTATAATAGCGTAAATGGAGATAGTTAATCGGAGAGGATTTAGAAAAAAAAAATGGGCCTGAAAAAAAAAACTTACACTCAAGGCAAGCGGCATAACAATGCTAGGCATTAGTCAATAATTATCTGAATTTCTGCAGATTTTTTTTTATAAACACACCATATCTTCGAGCTATCTAACGCCTGCGATGATATTCACCGGGGTAACCACGCGCAATCGGCGAACCTTCGTCGCCATAGCAAGAGCGCTTCCCTCTCCACGCAACACAGCTGTGCGCTTTCATGGTCACATGTGCGGCGCTAGATGTAATGATAATCCGACGCAACCTCGTGACGAGCTGCCGTAACAGTTTGGAGTTGTAAAAGAGAAGCGTCTTTGCTTAAACTATCAGCTTCGCGCTACAGCGGGCGAAGGAATGACGACGAAAATAGGAGGCAAAAACTCTAAAGAAATCTTCAGCTTCTTCACGGCGCAAAAGACCGATAAACTGCAGGCGTCTATTATACTATGTGCTTAATCTTCGTAAAAAGTACGTTCCGACGGCATATTTTTAGTGGACGTGAAATGTTGTGTATATGGAGGGAGCAATGGGAGCAACGCTTGCCCACAACCGATACCTCGGCAAGGGAACCTGGAAAGCATTAATGGAAAATTGCGCTATTTGCAATCACGCTGGCCCCAGAAATGGGAGCGTAAACAATACGCTGCCTTTCTTTGACAGCCACCTAGGGACGCAAACGACGCGAGCGCCCGCGCTAATCCAGGCAGCGCGACGGCCACGCGGAGACGGTAAAACCTTTTAAGCACGCCTCATTTTAAGCCAGATCTGAATTTCCCGGCTGGAGCTTATTTTACGATTTCCGCGACACGATTAGGCTATTTCTGCTCAAGAAAAAGATGGCAGTAGGGCCCGTGTGAGCCTTCCCTGCGTGTCCCTCCCTTGTCTCCCCAGTTCTTCGGTAATGCGAGCGGACATACGACGTCCGCGCCGCTTCTACGGAGCCACTTTGCATAGCAGAGCACGGGGTCCTATTTACTAAACGAACCGAACGAAACCGGCCGAATGACGGCGAAGGGGGGAAACCTTCCCATTCGGCGCGCAGGGTGAGGGGAGTGTGTGCGTGTTCGTGCTCCGCGCTACGAAGGAAGGGTTGGGCGGGCGGGTAGCCTAGCGTGCACGGCGGCTCCTTTCAGCCCGGCTCCCTTGATGTTCCACGTCTTTCCAAATTTATACGCGAGAAGGCAGCGCCACCTTTGCGAAAGCCGTCGTCTTTCTCCGCCGTTGGGAAACGGCGAGCTCGGAGAATGGAGAGCGGAGAAAATGATAATAAAAAAGGAGGAGGGAGATGACGGGGAGCGCACGGGCTGGGAAATGCAAGGAGAAAGAAATATTTCGAAGTAAACAGAGGAACGAGAGAAGTAAAGTTTAGACAAAAAGGAGCGGACGCGAGAGGAGATGAACTCTATGCCAGTATGCTTGAGCGCCGCGCTTGTTTCCCAATACTGCCTTATACGAAATGCGAGCCGTAAAAACCGAGAGTTATACACACAGGTGGCGAAGGACGAGAAGAAAAAAAAAAGCACTGAGCGGCAAACAAACCACCATTTTACCGCGAGAGTGGGGACGACGATAGCTCCGCAAGCACACCGCGGGGCTATAGAACAATGCAGTGAGGCCTTCTTTCTTAAAAGGCAGATGAAAGCCGCTGTTTTACACCGACGGACGTTTCTTTTAAAATTTTAGAAACGGTGACGTCATTTGAACTCGCTTTATTTACCTCTCCCTCCGCCCTTCACCACACAAGCGGTTAAATTTTTCGTCCTACAGGTTTATTCGGTCTCGGATTATATTCAGTGATACAGTGATATCTACGTAAACCCTTCCTCCGGGATAATCACCGGCGCATTTACTTCCATTTGCGACGACGGTGCAGCTATAGACCCGGTGCTCTCATCAACGGCGCACGCAATACAAGCGCGCATTGCCACAACGCAAAGAGCACGCCTCACAACCCACATTCGCGGAGAGGAAAAGAGAAAAGAACCAGAACAGAGCCGCAGATAGAGAAGCAGCGCCGTCCCCATTACGCAAGAAACAAGCAGAAGCTACGGACAGGGCTCGCAGTAATGGTGAGAGAGAAATGGCGGGAGATTTAAAGAGCAGGCGGGGAGAAATAACAAGAAGCGAGGTTGGCTGAAACTGCCGCTGCTGCGCCTAACGATGTTTCACTGTTGCCTTGTGGCGTTGTTCGCTTTCCATACGTCTCTATAAATCCATGTTTCCTCACCAGGCACCAGCAGCCAACCTGCACTCCTTCCCCTTTTATTTTCTGTTTTTCCCGCGAAAATATTCTCAGGAACTAAGCGAGGAGGTGAGGTAAACGTGTGCGAGAGTGCTGCTTTTTGTTCGTTCGCCACAATTGTTGGGCAGCCCTAAGGGAACGGTCTGCCCGACGTCTTAACGTCTGGTAGCTGCAGAATAATGCAAGCACAGTGGGCGTAAGATTATACAACACGCGCGGTCATTCCGCAACAATCGTGGCCGGGTCAGATTGCGACAGAACAGGAGGAAGAGCTCAGCGCCAGTTGCCCAGATCGCGCTGTACAGACAAGAAAGAACACGTGCAACTCACTACGAAAGCTGAGAAATAAAGCGCGTAAAACATAAGGTTTTATTGTTTGCACACTGGTTTTTATAAAAACGGCTCGTTCGCTGAGCCAAGTTGGTTCGCGATCCCATCGGCAACGCGAGCAAAAAAAAAAAAAAAATCGAAAGGACGAAAGAAGACAGACAGAGCACAGGCTACAACTGGGATGTATTCTATCGCTAAAGTGATGCCATTTTATTTTAAAATTGTCTTTAAAGTTTAAAAGAATACTGAACGCAATGAGAAAGTCGGTTTCAAACGAAAGTCTGACCTTCCCAAAAACATTTTAGAGTTGATTCGGTGCCGAAAGATGCCTTAAGTGCTGAGAAATTGCTAATCAAACGCAGATCAAATGTGATGCTAGCAGTGACTGCAGCCGCTGTATGCGTCACAATAAACCGAAAGCAAGCGAGCAAGGCAGCGGTGATGTACAGAGGTATAGAAGCAACCGAATACAACGCTAGAACGTGTCGGGTTGTTTGGTCAGTTTCGGTCAAATCAGTCGCTCTCCCGAACTCCCACGTCCTTTGAAGCTCCGGACCACTCAGCAAAATGTCGCTTCATGGGACCCGTGATCATTATTGACACTCTGTTGAAGAAAAAAACTGTTGCCCTTTTGAGTCCCCGCGAATGTTGGCCTCAAACCAACCACTCGTGCGTAGCTCGCACGCTTCCTCCGAAAGCGGTACCACGGCCACAGTGTGGGCCCGGAGCGCCATCCAGCGCCAGCCATGGAGCCAGGAAAAATGCTGCACGAGGTCGCGGGTTCGATTCCCGGCCGTGGCGGCCGCTTTTCTGAAGGAGGCGAAAAGCAAAAACGCCCGTGTGTACGAGATTTCGGCGCACGTTAAAGATCCCCAGGTGGTCTAAATTCTTCCGGAGCCCTTCACTACAGCGCGCCTCATCGCCTGCGTTGCGTCGGCGCGTTAAAACCCACAATCAGGAAAAATGGTGCGTACGCCGGACGATTTAACCACTCGCGGTTGCAAGTTTAGCGGGGGACACATGAGCGGTGAGGGACGCGTATCCGCACGCGTATTCGCACTCTTGAAACCGGTTCGGTGGCGGCCAGGAGCACGCATGAAGGCTACAGGACCGGCTTGGGAGAGGGGAAAAACGCACGCGGGAACGCGTCGCGCGCCGGACATGTGTCTGGCGCGGTACAGCCAGTGGCGGCGGCACCTGCTTTCACGTTTTCGCTATTTTATAGCTTATTTAAAAAAAAAAGAAAGCCAGGCGTAAGAGTTGCATATTCTTATTCTCGATGATCGATCGATCTAGAGCAACTAAATCTATCGATCTAGAGCAACTTGTATTTGGACTTAATGTCCCTTAAATGTATTTGTGTTGGAAATATTGAAATTTATGAGTGCAAAGAAAAAACAACGGAAATATTTCGAGGAGGAGATTCCAAAATGTCAAAGAGGGCCAAACAAAATGGGCCCATCTCCCCGGGAGGGGGACTCGAGTAAATGCGTCGCATAGGGGGTGGGTGTATTGCGTTAACGTTTCGTGTTTGGGGAGTTGGTGGTAGTGAATGCGTTGTATCAGCAGCTTCTTGACGTAGTTTGAATGAGTCAAGGATATAAGGCGCGTTCGTAGCCTCCCATTCTGTGTCGGCTGTGTGGCGCAGTGGGTAGAGCACCATGTACATTGCGTTCCACCCGCATGGTCGAGGGATCGAAACCAGGCGCCGGATAGTATTTTTTTATATAGTGTAGGGGGAGGGGTGCGGACTACGACAGTGCGGACTAAGACTGCGGACGTCAACGCGGGTGACATCGTGAGTTACTGAAATGCTCTGCATTTAAAAGAATGTGAAAGGATATATGAAAACCGTCATTTCCTTCCCCTCTTCAGATAAACTAGCGCCACTTATCCGAGCTACCCAGCTGCTCTAGTTAAACCAAAACAAAAACACGAGCTTTATAGTCGAAGCTCATGCAATGAAACGAGGCAACCATTCGCTACTATTACCCCGGTGCACGATCGAAGCAGGCTGTCGGGCACGTGTAGTAGACGCACAAGGACAAACGCGGATTCTGTTACGCGGCCAACCTGCTCCGCAGCGGTCGATCATGTTTCCCACCAACTGTAGTTGCCCCACCATCCGAGGCCGCAACGAAAAGAGAGAGACCGCAAACTTGCAGGCGTTTTTTTTTTTTTTTTCGGTTATCCAACCTCGCTCAAATACGACGGCGTCTTCCAGCGCTATTAATATTTTGAAGATAAGAAGGCTTCAGTGACTGGGAGAAGAACCGACAAACGCTTATAACTACCACAAAATATGCGTGACGGGAATTAGAACATGACAAAAGAAAAAAAAAGAAGACAACGCCAGTCAGGATAAATGTAATTCAACATTTATCGCGGCTGGGTATACTGATACTCTCGAATGGAGAAGATTCTCAATTACACGGTACGTACTTCAATAAAAACTTGTATTTGCTTTTAAATATGAAGTAACAGACACACTTCCTGAGGGGCTTAGCGAAACTGTCGAAAAACGCCGGTTTCGCGTTGTCTGCTCATTTTCGTCTGTCTTGAGCAAGGCGTACACTTCTTACACAGTTCACCATTTTTGGCGACTTTATCCCTTCGGTTACGACACCGCTTCCGCGAGGCCGGCCGCTTAGCACGTCAATTCATATTCGTTTTTCACCTATACACTTCAAGGCCAACCAATGTCAACACGCAAGGCGCACCGCTCGCATTGTGTTCAGAACAGTCCTTTAAGCTTCAAAATGCAAAAACAAGCAAACTTCATTCATGCGCGCGTTTGCGTGATTTTGTTAAGGCGGCTTGGTTGGTTGCCGAGCCATCGATCGACTTCAACTAGGTCACGCGTATACAATTTAAGCTGGCGGTTATCGATTTTCAGAAAAAAAAAAAGAAGAGAAGGATGGAAAGACGGAATGCGAAATGGTTTTCTTTGGCGCACGTCGATCGCCCTGACAGAGAACTGTTACTCGGAAAAGTCTCCGGCTGCTCCCAGAACAATTAATATTCACGTCGCTTTGCATTTCCTTCGCTTTGGGCGGCGAAGCAGAAGAAAAATACAGGCCTAGCACCTAAATTGCGCCGTGCTGCAACGCAAATTAAAGGGGGAAAGCGTGATTAGAAAGAACAGGATGAGCGCTTTTTAAGCATTGCTGGTGGCGATGAAGAAAAAAACAAGGGTCGCGAGGGACAAAAATAGATGCTAGAAATTAAGAACAGACGCTTTGTCAGATTACTTTCGCAGCTCCTCGGAAGGCGAATGCACCGAGAGATATAAACGGAGAAACGGAAGAGCGTGGAGCTGTGGTGTTGCCAAATAGTCCGCAGTGAAGAATCCGCGCGGTGAGAAGCTCGAGCACGTACGGAAAAAGCATAATGAGATTCGCGGGCTCTTGGGGGAGATGTATTAATCTCGGGATCTCGTTAACAAAGAGAATCCCAAATGAGCGCTTCGACCGCGTTACACGAGTCGGGCCCCCGCCTCTTGGAATCTAATATTTTACGGACGATCGCCATGTTTACGCGCGAGACGAAACGAATACCCGAGAATCGTTAGAGAAAGACTAGGGAAACCAAAAGGAGGGTCAAAGGAAATTCCAGCATTTCTGCCTCTTTCTCTCCATACAATACACACTGTTGTATGTCGCTAATCGTCATACTCGCTTGTAAGGCTCGAAGCCTGCCCTCCCCTTTTGACGTTGTTGCGCTGCTCGAGACAGTACGACGCCGGATCACCGGTCCAGCTTTTTTTTTTCTGATCTACGCACCAGCAAACCTCATAATGCACAATAACCTCCATTGAACGTGGTTTTATATCAGTGCAACTTTTTTTTTCCACATCTAAGACAGGTGCTCAAAAGCCACCATTGTACCCGAGTAATTAATAGCGGAGCTGTGTTGGATCTGACAACAGTATCCGCTCGTATCGCGTCACGCTTTCTCTGGTGTTGCACCGTTCCCGTCTTTGTAATTAGGCACCAACTCTCCCAATCCTTCACCATTGCAAGCACTGGAGAAGGTTCCTCCGGCGCGCGAAAACGAATTTTCAGAAAAGAAAAAAAAAACTTATAAGAAACAAATACAAGGTCCTAGAACTTACGTGTTTTGTATACAAAACAGCTCATACAACCCCTTCAACAGTGCCCTCTCAGCAATGCATTTGTGTTTAAAGGTGAAGCCGACTTTACGAAGATCATTGTAAGCTTGATTTTTGTAAGCTTGCTTTCTCACACTGCCTGTTGTGCAGTGAAGCTTGACTATCTACGGAGGGAGTATGATAACAAAAAACCGCTGTAACTATTGTGTTATCGAAAGTATCCTGAAACAAATTATATGAAAATTAACCAGTAGGACGAAAGTAACATTACGCACGACATTACTTTACCGGGCATCCGTCTTCACAGAGTGGAAGGGCACTGATTTTTTTTTATTCCTGTTACCTGCAGGGCGTTTTTCTGTACTACGGGCACCTAAAGAGGTTCCGTGCTCCAGTGCCCGCCACAAAGCAGATTCAAAAGCCCTGAATGTCGCGGCGCCGCCACACAGCGACTAACTATAAAAGCAAGGCGATCGAGCCGCGGGCACCTGCTTTAAATAAAGATGTTCTGACTAGCATTAACGCGTCAGGCACACGACCACTGTCTGTATACAGTTTATATGTTTCATGTGCCACGAAGGCTGTGATGTAAGGCAAACCATTTTCGAGTGCAATGAAAAGTTCGGCGAGGAGCATCATTGCTAGCGAACGTACGAAACGAGGCTAACAAACACGAACATGCAGAACACTGGCTACCAACCAGGCCAAATTTCGGTCTTAACAGCTCGGCAAGGACTTGACCCAAGTTCATACGGGAGAGTTGTAAGAGGAGTTGAAATGAGCAGAGGAACTGCTAACTTTGTAATGCAGAGTTTGACACAAACATCGAAGACGAGTGCGACCAGACGGGTTTCAGTTTAACACTATCGTCTTATAAACTACCATGCTTCCCTTTCTTAGACCCCGAATTTGACTGTTACTTTGTTTCTTTTCACTTTAACGGCTTTAGCGAGGAGTGCGGTAAGGAAGTTTTCAATTCCACCTTATGTATTAATAATTTGCCACGGCACGTCCTCTCTTACAACTCTTTCTACCGCCCTCCTATTATGTTGCGGACAAGTGCAGAGGGCAAGGACTCGTATATATGCAGAGATCCCTCACTGACGTTTGTAGGATCGAACCACCCCGGCATTCCTACCCAGCAACCGGATTCTTTCACCGTCAAAAATATCAGTGCAGTCAAAAGGATTTTTGGATACGTCCACTTCCCTGAACCCGAATACCCTCACAACCCTTCAAATGCGCGTAAGGCCCTCGACTGAGTCAATTAAGTGCCGAAACTATACGCTCAACAGGAACCTTCCGCATTTTAACCTATGGGGCCCGAGATCAGTACCGACGGAAAAGCAGTCTCAATTTTCGCTGCAAATATCCGCCTCATTACTTCCGTTAAAATGTTTATGAAAGATACCAATCGACATAAACGCCCGAAAAGAAAAAAAAAACACACACACACACAAGCTTCAACCAGCAACAATAAAGCACTAAGCATGTGCGAACTTTCAAAAAGGCATTTCCGGCTTCCACATTAGTTAAATGGCGTGAGAAGCTTTATAGCCACGGTCATTATACAAAATCTATGGCCCGGGTCAAACAACCCTTCCGCTGCCGATGTATGCCCGAAGCAGAGAATTGAGAAAACACAACGCGGCCGTAGCCGCCCCTTAAGCGAAGTTAGATGTGCCATAATTCAGCACTTCTTAAATACTCTAGATACGCTAACGGCTCGTGAAAAAATACAAGCAGGAAAATGCGGCAAGTCATCCCCGATACAATAGAAAACGCCGGCGAAGTTGATATTCCGGGCAATTCTTTGCGGGAATGAATTTCGATTACGGCCATTGATGGTTGCAAAATGGTCCCCGCATCGGCGATATTCAATGACTCACTGCTTTTGGTCGAGAGGAGCAGCCTAATATTTAATATTGCCGCACTATCACTGAACCTGACCCCAACATAGCATCTCGTTGTAATACAGTCAAACCCGTTTATAGCGAACTGCAATATGCACTGCGATTAGTTCGATATATCCAATAGTTCGATATAGCCGAACTCGCTTATAACGAACCTATTGTTACGAGTTCGCAATCCGCGGGAGCACCCCCCCTCCCAACTCCGCCATCCCGGCATGCAGAAACGAACACAGTAAATTAGCCATTACCATACACAAAATAATCCATTTATTGCAAATAATAAAGCTACTTTCCGCCTTAACTGCCTACTTTGCAAAAAAGCGGTAATTTTTGTTTTCACTTTCGTTTTGGCGGCTTAAACTGGCATAGCATTCTCTACACGAAACATTGTTTGTACCAGTTCGAGTCCGCGTCCTCCAAAATCTAAAAAAGCATTGGCGGAGCACATCGACTGCCGAAAGCGCTTCATTGTAAGTGTCGAACGGCTTTCACTCGCGACATCATCGGGAACGCTGGCGAGCGTTCCCGATGATGTCCCACAGTTCACCGATGCTGCTGTCTTGGTCCGGACTCGCGGAATTGGCGGGTTGCATCGTGAGTCCCGCGCGTCGGAAACAGTTACGGAAAGTGTCGGGCATCACGTCACCCCGTGCGAGGCGCAATGTCCCAGTCGCTGCTCTTGCTCCGTGGTCGTGGTCAATCCACATCTCAATCGCCGCTTCGAGAGCGTGCATTTCGGCAGCCATTCTAGGCGCGCAGAGTTCGATATATAGGATGTGAACTTCGTTATAAGGAATATTTTCCCCATGTATTTCTGTAACTGAAATATTTTTGTTCGATATATAGCATAATTCGCTCTATCCGGGTTCGTTATAGCCGGGTTTGACTGTAAAGCTGCAGGTGATATGCATTCCTACCGAAGCAAGAACAACATGCGCCTTCTTAGATGCCTAGAATTTAAAAATAACACTCAATATGCCGGAAAAGAGAAGGTATCAAGTGAGCAAAAGGCGGTTATTATGCTCGCCTCAAACAATGCCAAGTAGGAAGTAAAGGCAAAATTGCACCCAAGGGTAAAAAAACAATCGGACAGTTATGCTGGAGGCGAAAACGTGTTTATTAGCTGATATAGTAACCGAGACCAGGGGCGGAGTTCCCAGTTAGGTCACTTTCACGCCCGTTTCAAAGTGTTCATTTCAAGCGAGCCACGATTGGCAGACGGCGCACGACCCGGATGTGACGCAAAATAAGCTCGACGGAGCATTGGCTTGCATAAATCAGATGCCCCACAACCCGAACTTCGTAAAGGTTTGAAACGAGCGCAAAATAGTCATTTTTTAAAACGGACACAAGTAATAATTTCTCCGTAGATAGCCTTTGCAACAGCTGGGATAAGTAGACGAATCATTGTAACAATCCCCATCCTTCATTTTCCGTTACTTTCTTCATCCGTGTTTGCCCCTCTTCTGCTTTCCGTCAAGGGAAAGTTGCAAAAACTGGATAATGATCATTATGGCGGGTTAATAAAAAGCTTCCCTTTGTACCGGGATGCCGGCAAATCTTCCCCTCAGCTACAGCCTTGTCATTTATTTGTCGCCTCCCCTTTCGTCTAAGTTTCGTCGTTCAACCGTATCCTGCAATTATGTATGGCTTCTGCAGTACCGTAACACCTTCTTTTTAACTTGGTTCCATGCTGTATTACTGTGCGAGTCGCGGCTGTATGGGAACAACGCCTCCTTCCCCGTTTTCTTAACCACACACGTTTACACGAACGTGTTTAGTGCCTCATAAAGGTCTATCAGTGCACGAGTGTTCCCTCTCTTATCTGGTCCTTTTCGCCCTCCCCCTCTTCTACACCTGGGTAACCTCCCAGCCCTTCCGTGCGTCTCTCTCTCTCTCTCTCTCATTTTCTTAACGAACGTTCTAATCGATCTTGCTTATTTTGGTGGCTGGCTACTTCACGCTCCAGTTATGTTCCAAGCCCGCCACTTATGAAAGGTGTAACGTTTCTTCGTTTCGGCCTCCGCGGATCCCTTGCGATTGCAATAGAACATATTCCCTTGCCTGTGGATTGTCGCTCCATACACAGGCCTCGTTCTGAAGCAAGAATTGGCTCATTTAGACACCAGAGAAGGGCATCACAAATCCAGGGCAGCGCACATCGCTCTGGCATTGTAAAGCCTCGCTGACGCGGTCGCTTCCATCCTCTTTGAAACGTCTACCCATCTCTGTTTCTTTCGCTTCCTTTTTATGGCTTCGGATATTCCGTTTGCGGGTAGAATTGCTCTCTACATAAGCGTTGTTGCCCTATTCACCGTTACATCTCCACTATGTTTATGTTCAGGTATCTGCGCATTCTATCATGGCAGCGCAGCGTTCTGAATATACAGCACTTCATTTAAACCCTCCTAGATGCATGTTACCGGTTTAGCAGAACAGTTGCCACACCTTTTGTTTGTTCACTGACGCACTGGTTGTTGTAGGCTGGAAGTTTTAGTTCCTTTTTTATTGGCCACCATTGTTATTCTAGACGTTCACGAAACCATTGCACTTCTGTGCCTTATTCTAGGACGTAGGAAAGGGTTTTGCATATCGTGGGTCCCTGCAGTTCCCGGATGAAACTCATCGCCGATTTAGTTTTTTCTTACCACACTTTGCGGGGCTGTACCGCTGATGCAACGAAAATGCAATTTTTGCCAACCCCCTTCATTTTTTCCCGAGTCCAGGAAAATTATGTACCCGTCTGTTATGCTGCTAATAAGAAGCTTCAGTTTCGACATATAAACGACAACAAATTATAGAAAACAGGCCGCACATTTCTACGTGCATTGAACGTGCACTGCCAAGTCTAGAAATCGAGCAAGGATACGTTTTTCGACATAGCAGATGCCCACGCGAAACAGGCACCTAACACAAAGCTACTGCAAACAGTCCGTAGTCAGTAGAACGTAAGAAACAAAAGCCTCGCCTCGAACCGAAATGTAACCACCCGGACTACTTTTCATCGCGATTGCAGCAAGGGCCTCAAGTAAACCTCTCACCCAAAGCCTCCCGAAAAACAATCCGGTTACCTTTTCTCCCACGGCTCCTTGCCTCTATAGGTGTGATCAACAACGACTGCATCAACACACCGCTGCACCGAACGACAAACGCCCCGCAAGTACTTGGACTGCGCTATTCCGTTCGTCACCGTATGACACAAGACATCCATCATAGACGGCAACAAACGGGAAGAGCGGTATCTCCCCATAGCGTGACGGTTGTCGCCCGGGAAGATTGAAGCCCTGTTCCTTCTCCAGAACCCACTGACAGCGTCGAGCGAAAGAGGAGCGTGGCAGCAGCGCAGAGTGCCTGCAGGAGACGGTACTCACGTGACATCGCACGCGTGGGCGAGCCGTTCCCGCGCAGCTGCGCGACGAGAGAGACGAGCGATCGGCGGGAAGCGGCGGGATCCCTTCTCAGCGAGCCGCCGCGGGTCCCTGCAGGAGCGTGGACGGACAGCAGCCCGCGAGGGGAACAACGCCACGTGGCGCCGGCCCGCGACACGGCGCGCTCGGACGGCGGCGGCGGCACCACCACGACGACGACGACGACTGCCCAACAACGGTGGCGTTGGCGGCGGCAGAGACCGGATCACCCTCGAGTCCCGATGTCGCCCACCGGCACGCTCCGCGGCCGCCACTCATGTCCCCGGGACGCTCGCCGCTTGACGGAGGACGCGCGAGCTGGCGCTGCCCGGGTGTGCTGACCACGCTCGAGACGACGGTTCTTCTGCACTGCTGCTGCTCCACCGACGAGGGGACTTCTGTCCGATTTTCCTTCCTGACGGCTGCAGCACAGATGTCGTTACACGTTTACGGGAGGCCGAACTTGATCGCTCTCGAGACAGTTCCTTCACCCACGAGAACGACCCGGGAAACGAAGGCACGCAAACAAAATTCCGCTAGCTTTCAGATACCGTCAGTCAGAGCGTGTTCACGACAGCGGGTATCGCTGTCAGCTGCCTCTAACGCCAGCGCTGGCTGTATTACCAAGTATTACGGAGATGATTTCTGCTGAATGCGGCAGGCGGGACAGACCTTACGGCGCCTTAAAAAGCTTCCTCGTGGAGAAGTCCTTTGCGGTCACACCCGAACAACTGAACAAACAAGAGTTGAAGTATTTCAAGTCAACGTTATTCCAAACGCGTCTAGGATCCGAGCCCTGTGATGTACGAGAAGTTAAGAATGCACCAGAAGGAACACAGGGACGGCCCACTTCGCGAAATCAGACGTAGGAACGTGCTGCGATGCCTTAAACAAGCTGAAGGCAACGACTCCTTACAAAGCGGCCCGTCTGCGTTATTTCACCCCAGAGTGGAAGTACTATGCTCTTTTTTTCCTATTGCAAAGCATACGGAGTTCCTTTAAAAAGCAACCACCAAGCGAAATAAAAAGTGATAGAACAGTACCAGTCCACAAAATAAATGAAATACTGGAAGCCACAAAGCGCCCAAGTTCTTTGAAGAAACAAACTACACTTAGAAAAACAAAAACAAAGCTTAACAGAAACGGCCACCGTTTGAAACGGGGCCTGGTTTTTCTCTAATTTTACTCGACAGAGAAATGCTCACCACTGAAGAAATCGTGGAAGCAGAAGTGTGACAATAGCCTGCAAATTCTGCGATAGACGAAGGTTGAAACAACCGTTTTTTCAAACGGAACAGAACGCTCCTCCTGCTGTCACAACGAACCACACGAAAGGCAATCGGAAGAAGCACAACAACGCGAAAAGTTTCTCACCTATCGTCAAGTCACCATCGAAAAGATACGCGTCTTAAGAAAGCGTAAACATACTCGTGTTTCCCCCCGAAAAACATTGAAACAGCGCGAAACAAGGAAAATGAAACTAAGATTTTAGGGATGACAACGAAAAAGGAAAATCACGAGTACGGGCGGTGCTGTTGGCAAACGAAGAGAGAGAGGAGAGACCAGGAAACGCGCAGCCCACAACGGAGCGAAAGCGACCTCGACGACGACGTCTCTCCGCTGGCGCCGGTTTTGCTTGCAGCTTCTCACGCGACCACCACCACCGGTTCGACGGCGGCGACGAGCGTCCGGGCACGTCGCCGGGCGCGCGAGACGGCGGGGCGACGGGCGCCAAACTCACACACACAACACACCACCGACGGCTTCAGCGCAGCAACAAAAACAACCACAACAAACACCGCTCGAAACTCTGGCGTCCACGCCAGCCGAAGCTCGGGGCCGCTTTGCGCTTGCGCCCGGCGCGCCGGACGGTGGGCCAAGACTGCGCGCCAGACGGCGGCGCGTCGGTCGGCGAGCCTCCCGAACTCACCTCCTCCCCATCCTCCTCCTCTTCCCGGGTGGAAGGGGATCGCGCAGGCGCATTGTTCTGCCGCTCACTGCCGCGCCCTCCTCCTCCTTCTTATTTTTCTCTCCCGTCCCGAGCAGGCCAGTCCTTGGGGAATCTTCCTTCCCTCGATGGGGAAACATCTCGCGCGCTCCTAGAGAAACTCCAGCGCAGGCTGTTAGTACACCTCACATATATACGCGCAGTGCGGTGACCACTCGCCTTTCGGTTCAAGTTTTCCGTTTCGCAGTGCAATTACAACTAAGGCGGACCAGTAAGCAACGCCACTGGGTGTTAGACAAACCGGCGAATACAGACTTCGTGAAGCTAAGCGTCGTGAAGCTAAGGCTGATATATTTCACGGTCCGCCCATTTGTCTCTCTCTGAATATGCGTGTGGGTTAGAGCATGCGTGCGTACGTGTAAGAGTTCGGTGCACGATAACGCGGATGTGCATGTGAAACTAAAACAAAAAAAAGTTCGGGAAGCATGACGAAGAAAACGGACATGTAATTCTGGCGAAGGTGGGTATTCTAACCAACAGGTTACGGAAAGACTAATCATAGTTCACCACATCTGGCAGATACAAGACGCATCGCTAGATTCCGCAAGGCGCCGTTTAACACGTTTAACAACTTTCATAAAACGCCATTATAGTTAGTCCTAAAAATGGACACGCAGACTCGTTACCGGTCAGTCTGTGGGAGAAAAGTCTTTTCACTATTCACCAAAGGTTCAACGAAAATCTCTTTGAAATAGTGGTTCATAATACTAAAAGATATTTTGCCTACACAACTGGTGAACTCAATGTTGCAGACTTACTGGAACTACATTTTTCTGCGGAGAAGAATTACGCTAAACTGATATCATGCTCATTTTACGAAGTGTCCACGCGAAAGTGTATAATTAGAATACGTGTGGTTTGCCACACGTTTTCCTTATTGCAATTTATCCTTCGTTATTATTTTCTGAATTTGTTTTAGTGAGTAATAATTGGTTAGTTTACTTACCTAAAACATCGCATGGCAATATTTGTCCCTCAGTAAGTGGGACGATCACCTGGAGCGTGGGCCAGCCCAGCGAGTATTCTTCACGTCAGTATAGGCGCCACGCTCCTCATAGTGGGCTTCGCCGGTCCAGGTTATAATGTGGCCGGTAATGAGATCGCATGAGAGAAACTCTTGTTTGTACCGGGTGAGTGTATGTGTATAGTCTAGGGTGGCAAGGGGAAGGCCGAGGCAGAAAAGACGCGGGTATTTTATTTGTTACCTCCGAACCTTGCGATGGGCTGCGCGATGTACTTTAAGGCTGTAATCCCGAGGTCCGCGGTTACAAGAGTCTGATTTGCACAAGCGAAAGCATGAGCCGTTTTATTCCGTACGATACCCTGGTGTCTGGGGAACCACTACAGGAAGACGTGCACATTGATGTGCGCTGCCATGTAAGATATGTCAGCTAGCGATCAATGAGCGCGAGTCGAGAATTAATAGCATAGCGTCCGAGGACTCTTTAACTGTCTGAACAGATGGTATTGTTGCCGGTGGGGTGTGGTTGCCCCATTACTGATTGAGTATCTCAGTAGATGTAGCGGGAAGTGCATGTGAATTGCGGCGGATCGTATCCTCGTGTGGACCTCCCCTGACCGTTGTCGATATCTTGCCCGTAGATGTTGTCCGTAAATGTTGCATCTGTGTAATATGTGTCGTATGATAAGTTGGAAAGCTTGTAGGCTATTTTTCGGCTCCTTCTAAGGTGTGAGGTAAACACTATTTCAACGTGAAATGGGCTAGACTCTGGTCGTGAAGGTTCTTTCTGCCAGGGAGCGAAATGAGAATTCCGAAATTCGATATCGCTTAGGATGGTGCGACTTTCGCTGAACGTCTTGAGCCTGCGCTTGTTGTGCAGCGAATATGCAGGGCTGGTTGTGCAGGGCCCAACTATCCCTGTTCGCAGGCATTTCAAACAGTTAGGCTCCCAGAGAACCGCAAAAGCAGCCCCCTGCAAAGGACGCACCTCCACAAGCATACTCTCTGTGAGGAAAAGCTATCTTTGTGCAGAAGGCGTATTGGCTTTGCACGAAGATGAAAATACTACCATTGCGTGAACAATAGATCAGGAACGTCGGCAAAATTTCCGCGCACGTCACGTCACTCTGTAACAGAGCACGCGACAGAAAGAAAGAACGGGCGCGCTTGGAGATAGTTGCATTCTGGAGCGGTCAGAACAAAGATTCCAGGAGAAAGTCAGTCCTTTTTTTATTGCGATATCATGACTTATGGCAAAAAAACATACATTACAATTAGGCGGTAACTCCCGCTTCCCGGGAAAACGCAAGAAAGGAGCGGTGATGGGGTCAACGTATCCGCCGGTGGAGGTCAGGTGGCCTGCCAGGGTGGAGGCCTGTGCCTCGAAGGTGTCGCGTTCGCGCCTCTTCCAATCAACGGCACGTCCCCAGCACGTGTTCTGTAACAGCATCTTCGGCAGGAGCTGCTGTGCAGAAGGGGTAGTTCTCTGGAAACGGGATGTGATAGCGTGGTGGCCACGGCCGGGTCACAGCAGGCTACACCGACACGAAGTCTTCGCAGCAAGACCTCCTTCCAAAGAGCGAGTCTACTGGGGAGGTCCACTCCACACGGTGGGATTACAGCACGTGTTGCGCGACGGAAATCTTCATTCCGTTGGAGAAACTGTTTTGGGGGATCGATTGTCAGTAATGGCAATGGTCGTGGAACAAATTTAATGTGGCAGGCACTATCCGCCGCAACGTGAGCGGGAAGCGTATGGCCGGCAGAAGGGGAAGGCATGAAAACGACGGCGACGAAATGCCGACACTGGCGGATAACAAAAGGAGCTACAGGCAGCCAATGCCACCGTTTGAGCGAGAAAACGTGACCATTGAGACGGTTAGAGCGCTAAGCACGGTTGCTACGGTGTACGAGGAGTGCGCAAAAAGCACCGGGCTGTGGACTTCGGAACCCAGAGCAAGGCGTGCGCATTGGGCCTTAAGTGCACGCGAGAGAGGGACGAGATGCTCATGAATTTTTAAAGGTCCACCAATAGATCTTACATCAGATTTTATCTAAAATGATGTCACTGACTAGTTGATTGATTGATTGATTGATTGTAGGGTTTAACGCACCGACGCAACGCAGGCGATGAGGCACGCCGTACTGGAGGTCTCCGGATTATTTTGACCCCCTGGGGATCTTTAACCTGCGCCGAAATCTCGCACACACGGGCGTTTTTGCTTTTCGCCTCCATCAGAACAGCGGGTCACTGACTATAGTTGGTTGAGGTAATATGCAAGAAGGAAAAGGGAAAGTATGAAAGAAAGGAAAGTGAAGTGAGTAATTACATTTACCAGTGCAGTTCATTTTCGTTTATTATATTCGCGACACTCGTACCCTTGATCTCTTGTTTCAGCTTTCCTCTACCGTCAAATGACCCCTTCCGTTTTCAAGTTGCGAAGCATTAATCGGAAACGACTAGTCAAAGATTACGTGTTTAAGCCTGAATTTTTTCGTCCGACCA
Source organism: Haemaphysalis longicornis (assembly GCF_048455015.1). NCBI lineage: Eukaryota > Metazoa > Arthropoda > Arachnida > Ixodida > Ixodidae > Haemaphysalis > Haemaphysalis longicornis. The sequence goes on from NW_027526422.1 coordinate 49,494,341, forward strand.
TGTAATCCGAAAATAATTCGTACAAATGACTGTGATGCTTAAAAACTCCCTTTCTCTCACTCTTTCTCGAGTACCGCACACACGCATGCACACAATTCCAGTTGTCTGCTTTTGCAAATACCGTGCAATGAAACCGACCTCACTCTAGCGCGGAAGTGCAAAGAACACTCATTGAACGCCCAGAGAATGCCCTGTCGGCTATCCCGGGAGCTCCGGACTAGGGGATCCTTGCGAAAGTAGTTATTTTCTTCTTCTTCTCTAAGGGACTGCCACGTGCAGTATCACTTCAACTAAAATCATTCTGATGGTAATTAACAACAAACGAACAAACTATACATCTCCACTACGCCTAAATTTGCCCCGCTTTTCGCGTGTAGCTCACCAACAAAGCTTTAGTGAGCGCTTTAATAAAAGTTCGCCTCAGCGCGTACGCGCTGAATAACTCCGCATCGCTCCTCGATTCCATTGAGACTACCGCGCCCTTCTTCAAAAATTTTTAGCGAGCGGGAGCAATCGGACATTTTCGGTCATTCGCCATCTCTCAGATACTGAGTCATTACAAAACTGCAAGAGGGTAGAGAGGAATAAAAAAAAAAGGCAGCCTCAAAGGAACGGGTTCCGTAAAGGCAGGAAGCGGTGTTAACGAGTTCGGAAAACAGTCATTCGAGTCTGGGCCCCGAGGAGCTATCCTTAACGAGCGGGAGAAAAGTCCGGAGTGCCAGCGCTCGCGCTCATTTAGAAAGCACGACCCTGGGTTTTAAAACACCGAAATGAAATGGAACACGCGAAACCGGAAGGAGTCAGCTAAGACGGCGATAGAGCAAGGCTAGAGAAAAGATTCAGAACTAAGGCAAGAACACCGAAATAAAGAAGATGCACCGGGAACACGCTGGATGGATGGATGGTGAGCGCGTGAGTGAGCTAGAAGAATAGATATTGAAGGAGATAGAAATACAAGGAGAACGAGACAGACCGCGAGGTCATTACGCAATGGTTCAAAGCTGTATAAGGGGGAACGAGTCGGAAAGTGTGGGGTAAGAAGAAAGCAAGAGGAAGAAAAAGACGAAAGGAGCTCGAGAGGACGGACTTTTGGTCCTTCAAGGAAACGAGGGCGCAAAAGAGAAGCGGAAACCACGAAGAGCGGAAGGCGGAAGTTATTCGACGACCGGACGATAGCAGGCAGACAAGGCGTCGTCTTCTCCTGCGTCCTTGTAGTCGTCGGGTCGTCATCTCCTGCGCGGACTCCCGCCACATCGACGGAGGCGCACTTCCTTTTGATTCGCGCGGGGGATCTTTCGACGGGAGCAGACCTCGGTGGCTAGGACTGGAGTTTCCCGCAGCGAGGCCACAGCTGGAGTCTGTGTTTGTTCGACGGAAAAGCCGAAGTCATTCCAACGCGATTCTTCTGGGCCCTCGCGCACGCTGTCTCGTAACGTTAGTTCCATTGGGTCTAGTTTACATGAAAACTTGGATATTTTGTGTTTAGTACCACTGAAGAGACTCCCGCAGTAAAAGCGATTCGCATGAAAACGCTAACACTAACGATAACTCTGCTGAAATTTCATGGTTCTGCAAAGAAAAGCGCCAATTAGAGCCGCAAGTGAAGCGGTGGCGGCAGATTATTTTCTTTGAGGCTAATAACTAAGGCCTAGTGAGTCTGACTTAAACATTAGGAACGACTGAGGAAGCTGGCTCCGCATTTGCTTTATGAAATGCGTACTAGATATAACGCCTTATTGTTCTTTGTTATCGATATAATTTACATATGTTCATGAAGCTGACTGCTAAGAAGGAATTCAGCTACGCAACTACACCTGTGCCCCCTACCCCGTTCGCTAATTTTCACCTATTCATAGAACTTGCACCTATTTGTAACTTTAGCCTTTCAGCTGTTTACACGCGTCAACGCAGTCCCCCGCACTGACAACGGGATCCACTGTTTCGAAAGATGGAACTGCGTTAAGGCTCCCACTGGATGCCACGAGTAACTGGCCGGCACATCAATACACCCGTTTAACAAGCACGTGACAGTTGTGCCCATCCGCTGGCCATTGATACACAGCCTACCACTCCGTTCGGCACTTTCGTTCACCTACGGTCACTCGCAGGAAGCAGCTTCTGGGTCACCGCCTCTCCACCTCCAGGACTACCGAGTTTAAACCTCAAACACAGATCGGCTTCGCGCTTATCTCGCATGTTTTTAGGAGTGCAGGATTTGCATTTGGTATAAAAGCCTTCCTCTTTTCTGCCGTAGTGCAAACTCACCAATTAATACATAGTTTAACGATACCTTTTTCAGAGGCTCAAAATATTTAGTTTGCTAGCCTGTAGCTATCGAAATTTAAGCGTTACTCTACGAGCAAAGTTAGGCTTCCAACGCGCTTTACGGAACACGAATAAATTCGCTTCCTTCTCCAGGACTATCGAAAAAGCATCGGCTTAAAACGCTGTTTCATGTATATCATTCACCCGACGCACGGACCGCGAAACGCTACATCGCTGGTTCGGTTCCAGTATGTCCCAGCCGTAAACAATACACGAAAAACTTCAGGCCTCCGTGCACCATGAAAACCTGCGGGGCCGGAGGTTTATTCAGACTTTTCCGCAGCAGCCTTCCAGTTAGCGCCGCCGCCACTTTAATACGTCAAAAAACTGAACTTTAGTAGAAAACACGGGCGAGACGCCGCAACTGCGAAGCATCCGCGCTGATGAGTCTGCGAGACAAACGGCCCTGTAAGAACGTGCCTGCAGCCACGGCGTGCAAAAAGTTTGTTACGGCGCACCGGGGCGAATCATGTGTACACAGCTCCCATCTAATGGATCTGCACGCGAGCCTGGGGTACAAGAAACAGCCAACGCGAGGTCGCACGCTGTTCCACGATGAAGACTGGACACTGTTCAGAGGCCACAGCTTTGACAGCACTGCACAGAACTATCGCGACGCTACCCATCCATGCCGCCACGCTGGGGAGCGGCGAGCGGCACGAGAGGGCCGTGCGTCGGGAAACTGGGTCACGAGGCATCCAGGACTCCCGACACTTCAGCCCTCCCCTTTCTCCCTCTCCCTCCTTTCGAAATCTCCCAGATCTCGCCCGTCTTTCCCTTACCAACACGCCGTTGCGCTAGAGTGCGCACAACGAGGAGTCGTGATGGCTCTGCGCGCTTTTTGTTCGCTGCACCAACGATGTTGGAGAGGGAGAGATAGAATAACGCAGCGGCAGTTTTGATACTAAAATTGCGTTTGCAGGCGGCGTAACGACCAGCTACGCATGAGGGCTGTATATGAGGGGGAGAAAAACGACGCGACGACAAACTGGTCACGCTGCGTATAGTCAACTTGCGTGCGGTCGAATCCAGAAAGAAAGGTAATTAATCAAAGTTTTTATGTTGCCGATGAGTCGGCAAGGGTTCATTTGCTTGGCGATATTAGCTTTTAGCAAGAGGCTGGCAACACTGAACGTTTTAAAAGTTGGCAGATTTTATGTATGTATGTATGTATGTATGTATGTATGTATGTATGTATGTATGTATGTATGCATGCATGCATGCATGCATGTATGCATGTATGTATGTATGTATGTATGTATGTATGTATGTATGTATGTATGTATGTATGTATGTATGTATGTATGTATGTATGTATGTATGTATGTATGTATGTATGTATGTATGCATGTATGTATGCATGCATGCATGCATGTATGTATGTATGTATCTATGTATGTATGTATGTATGTATGCATTTATGCATGTATGTATGTATGTATGTATGTATGTATGTATGTATGTATGTATGTATGTATGTAAAAAGAAGGTCCCCTTCACGCCGAGTAGTTCGAGTGGCGCTGGCTACCACCCCCAAGCGCAGGAAACAAAAATACCTTAACATAAATACCCAAGAAAGTGGAGGGGGAAATAGCCCCGCCGGTAGCGTAGAGGTCATCGCACCAGACCGGTATTCTGGAGGTCGTGGGTTCAGATCCCACCCGGCGGGCATTTTTTCTCCACCTTTTACTGTCTTTTAAAATTCTTTATCTGTTTCAATGACCTACCACATCCTCCCCTTTGCTCTCCGAGGTTTTCTTGATTGCGAACTCTTATTTCTGTCTTATTTCAACGAGCCCCTCATTTCCTATGCTGATTCGCTGTATGTATGTGTGCATGTATGTATGTATGTATGTATGTATGTATGTATGTATGTATGTATGTATGTATGTATGTATGTATGTATGTATGTATGTATGTATGTATGTATGTATGTATGTATGTATGTATGTATGTATGTATGTATGTATGTATGTATGTATGTATGTATGTGTGCGCGCGCGTATGTATGTCCGATGTCCGCTGTGTGTGTGTGTGTGTCCGCAATGTACGCTGAGTGCCGCTGCAATCAGGACGCCATCTTTCGTTCGTGGAAAACGTTTGTCTCTGTCCGGAAACGCCGGTGTCTGGAAAACTGCAACAAAGGCTGCGTTTCGCTTCGCGGACAGCTTGGTAGACAGCTTACGAAGTGGTGTAATTAGACGTCTAAAGGAATAGGAATTGGAACGGCGCAGCTGTCGCGAACGCAACGCCAACGCAGACAACTTCGTAGCAGACGTGTTGAGCAACGCGAGCCGCAGGTCTCGTAAATAATATTACCGTTATTATTACGAACAACACGCAATTTAAAAATTAAACAACATCATCTTTACCCCTGGTAAATTACGCTAAATATTGCAATAAAAGAACAAGTTAGTTTGTAACAACTTTAATACGCAAAAAGGTGTCGCTGGCGTCACTTGATAGTTTGTACAGGAAGGTAGCCTGCATCGCTGCTGACTTCGACGCTGTATCCTCGAAGCCGGCCGTCTTCGCTGACTGCCTTATTCAAATTAGAATGGGGATTAAGATGGCGGACTGCCCGCGAAGACGGCAACGAATCCATGTAAAGGGGAAATGGGAACGCACCCTAAATCAGTTGAATACTCCGGCGACGAACCTTTAGCGATCCCTAGTTTCTCTTCCAAACCGGCATTAACAGTGCGGATTTTCGAAACTCCAGATGGCTTGTGCAAACAATATTTTTCAGGGCACGGAAGGCGGTCCAAGGTATCGCTGACTAAGGACGCCTCCAACCGGGCGGGTGCCCTAACTAATACCAGCACCTCGACTCGGGCCAATAAAGTTTATTCATGGTCATCCTATCTTGATTCTCCTATTTTCTGGCTGCGCAGCTGTTTAAATGTACCGTTTGCACTGGCTTTCTAGGGACTCGTGTACTCAAATTCCCATAAGTTGACCCCGCAACAAACGACAGCTTCTGTGCATGCCAAATCACGCGCATCACCGGCGAGCGATAGCGGCGGATATCACAATACCCATACGCTCTGTTTCCGAAATCCTTCGAGGATAGCAAGCGCACCGCACTCTTTCGAGCTGACACTTCACAAGAATGGAACGAGCATTATATCGATGCTCACCGCTTAACTTTGCACTACGCGGGCGCTTTTTCGGTACAGGAACCACAACTCAAAATGACAACACTGGGGTAACACAAAAATAGCTAATGCAACAAGCTACTATCGAAATTACGTTCCTTAGGCGGCCGAGTGGAGCAAACTGAAATTTCTGCTTTAATAGCAGATGCCGGACTAATAAAACAGTAATATTGGTTCTATTTCGCACTTCACTCTACCTAGCAGAAAAAGAAACACACGCACGCACGCACACAGAGTTAGCTTGCCTCGTAAAATCCCGTTTATAAAGAGTAGAAAGATGTTTCCTTCAAAAACCCAGCATCAGTAACAGCGCGCATCGTCAATTTTCATTTGTAAAAACGTACGAGGGGGATAGAAAGCCAAACATTTGCAGCTCAGTGAAAAGCATCGAGACGTGAGCCGAAAGCCAGCGGAATATCACGTGATCGAGCTATCCAAACCCGGCGTGTCGAAACAACCCGAGCGAAAAAAGCTCGGGAGGAAATTACAATACAAAAAAAGGCGTCGCGAAAGAGCGTCAACCAGCGCAGATCGCGTCAGAGATAAAACGGGCTGCTACAATGAGCCGAAAGGCACGTTCTACCAGCGAACATATACGTAGCCACCCCGCTGCTATGAAAAAAAAAAAAAAAAAAAGGGGGGGGGAGGGAGAAATAAAAAGAAGCGCGCATATTTTTCCCTGCCTTTTCTTTCTTTTTTTGTCTGCCGCTCACCTCCAGCCACCAAGAAGGGGAGGAAGGCGGACTGTTCTTGGAAGTATACAGCATAGAAAGGTCCAAAGCGTTTCCAATTAAAACAACCGGGCGTCTGTTACCAATTCAAGCCATTTTGTTTTACTTTACTGCCCACTGCGGGCGAAACAAAACGCAGTGTCCGGTCAGCACGCCCTCGACGCAAGAGAAGCCATTTAAAAAGATCAGCCTTCGAGTTGAAACCGATATTCTCCGTTATCTTCTTTTTCTTTCCTATCAAAGAGATTCGTATCAGAGGAAAGGAAAACGCGACCCTTGAGTAACAGACCGCTCTTACTGATTTCAGAAAAAAAAGTTAATTTTTTGTTACCTCAGAGCTAGGCGGATATGTATTTTGGCCATATTTGCCCAGCGAGTGAAAGGACAAGTCATTTATTATTCGCACACACTCGCGAGCAGAAGGCTAAAAAAGCGGCGCCTTTTATTTCAGATGTTTCAAGTGAAAGGGGAACCCCAATGATGGCAATTTACAAGGCGTATAATCATCATAAGCAGAGCTGCACTTAGGAGCTTTTGCGTGAGTCCACTCAACAAATGTATGCTACTGGAAATAGTGACTTTCAAGGGAACAATCATCAGTGCCTAATTTTCGTACGCCACCTGTCATTGCTGTCATCATCCTTTACATTTTGCGTCCTTTTATTTTCATCTCCGTTACCATGACTCGGCATGAATCCATATGAGCAACAACATGCAAACCGGACGTTATGTGGACAAGTACTTTGTTATTCGCTTAAAGGCTACGTCTGTAATTGCCATGCTCAGATTCTTCACATAAGCCTCAGGACATGTCTCCAACACATGTTTCCAAGTCGAAGGCCGCAACGCATTCACTAGGTACGCCTTTAATATGATAGATTCATTGAGCTGCGGTAGTGTTAGTGGTGTGTGCTAGCCTCGCATTCCAGTAGTTCCTTTTTTGCAATCCCAGCACCTATACCGAAATTTACCATTTTACCGAAATTTACCATTTTTTTATAACTCACTCATTTTGTTTTTATTTTTCGAACTGTCTGCCCCTTTGTGTGGCCTGTGTGTGCCAGGAACGAATAATTTTCAACCTACCAAGTTAACTAAAGCTTTCGCTATAAAATATGAATGTTTAGGAGGAACGCGAGTCGTAAAGCTCGAACTGGGGAGCGCCGCGTGGTTATTAGTTATTATCTTGCCCCATTTTTTTTCTCTTTTCACTGGCCATCAAGACTATTAACAACCACTCACGCCAAACAGTTATCCACTATGAGCATCGACTCGCTCCTAACGAGAAGCGCATTACTCACAGAAAGGCTACAAAGAGAAAACTTTCGCCAGGATACCCATTCTACGGAAAGGCATGTTCAGGGAAGCCCGGAATTTTGGTCACCAAGCAGCACCGGAGCCCGAATGACGGAGGACATCCTCCAGAATCCTCATACATCCTCATCCTTTATACATCCCCAGAAAGAGAAGGGACAGATGCAAGGGAGGTGCCTCAGCACCTTTTGGGAACCCGCACGCAACCTGCAACGCATGCAGCACCGGCTGAAGAACTTACTTACTGCCCCTCACCTGGGACTGCCCTGGAATCCAGCAGAAACAAACAAACACAAGCGAAGAATATATTCGCTGTACGAGTGGATGCACCAACAAGAAGCCGTAGCCAGGCAAATCGTCAAGTCTCTATGAGATTTGGTTGAGTGGAATCTACCTAGGGATGTGAGTATTGGTTAACTGAGTAAAACTCCAGTCACACTTCCTCTAAACGAGATGAGTTTCCATACTCTTCTACAATAAAACTTATTCACTCCTTGAGTTCATTTAGGCACCACTTAGGTGTCAATGAACGCACTTTCAGCTTGGCGTCGTTCACGCCGTCGCTTCTCCGTGACACGCGCAACGTTGAGCATCGATATCAGTCGAAGTATTTGACCCGTCCATTCTTTGACATTATTGAAAGGCGATAGAAGAAATGCCTTGCACAAACGGGAGGATGTAACGCCACGTAGGTCGGAACTGGTTATATACAGGGCAACCCCTTCCCTATACAATCGCCATCTTTGCATCCTGTGCAGCCACCGCGCTCTCCATGGACCCATACACCAGCCTCTGTTCTTGGAATTCCCAGCAACTATGGACATTGACTCGCTCTGTATTGCATTGGCGGCATTATTTCGCTCTGTCACTTGACTGACGGGCTTCACACCCGACAGGACGACAGACGCTACTTTACGAGGTGGGGCACATGGCCCCATCCCGCTAAAGCGCCGAGGTAAAGATGACTGCAAGCCGAGTGCAAATGCAGCGTAGGGACCAAGCGCAGGCCATTACATTCTAGAGGCTTCAAAGGATATGACACCGCCAAGGTAGTATCTTGCAATTAAGTCTTTTTTTTAATCCAGTAGTGATGTTCCGTTTCGCTGTATATCTACGGACAGCCGACATTGTTACTAAGGGTGGTAAAGGGTGCACTGCAAAAACCCAGCGTTTCTGCGGAAAAGTTAGCCTTGTATAGTGGGGATCTTGAACCCAAACCGTACTTGCCGAAGCGGCCGCCTGTAAAGGGTGCACTGCCACAGGCACACTCTCTATGCGGGAAAGCTGCACTTGGGAGTAAGGCAACTTGACCACTATCTATGGTTTGTATTTTGCTGTTACGAAGCGCCATTCTGGACTTGATGTTCTCACGAGCAGGAAGCAGAAAGTGTTCCTCTACACTGATTCTTTACATATCTTGCTAACGCATCTGCACAGTCACTGACTAATGAAACGCGATCACGAAAATATGGAGCAGAACACACAAATAGCGCAGTTTCTTTCCGTGCAGGTCAAATTGACGCGTGCCTTAATTACAGTGACAAAGTTGGCATACGCGGCTTTTCAAATATACCAACAACGCAATATTATTTGACTTCTACGGACAATATTTTTCAATTTCGCGCGTTCTGATCCATATTTTTGTGGTCGCATTTCATTTGTCCATGACTGTACATATGCTTGTCAACGGCGCTGCACAGACCTGGAGAAACACTTTATTTTAACTTGTTACGCCGGCATCAGGGCCCTCTTGAACGCTTCGGCACTGCGTACGCTGCAGGTCGCTCAACCTAACATTACACCAGCGAAATGCCACCAACTGCTCGCAGTTGCCCGCAGCTCGCCTAAGCTGCTGCAGTATCCAAAAGAGTGACATTACAACAGCAGAGCCATAGGACAAAAAACTCGCGCTTAAAGTACAGGTCAAAGGATTCACCTCACAGGCTCAGAGCTAGTTGCGTCCTTAGAACGTCTGATATGATTCCCCTTAGATTTTCTGTTCTGTGGAATGTACGGTATGCTTCGAGTATGATGCTGCGTACACTGTTTCACAGGAAAGGATAAGACAAAAGGATTGACGAGGATCTAACACGGAGTGGATGGCATTCAATCCAGCACAGGTACTTCTTTACATCTTGAGCCTTCAGTGGCGTAAAGTACTCGTAATGTTGACCATTGGCATAAATGTTCATTCACGTCTTAGTTAAAGGGACACTGATGTTGGAAGCAAGTTGGTTTCAAACGTACGCCTGACCTTCCCATAGCCGTTTTAGCGTTGATTCGGTGCCGAAAGGTGTCTTAATTGCTGAGAAATCACTAGTCAAACACTTATCAAACGTGAAGCAACCATGGGCTGCAGGCGCTGTTTGTGTCATGACAAACCGAAAGCAAGCAAGGCAGAGGTAAGTCATAACATATTGGAGCAACCAACTGCAACGCTACCACGTACCGACGTAGCGATCGGTTTGGTCAGTTTTGGGTCAAATCAGTCGTGCTTTTCCGAACTCCCACATCCTTTGCAGTTCCGGACCACTTAGCAGAATGTTCCTTCATGCGACCCGTGATCAGTATTGACGCTTTGTTGAACAAAAACATACTGTTTTGACGCCCCGGGAATGTTGGCGTCGAACCAACCGGCCGTGCGTAGCCCGCACGCTTCCTCGGAAGGCGGCACCAGCCCTAAGTATAGACGAGCAACGCCATCCAGCGCCAGCCAGGAAAGATATTTCGCACGCCAGACGTTTTAACCACTTGGGGTGCCCGTTGCCGGTACAGTCACTGGCGGCGACACCGGTATTCACGTTTTCGCTATGTTCAACCCTATTTCAAAATGAAACAGAAAAGACTGAACTGCGCGTAAGAGTGGATTCTTTGTGTTCTCGGTGAGCAAACCAATCGATCTAGAGTAGCTTGTATTTTGGCTTCAGTGTCCCTTTTAAGCACATCTCAGATCATACACCCGCCTGTGATGAGTAAACGACACACAGGAGGAATGGGGCAGGACAATGAAAAACACTAACTATTTCAAGTAATGAATTACAGTAAACCAGCATTACCTACCAATAATTAAAATAAGTATATTACGCAAGTCACTTTAAATAACCAATATTTTCATTGAATAATAACTCCATGCTGGAAATAACATTCTCAATACCATGTGCGTCACCGCTACTTTTTTTTTTACACCGAATACAGCGGGTGTAAATCTGGTGCCGCCAAAGAGGTTTCGAAAAGCCAAATTAGTGTGCGTAATACACTATCGCACGTGCGCGTGTGCTGTGTGTAGCCATGCACGTTAGTTAGAGCGAGGAAACGAAATTTAGATCGTTCTGATTTGAATTTGAGTACGAAAACAAGACGGCCGCATTGATTCAAGCTGCCCACTGGTCACTAATCAGGCGCGCACTTCCAGTCCATGGTCTTCCCGAGTCTCGCCTTATCGGGCTTCATTAAAAATAAATCGATGCGTACGATTCTCTCGTTTCTCGCTTAGGGGGAGAGGCAAGAAAAAAATAACGTGACGCCTTTGTTCTCCCAGCCGCGCGCGGGAATTGTTTTGTTCGTTCTTCATTCCATACTCATTACGGACCCTGCTGGGCAGCTCAATTAGAGCTGGATGAATAAATCGCCGGAAAAGTTGTATAAAAGAAAAAGTACGAACATCAGCAGGAACCGGCTTTTGGAGCTTCCGAAATGAACACAGCACCTACTTTAAAACTGAAAATATCTGTGCCGAATGTCTTTGATGCGTGCAATCATGCCACATGTGTGCTTTAACCACGTCCACAACGTCAGCTTCCAATAGATGGATTAAATGTACCTGCCACTCTTTTATGCACCAAGGATCATGGGTAGTTTTTAGGGGCTAAGCCCCTTAGGGGCTGGGGCTGTTGGCGTCTCCTGTCGTCGTCGTCGTCGTAATCGTCGTCTCATGTAGCTACGGTGCTAAAACACCAACACACTTTACGCCTCGCGCTAGAGAGCTTCGTGCTTCAAAGACGAGAGACTTTTACAGCAAAGCTGCATACCTCTACCCCCCAACGGTTTCATCTCCGTTGGCAAAAACGCCAAGGCGCCAAGAATACATTCATACACTACACGCTTCACCCCTCCCCAGGTTTAACGTTAGTGAAGATGGCCCCGATTATTTTTTGTTTCTACCACGAACGGGTACACAGGGCAAGTGAACAGGCCTTTGCTGCTTGGTTAATTTTTTTTCGGTTAAATCTTGATGCAGTAAAAAAAAAAGACATGAACAAATCCGGTAGGCAGAACATCAACCCTAAATTGGAGTCATCGTGCGCCGCTACGATCCAGTAACATGCCCTATCAGGATCAACAGGCTTCTTAAAAGGCGTTGTGCGGCAACCCTCAGCGCAGACAACGCTACAGCGCATGCGCACTAGATCCCCTCGTGGAAACCACAAATTAAAGTGCGGGGCCGTGAAGGAGACCAGTCGCCATTTTCTGCTCCCCACCCAAGCTCAAACCTGCAGCCACTGCAATGGCGTAGAGGATCGGCTGCCCCGTCACTCTGCCATCACCCAGGTTCGTACAATTCACCCCAACTCACAGGCATCCCGCGGTTGAAGGATAGCCCTATGAACTGTCGAAGGTTTCGTGCTGTCACCGTAAAGGAAACCGAAGGTCCTCGAAGTGGACACAAGCTTTAGCCTTCGTGGTCTTTCATTTACAAACTCCGCCACTCGATGAAATAAATTTCGGAATGTTAGCGCGGTTTCTAAATTTATCTTTAAGAATTAGGTCAGCTTTGCTCATTTATCCTTAGAAAGTCGACGCTACAAATCCGGCCCACGTAAGACGGAACTACGCAGCGATAAAGGATTATGGGCGACAAGCGTGCGACTTAAATCGGCAGGAATACTGGGGTACTCGATTACGCCACTTTTGTACATTGCGTGTCTGCAGCTTTCCCTTGGTACTACAGTAATGTGCACGGGCGGGCGATCATCCATTCTCGTCCGCATTACGACGTCCACTGCCGACAACGCGTCGACCAGACATTGATAGGGCCGGCCTGACAACGTATCGTTTCTCATCAGTCCGGATAACGGATCTCGGCGGACCGATCCGAAGCACAATAATGAAAAAAAAAAAAAAAATGGAGCACGAACCCTCATGTCGCAGACATGAAAAAAACTCCCTACCTTCAAGGCATCAGTGGAATCATTTTATTTGCTTTGTTGTGCCTGAACGGCCGACAATGGTGATCACGATTACGATTAGAATCACGGGGATGGTGCTGCATTATCGTCCAGCACATGCGGAAGTTCCCCACTCTGGCGTTTCTGTGAATTATTTTCTATTTTATGTTATCGATAATCTCATCACCTGCTCGTGAGACATACCAATGCTGAAGCCGATGATTGCAGCAACGAAGGCGCTGGTCACACATTTTACGTCGGTACTGTTTGCTACCACGTTTTCACCAGGCTTTCTCGAGGGCCTCAAAAAACTTCAGTTGCAATTGTAACCCCTTTAAACAAGTTCTCTTTTATAATTAAAACAAGCAAAGGAATAACGAGTGCCACCTTATTACATGGTTCCATACGTTGAAAAGCGAAGCACAGAAAACAGTGCAACACGCTACATCTGCCCCCGAGGGAAGTGTCGTGTTCCACCTTCCAAACCTTGAATCGAACAATCAGAATAACATCTGGCAAACATTTAAATATCAACCCCAAAGTTACGCGCGCAAGCATTTTCTATTTTAATAAATAAAGGCCTTTCCCACTGCATGGACAAAAGTTTAGGTAGAAATAGAAAAGGGGAGGTCTGGGCCATTCAATCCACTCTTCCTGCTTGAGACACTGAGTCAAAGACAAGCCCAATTCAACTCTCATTCAACTCCTGGAACGCCATGTTTTGCTGCCCCAAATACAATCTACTCACCCGGAAAGAAAATGACCGGACGCGAATAGTAGAAGCGATGTTCCGGTATGTCATTTTTCTTCTTTTTATTTTTTGCTGCGTTTGTCTACTAAAAATATCTTCCATTTCAATGGACAGAGCTAGCTTACAAGCAGAAACATAGCAAGCGTGTCAGTAATACCCGCGTACCGAAAAAAAGCAGAATTTACGAAAAACGCAAGCCCCTTACGATCTGAAGCATGTCGGTTTCGGTACGGCTAATCGGGGGGACTCAGCATCTGCGGTTGTCGCCGTCGGCTCGCAATAGCCACAAGAGAGATGGGGGGGGAGAGAGACATCTCAGGCACGGCTCTGCGAGCCAAGGAGGCAGGACGGTGATCGATAGCCGGGTGCTGGAGTGGACGGGCCGGTGATTGAATCCCAACGCTTCCGTGATTATTGCTCGGCTGGACGTGCAGTGATAAGACCGTGCGCGGACGCCCCAGAAAGAAACAAAACGGGGAGTGTTTCCAGCCGAGGGAGCCAGTCTAGTGACATGCTCAGCAACGCGCAGCGGGCTGCGATAGCGCGCCTGCACCCCACGCGAACGGACATTGGAAGACCGCGCGTTCAAAAAGGAATATTCATGCGTGGGCCTGTGATAGGGAAAATCGTTTTCCCTGCACCCTTCGTTTCGGCACGTGCCTATATGTCGACGACTTGGGCGGTTTTACGCCCTGTTTAACTTATCGGGAACGCCCGGAAAATTCGCTCGTTCCGGCCAAGTTCACTTTTATTTCAACGCAGCTGCAGCATTGTCAACCTGCATTATCCAATCCCCGTATCGGCCTTTTCTATTTGTTCCGGCATCTGCGTATTAATGGTAAAAGGAAACTAAAACAAAGCACGGCCAGAGCCCAAGTGGAAAGCATTCTAAATGTGGAAAGTGGGCGAAAAAAACAAAATCACAGCCGCTGTAGACGCAACTTCTTCGTTGTAGTTTTCTATTCACTTCCCTTTTTCTTTATTACTTACCAAGACCTCATTGAAAGCTCCCCTTCCGCTCAGTTACCACGGTATCCGAACGTGTTCCATACGAAGAAAATAAATCATAACGAAGTATTATATATTTTTTCGTAACTACGGATAATTCTTTTTTGCTTTCCCTTCCTTCGGATACTCACGGTCGTTTAGCCTCATTACGGCTGCGTGCAGTCATTTAACGACCTTCGAAACTCATTAGGGGCGGTTTTCGTCCGCCTTTGTCTCGGCGCCCAGTACCGTGACGACTGAACGGGGTTAACAAAACAAACAAGGTTAACAAAATAACTCGAAGCTGGCCCGCCAAAATTCAAACACGTGACCACGAGCCTTTTAAAAGTGAGCCCCTCAAGCTTCGCCACGGGGACCATAAATTTCAAAGGACTGAGACACAAAAGGGTTTTGGGCTTTTTCGCCCCCACTTACTGCAGATACAGACCACAGAGCCGCGCCCTTTTTATTATTCTGGCCTCCTGAAGGACGGAAAACGACGTTTTCGGCGAAGGTTAATGCCAAGAAGACGCAAACGGGCAGAGCGAGAAAACGAGCAGGGTAAAGCACTTTCTGAATAAGGAATGCACTCCTCGTATTTTCAACTGAAAAAAAAAAAGAAGAACCGGGTCGATTTTGCGAAACGCGGACAGCACACGGAAATAAAAACGAATTTGCGACCACCACACAGGGCAAATCAAGTGCTCGAGGTCTACACAATGCATTCTCGCGCTCATACTGCGAAGATACGGAAGAGTAAACCACCCTGTGAGTTAATCATTGATTTAACGTGTTGAGACAACCCGCCGCGGTGGCTGAGTGGCTAAGACGTTGCGCTGCTGAGCACGAGGTCGCGGGTTCGATTCCCGGCCGTGGCGGCCGCTTTTTTGATGGAGGCGGAAAGCATAGACGCCCGTGTGTACGAGATTTCGGCGCACGTTAAAGATCCCCAGGTGGTCAAAATTAACCCGGAGCCCTCCACTACAGCGCGCCTCATCGCCTGCGTTGCGTCGGCGCGGTAAACACTACAATCAATCAATCAACGTGTTGAGATAACAGTGCAGTTACTATTTAGTAAGTACGGCTATAATAAAGATTTTTGTCTATTGAGTAAATTTATGGTGAAGGCAGTTGCACCGTGAAGAAGGAACAGCCTATCAGACTATGTTCCCGCAGTATGCGCATGCGCCAAACATCGATCACTGCGCAAGTTCCTTCCGCCAGAAGGCATTAACGCATAGAAACTTCGCCCATGACACAATGAAGGGACTGTAGATACCTGCTGAGTTTCCAAATAAGCAGGTATCACTCGTGTCTCCTCCCGCGGCTTCGCTATGATAATGGACCTTTTTCCAGTAGCGTAGCCCTCTTGCGGCGGCCGCCCGAACCACACTTGGGCGAATTTAGAAGAGCACGCCCCCTTTTTTTCCGCCTGCCCTGCGCAGTTGAGGAAGCCGTTCCAGGCGACACGAATGGTTCTGGTGGGAGAGAAAATTTTCGGTGGCAGCCGTAGCGCCTACCGGGCGGCCGCTTTCATGACTCAGAAAACGGAGCAGCACTTAGCTGGCCCGGCGTTCGCAACTGGCTAATCCAATATGGCGTCGTTGTGTTTACATTGTGGCCCCCAATAATGGCCGATTGGTCGCTGGCAGCGAGAGTAGCACATGCGCACAGCGCTACTGGAAAAAAGGTCCATTGTTAAAAAGAAAATATCAAAATGTCGGAATTAAAATCAAAGACACCTTACCAGTCCTCCTTCCCCCCCCCCCCCCCCCTTTCCCCATCCGTCGGTCCATAGCAGGTACCCTGGTAACGATATAAATATATTTTGAATGCCTATCTGCAATCCGCTGTAATAACAAAACATCCAGGGTATTACCCCTCTTAATAACCTCTTCCGCACGAAGCAGTTGTTATAAAGAGAGCGAAAATGCCCCGTAATTCCTCCTCCTCATCATCACCACAATCATCATCATCATCATCATCAATCGCAACAGTCGACTAGTACTGCAAAAACAACGTTCGTGAGCGTTACCCAGCGAAGCAGCGAACCTAACTAACTCGACAAGCTTTCCCAACAACCCCGACAACACAATGACGGCGATAAACAATGCATTCCGCACTCCTGTACAGTTTTCCCGTCAACAGCGCTTTCCGGGCGCTTGAGCGCGCTGGGTTGCGTGACACCGCCACCTCTTTCGAGCGAAGAAGACGGAGCCGCACTTTTCCAAGTAGCGTCGTCTCTGTCCCGTCCCCTTCTCCAGACGCGACGGAGTGAAAGGGAACAGCTATTCCGATAACCGAGTCATTTCAACGGGGCTTAATGGAGCGCGGCACGATTCACACCAGCTTCGGGCGCGAACGGCGGCGCCTGGCGGTGGCGTTCCAGCGCCGTGTCACCTTTGTGCGTGCGCGCATGCACCACACGCATGCTCCATCCGCCCCCACAAAGAATCACCGCCGCCCCCTCCACTTCTCCCTTCGCTCGTTCTTCGCCTCTATCTGCAAGCCGAAGAGCGACTCGAGATAAGGAGCATAAAGGGATGCCTTTAGGAACGCACGTGTCTGCCGCGGCGGAGGCGTCGTGAATAGACCACCGCAAAGGCTACGGCTCCCAAGGAGGCCTGCCTCCCCCCTACACCCGCACTCTTTATAGAAAAGCAGGGTGCAAGGAAAACAAATACAAATAACCTACGGTTCCAGCTCACAAACGCGCCGCCCACGGCCACTAACAAACACACAGCGCACGGCGTCCAAAACTGGGCCGAGCGCTCACCCGGCCGCTTCGAAGCCATCGATTTCCAGCGCCCGCGACGACGTGCGCTGAAAGGGGCGCGATTTGGCTCTCGCCTCGCGGGGCGTGAGAGACAAAGACGAGTTCATTACGGGCCTCGCGAGCCAGTACGAGCGGTAATCTTTGAGAAGCGTAATGTGCACGCCCTGTGTGTTACGCGATAAACGCGTACACGTGGATGACGCGCGAACGAAACGGCAGTTGCACGTGCGAGGGGAGCAAGGAGGACCCGGTGAACTTCCTACGACTAGTCGAAATTCGCTGCACGCATCTATGGGTAGTAGCGATTTGGAGACATCTCGATCGGGAAGATTGAAGTCTCTGTAGGCCACAACGCTTCCTCCCGAAATTACTGTACTTTCACGTGATATCTCCACAGCGGTTTGAAGCAGAAACATGGACGAAAGAGGTCCTTCAAGAACATAGTAAAACGGCCATTCATTCTTGCCATGGTTTAGAAATACTCTTCAGTCGGACACCTTCAGTCACACAACTTCAGTCGAACTTCCTGTGCTGTCCACTAGAAAAAATCCGAGGAAAAATGTCCCCACACAGCTTTGCACAGGAAACCGTGAAACCTGTATTTGAAGTGGCTATTCGGCCTTTGCCTGCTTTTGGCCTGCATTACGCAACGGACAGCTCTTGTCCAGACAATGTCAGACCAATGCAACTTAAGTCTAAAAATTGTGGTTTATCCCTCTTTCATAGGAATCGGCACAGCACGAAAGCGAAAGGGGCAGATGAATGCTAAAGGAACCTCCTCCATGTGCGAAGGGTTCGCGAGTGTGACCCAGCCAGACGAAGTGACGCTGACCCGCAAGAAACAAAAACCAGCGGAGGGCGCGCGTACCGCGTACATGAAGGCGCTGGCATCGAGGCGCCAACTCTCAGCGCTCATTAGCGTCATGATGCGCTACTTCGCTTCGCGTCTCCTAGACGTCAGCACCATCTGAATGAGTCATAGGAAAGCACATAAAGCGCGTTCGTACAGCTGCTCACGTTACCGTTCGTAGCGCAGTGGTCAGAGCGCCACGTACCTCCCATTGTGGCGAAAGAGTTGTGGGCTCGAAACCGGGCGCCGCCGCGTCAATTGCACTTTTTCTGGGGATGTCACTTCCGTGAAGGATATGACGTCACTAAGATCTTGGTTTACCCGGGCATAGAACACGTTCGTGTTAAAAGTAAAAAAAAAATAAATTGCAATCACGTCGTGATAGGGACGGAGAAATACAGGCAAAACAGAACGGATGTAGGTCTAGTATATATTCGGTTACAACTCAAGAACGGCACCACCTCATGTAGTGTATCACTCCGCCAAAGCGCCTGACCCGTGACATCAGTGCGCGCGCGTTTTGAAAGGGGTTTGTTATGAATGCGTGATATCGTCTGCCTTGTCTCACGCAGTTCGTTTGTCGTCACTGGAGTCGTTTATAAGCATATTAAGTCCAAAAAACCACGGGAACGGCTCACGCCTTGTTCAAAATATTCCCAGTAACGCCCTACTTGCGCCGTGCGGAGAAACATCCGGCTACGGTGATAAGGCACAGCGGCAACATCCGGTGCCGTTCTTAAGTTGTCGCCGAGTATAGTAGACACTGACAGTGCGAAAAACACCGATATTTTGGCAACCGAAATGTAGTGCTCATGTCGCACAACTAACGGGCACGGTGAAGTGTTTTTGACTGTTGCGAGACAATAAGCGGAGGAGGAGGAGGAGGAGGAGGATGCAATAACCCCACAAAAACGAAATATGTGTCAGACAATGTGAGGCTACCCGTGTCCTTTTCAGGCTTTCTCGCCCCTGGCAACGACCTGTATGGAGCACACACCGATCCAATCACTTCGTTTCTTCTGGTCAAAGAGAGCGGCACGAGCACGTGAGAAGAAAAGGCGAACACTAACAGCAAGAAAGAAAAAAAAAAAAACAGCAGAGGACTGCATTTTCACAACATGTTCCAAAAATGGCTATTACACGAACGCGTTGCTGGGCTGTGCGCATTACCAAAAGGGGGCGTGCGTGGACGCAACCAAGAAGCGAACAGTCGCGGCCGATAGACCCCGAACGACGAAAGCCAGGCCCACTGCGAAGGGCGGCCGCAGCAATCACGCCGATGGAAGCGCGCTTCGCGAACCGCGCGCACTAAAAAAGTATCCAAAGCGGGCTTCGATTGTAGTGCAGCGTAGATCCCACCCCACCCCAGCACGGAGCGTTACGCCGGGAAGCTAAGGAACTATCTATACATCTGCTAACGATCGCAACGAGCGTTATATAAACACAAGCGTTAAAACAGACTACCACGTTCCGATTAAGATGAGCGCGAACAAACATCACGTTACGAAACCTCGATAAAAGGGGGCTCAGCAGCAATGATCAAGTCATACATGAGCTGTGTCGTGCTCGAGTAAGCAGGATGTGAGCGAAGCAGAATATTCTGGAGAAGCAAAAAAAAAAAAATTAAACCAAAGTTTCGCTGGTTTTACGCACCTAAGCCACACCTAGAATATGACGCGCGTCGTATTGGAAGGGTGACAGATTCAGTAAAGACCACCTGGAAATCTTAAAATGTCTCAAAATTACGACCCGCGGGCCTTCTCTATCTCTCTTTTTTTTTTTTCGTCATTAGAAAAACAGCCCGGACGGTTCATCGAGATCACCGCACTAACGTTTTAAAGCAGATTTATTATTATGGTCGCACGGTTTCGCCATCGCGGTAAATGTGACCTTTATTTGACCGTAGCTGCGCCGTACCCTTGGCAACGCATCACGTGACTAGTCGGTCCGAGCTTCTCCGATGGCCGCGTTCGCCGGCGCTCTACGCAGCTGGTTCTCGCCTGACCACGTGACTCGCCGCGCGCATGCGAGCTTGGCCATGAATGAGGGCGAGGCCAGGCCATCTTCACTGAGCGTTGCGCGGGAGCTGGAAGCTTTGAGTAGACTTGGGGAAGCGGCGTCTGACCGCCACGAGGATATCGCCGGGCGAGCCGTTGGGCTCGGGAAACGCCGGAAGCGGGACCCCAACCGTAGACAAAGGCAGGCTACGCCCGAATAGTATAATAACTACAGCTGAATCAAAGGCTAACCAAGTGAAACCAAGACTTAACCAGGTTAAGCCAAGCTTTCACTTTTTATATCCAGGGTTACCCGAGGTAAGCCGAAGCCGTTTTTTTAACGCCGCTGTCTTTGAACCACCATATCGGGAGACACTTCAAAAGCGTCCCCACGGCCTCGTTCGTTGTATTTCGT
The DNA here is from genome assembly GCF_048455015.1 of Haemaphysalis longicornis. Lineage (NCBI taxonomy): Eukaryota > Metazoa > Arthropoda > Arachnida > Ixodida > Ixodidae > Haemaphysalis > Haemaphysalis longicornis. The sequence continues at coordinate 49,514,810 of NW_027526422.1, forward strand.
AACGCAGTCAGCGACCAAGTAATATTTTCGTGTTATGCCTCGATGATAATTTGGCACTGAGCTTCATTTGTGCCTAACCGTGGCATAACGTTGTTGTGTTGACAATTCACGACTCCCACTCACTCTCTTCACTGCTACCAGAGAAAGTTGCGTGTGAAGGACCAACCCTCTGTGATACGCGTAATCAGGAGGGTACGCTGTTTCTACGCATACTCCCGACAATACGTTGTATGATACCCACACTACACTAAAGTGATATCCAGTGTACACGGTGCAATAAGAATACATTCTTTTGCTCCCAAGTTGTCTTACTCCAACTTCATCGAGACAACCTATTTCTATCTCGACTCTCAGCAGCAATTCTGTTTCCCTAATGGCACATCAGTTGTCAGTCCCTTGCATTATATGCCGGCCCAACTCCCCTTTTTTTCTCTTAATTGAAACAACGCTGTTTTTTATTCTAGTTTTCTCTCTAATCCAAGATGCCAGTTTCTTATCTCTTATTGTTGCTCCTATCATTCTTTCCAACCACGTTGGGCAGATTTCCGTTTCCTTCGGGTGTAATTACTAAGTCTCCAGGTTTGTGTCCCCTGAAATCATCACGGCGCATAAGCACCGGCTGTGTACATTTCTTGTGGAGATACCCTATTATTTACTAACTGCTTGCAGAATGCTCCCGAGTCTGCATTATTCCGGCTATAAGGCAACGCAAATAAATGAAATTTATTGTTATTGGCGTCATATGAGGGGCTATCGTCTCTTCTTTTATTAGTAAACGCATTTTTCTCGCTATCTTCACGAATTACTGCCACCCTTTCGCCAAAAATAATCACAGGTTCTTCAGTGTACGGTGATCGTCCTTACAATTGTTAAGCTATAAGTGCGAACTCGTTAAAATCGACCAGAAATGAGGAGAATGGCGCTATCAATGAGAGTGCAAGCCCATCGCGACGAGCGAGTGCCTCCACTTTCCATATGCGTCCGACAATTTCTTTTTATTTAACGTCCTCCTATAACCGAATTACGGAGGCTACACGCCCAAAAGCAACAACGCAGAAAAAAATCATCCCCTTCACATAAACGTACTGCGCCGAATTAAAATAATTGAGGGGTCAATGATCAGCGAACGAAAGAATGGAAAACACGTGAGCCACTTTCGCAAACTCGCAATCGGTTCGCGCAATCGGTTTTAACCGTAGGGCGATTCGTTGGCAGCCTGACAACCTCGTTTGCAGCAGCGGCCCCCAAGACCTCACTCGTACCCGAAGGGCAAGAATCTCGTGTCTCGCAACAATTACAATTCCCGTTTCTTGTTTTTCCTCCCGAGACGCCCTCTTAGGTATGAAGAGAAAGGAATTGCGGGCACTAAACCTTTCAGGGGACCGCACACTTCGCACGCGATGGGGCAATGGCGCGAATCCCCCTCCCGCCGCTGAGCCATCCATTTCCGTGGATTCGGGCGAACAACGGCTCGGTAAAGACAAGAAATAAGCGTACACAGGGCGGTTCAGGGCGGATATAGGCTTGATGAGAAGACGGCTGGGCGAGTGAGCGGACCGAGGTAGCAGGAAAAGAAGTGTCCGAACGCACACACGCCTAGCTACGAGCCCCTGTACGACGGAAATCTTCATTGACGTACAGAAACGAGACAAAACGAGAGAGCGGCAGCGACGTGGTCAAGGTTGACGTGCGGGCTCGCAAACAGTTCGGATATTAGTCAGACCAGTCGTCAAGCGCAGCGGCCGCGGGAAGTGCGCATCGGTTTCACGGGGCGGAATATATACAACTGCGCGGGGCGATTGATAGTGGCCCAACTTCCGGAAAGGCAAACCGACGTGTACACGCTCGGTGCAGCCAGCTGCGGGTTAATGATGACGTGTACTAAGCCGCCGCCGACCGGGTCCACTTCCCCGGCGCGGCGTAACGACTTTCGTGACAAGGCCCAACACACCGCCCAAGGTAGGTCAGCAGTTACGGATGTAAATGGAGTTGGAGGAAGCCAAGGTTGGTAATGCGCTTCCCCGCTGCATCGCGCTCGATTGGAAATGGAACGGAGGTGGGGGATGGAGGGAACTGCGCTGAACATGGCCGCGCAGCCAACGAAGCTCCCTCATATTAGCCACGTCCGATAAATGCGTAAAAAACGATGTCTAGGTGAAATGTTAATGAGCTTTTTTTCGCTTACAGGGGAGAGATAAAGACGGGGAAAAACAAGGGCGGGGAAGACAACTATTTATTTACCGGAGACATCTGCTTCAACTGCCTCAGAAGCCAGCAACTCCAAGGGAGCCAGAAACCGGGGGACAAACGCGCGAACAAGACAAGCTCCAAGTGAGCAAGAAACTAAAAGCAACACGCACGAACAAAATAATCCCCCCCAAAAAAGCAAAACACGCTGAATGATTCAACCAAGGTGGCTGACGCAAGGGTTAACTCACACACGCTGCACAGCACCCATAAATTTAGAATATAAGCACACCCATCTCAGTATATATATCCTAATCCTCCTCCTCATCATCATCATGCTTTATTTAAACGGTAGGATGAAGGCCTCCCCCGTTGACTTTTAACTGATCCTATTCTGCGCTGTCTGAATACATTCTTTGCCACAACACTCACCCCTCCATCGAGTTGTCGCTGTTATCCTACTTCTAATCCCTATAGAAATAAATTATATAAGGTAAATTATATAAGCTAGCTCCCTCACTTGCTCACTTGCCTGCTCGCTTATTTGCATTAACACTTAACACGTGCGTGCGTGCGGATGCCGGTGTGTTTGAGAAGAGCTAACTGATCGTGTAGAGCACAGCACCTGCGACACGGCTAACGGCAAAATCATCGTGTAGCGACGTACGACCGCTGCTTCAACAATTGTGAGGCCCGGGTTCCAGTCCGAGTGGGAGAGGTTATCAATTCTATTTGATCACCTTTGTTTCACGCAGTAAGGTCGCATAAAAAAACACGGGAGGAGCCCTGAGAAATAAACAATGGAGCAGTGGCTATGGTACGATTCCCGCTTGTCGAACAGATGGAACGCATCTACATTCCCATCCGTGGTCGACTTGAAACTTCTATTGTTCGTCCAGAGGCAGTTTGTGGAACGCGCAACTAAAGCGTGAAATCCCGTGAAGCGCCCGAATTCCCGTGAAAGGCGCTCGCTATAAGACCAAGAGAGGCCGCGTAAAGTCAACGAGCCACTGAGCTATTCAAGGAGAATGAACGGCCGGGTGAGTTCACCGCCGGCGTCCTTAACGTCCAATGAATATTGACACGACGAAAGCACGGGGCACACGCATGGACGAGCAGGCAGGCGGATTATGCATGGCGAGTTGAGTGCGGCCATGACGCAAGTGCAGTCATCGCTGCTTTGCAGAGTTCGGGTGCGCATCAAGCGACATGCATAATGTAGCAGCAGTCATTTCCGAAGGTCCGTTCGGGCAGCGACACACAGGCGGCTAGCTGCGGGGCTGGTATGCGCACATGGAAGCCTTCGAAAACAGAGCCCGGATAAATTCTTTTCAATGCTCGAGGCAGAGCTTATAATACCGGTGCAGTGCGGGGGAAAAATTACGAAAGGAGTAGGAGTTGTGGTCGCATAGAACCGTTTGCTGAAAGCGATGATTAAAGAGCCGGCGATGGGGGTAGAGGGTACGGGGAGGGTTGAGAAACGACGATGACGGTGCCGAGGTCGATGATCGAAGAATACTCGATGCGAAATAAGTCAAGGTATGAGCGCTCGGGACAAAGTGGCATTATGTCACAGGGGGAATATTATAGGTTATTCTAAGTTGCGCGAGACAGTGTGGCTTAGCGCCACAGCGCACGTACAAGGCGAGCTATTAAGCGAATTGATGGCGCTTTGAGGAAGAGTGTCAGGATCCACATGGTCAGGGTCTATATGTGGTCTAGGGTCGGAGAATCGGTAGGCGGTGGGAAAGGGTTACGATAAGGGGTGAATGAACGCTTACGCGACCGCTGACGAGGTTGTGAAACGAACAATGTCCGCACGCCTGTTTTACCAAGCAGGATATAGACCGCATGGTATTGCGCGTTAGGCACGTTGTATATATATATATATATATATATATATATATATATATATATATATATATATATATATATATATATATATATATATATATATATATATATATATATATATATATATATATATATATATATATATATATATATATATATATATATATATATATATATATATATTGTTTGGAAATGAGGGGCTCGTTAGGAAATACAGAAAGAAATGCCAGCAGTCTACAACGCCAAAGAAGGCATAGGGGAATGGTTAGACTATTTTTTTACCGTTAGTGATGTTACATTTTTTTTTATTAATTTACGTGAGAAAGAAAGAAAGAAAAACACGCGCCCAGATAAGGGGGGACCGAACCCACACCTTTCGATTAGATCTCGAATGCCTTACCAATTCGGCTATCTGGGCGACTGTGTTCTCTTTCACTTTCTGGGGTATTTATATGTAGTACATCTGTATCTGACGCTTGAGGGTGGTAGCCAGCGCCACTCAGACTACACGGGGAGAAGGGGACCTTCTTTTCAACCCCCGCGGCGTGACTCGAACGTTTACAGCCTGCCATGAGCGGGTAACTGGCGGAAAACCCTCTTATGCTACCTTGGCATCAAGGCTGCCAGAACAGAGGGCCTCGGTTCTGCCCGAGTGGTACAGAGGGCCCGCGTGGTACACCCCAGGGGTCAGTAATTTCCCCACTCATCTTTAATCTTGCCATACTACACTTTCCGCCACTTATACAACAAATTTCACACATACAGCACGCACTTTATGCAGACAATCTCACTATTCGGAGCACAGGTGGACCAATTGGTGAACAACAAGACGCCCTCCAAGAAGCCATTGATACCACAGACCTTACCGTCTGTGGTCTCAGTTGTGCACTACAGAAACCTGCCCATCTTCTACAAAAACGTACGCAAGGCCGTAAACGACAACCCCTCCCAGACCCAGAATTAAGCCTACATGACAGTCCCATCATAACTACCCCTACAATTCATGTTCTGGGACTTACTGTCCAATCAGACGGCGCAGGCATTTCTACCATCTATCACTTACAAGGAATGCTATTACAAATCCCTCACCTCATCAGACGCATTGCTAATCGTCGACAAGAACTGAAAGAAAACGATCTCATGCGCCTCATTCAAGCCTTAGTAATTAGCCGCATCACACACAGAACTCCATTTTTGGCTCTCAAGAATAACGAAATCCAAAAACTATACCTAATCGTCCGGTAACCTATTGTTACGTGGCGGCAGTGAAAATGAGACGAACGATTGTCCAGGATGATGGGCGATATATTTGCAGTATTTACAAGGCAGCCATGATCAAGCTCGCGCAGGCCGCGCCCCGCCGCCCTTTCGTCGTCCTCGTAGTTGTCGATGGTGGACCATGGCACCTTGGGGAATTGTCCAATTATGTTAATTAACGAATTAACAGGCATTTCGTAGCCCATGTTAGCGGGAACCTCAAATTAAATATGCTCGATACCTTCAGTTAGGCCACCCCTGCAGAAGTAGCCCTTTTTTACGCCAAGAAGTGCCCCTTGGCCGAAAAAAAGGAAGAGATGTAATGAAACAACCATCACATTGTGGCCTACAGCTCCCAATTTTGACCCTGCACGCGGCGTCATGAAATGAAACCTCTCCGATTATGTTGCTATAATAAGACAGCGCATAATGCATTACTGCACATGTTAGCCTTTGCTTAGGACTTTTGAAGCCAATGCCCCTAGTTACCCATTGCCCCTAAGTGACCCAAACAAACATATTTTCTACCGAAATACGAAAAACACACAACGCAGTTTGGGAAAAATTTCAACGAAGAGTTAGTGAGAAAGTACCCGAAGAAAAAAATAAAACAATACACGCTTAAAACCCTCCCCAGAATATTCAACCACTTTAACCTAACGAGACTTGACTAACAGTAAATTGCGCTGAAAAACGCATGTGCAGACACGGATTTCGAACACGCGAGATTAGTGGCATTAAAAGCCCAACTAGACGCAAATCTCAGAGGTTTTTCAGCGATCAAGGCAAGGGGCGGCATATATATATATATTGTTTCTTTTTTAACCTTTTGCTTAAAGAACACCAACGCGCATATGTCGTTTTTCTTTCATCATACGCCAATAGCGCGAAGCGCTGCCGGTAAGACAAAAGAAAGCACCGCAGGTTACGAAGTATGTAAAAAAAAAAAAAACTCGGATAGACGTAGGTCCTGTAAACGAGTATTCAAAAACCTAAGATCAAATGGTCGCGCAGAAGTGCAGGAATAGACGCACAAGGTCCGGATAACGAACAGCGTCTCCCACCACTGGCTTTTCTTCGCAGGCTCTTCGCACTGTTCGCAGCCACAAGGAGCACGTACCTGCGAAAAAGAAAAAAAAAAGAACAGACAGCACGTGAGAAAATATTAGCTTTCTTACGTAGCAAGCTAAAAGCCGAGGAACGCGTCTCGGCTCGCGCCTCGCGCCCTGATTTTGTGTGCGATCAACTTTGTGTAACTCCCAACAATTTTTTGCACCTCACGGGTTCCCCGTAACACACACAAAAGAGGCAAAATTAAATGATCACATTACCAACGAAGAACGAGTAACTACGTCTGTGTCTTTTTCGGTTCGTAATTTTTTTTTTCGGTCGGGGCTACCCGTACAGCAGTGCAAACTGCCATGAATGCCTCCCGCGGGAATGCTCGGCGCTCAGTGTTCACAGAGACCGCTGCCTGAGGACACTTGGCCCGTCACGACTACCAGACTACGAACTTCCGGTTGATCCACTCGGAGCTCGACTTCACCGAAAGCACCTGCTTGACATTCTGTTGATCTTCATCACAGAAACAGTAGTTGAGGACTGCTTTTAGGTGCCTTTCTTTCCCACGTTGGTCTCCCCCACTCATCACTTCCTACCCCATTTCTGATTCTTCACCGATGCCTCAGACCATGTCGAGAGGGCTTCTCTTTCTGCAATAAACGTGTGTCCATTCATTCATTCTTTTGTAGCATTAGTTCCCCTAGAAAAGTGACAAGTCCAGGGCGCGAACAACGCTGAGAGGGGCGACCGACGCGACACAACGTGCAACAACAGACGTGGAGGACACCAGTGACGCAGAAAACGAAGAAAAATTTTTTTTTTCATAAAATGCGTTAAAACTAAACAAAATAAAACCGAAGACCCTTCTAAAGTTAGCGAAGCAGAGCTCAAAAAATTGAAAGAGATTACCACCACCAAGCAAAGGGCGAGGCGGAACACTACCACGCCCGCGCACAAAGAACACACGAAAGCAGTCGTGCGTGTGCGTAACACCACGCAAATATTCGCGAGAATCAAAAAAATTAAATAGTACAAACAGCACCAACAAACCATGTCTGCTCTCAAAGAGCCCACAATAAAAATAAAGGGCAAAAAAATAGAGGCAGTGGGTACGACGGCAAGAAAAAAAAGGCTGCGAGGGCGAATCAGAAGCAAATACACGCTAGCGATGACCTAGAAGACATTCTAGGCAACCGCGTTAGAAAGATAGATGACCTTCCTCATCTTTAATTTCGTGCGAGCGAGCACCGCTCCGGCGCTTCTGCTACGCGCGAGGTAACGACTTTCGTCTCGAGAAGACACGCCGAGGACATGGAAACACAGGCGAAAAGGGGGAGGAGGCGGGAGAGCGATCAAGAGACGACAAGCCCGACTCAGAAGGGAGAAAAAAAAAAGTTCAACGAAGCAGCAGCAGAAAAATCTGAGATGTGAAGCAAGACACTTCGGAAACTAATGCAGCGGGAACAATTTCGTTAAACCATTTCTCTCACCCCGGCGTCTCCCTCCTGCCCCGTTTCCCCCCTCGCCCACTTTACCAACTTCATTTCCCTCCCTCCTTGGAGGTGCTTTTCTTTCTGTATTTCCTTCATCTGATACGGAGAGTGCGTTCTCTCATCCCCTTTTCGCTTTGCGAGTACTACCGCCGTGCTTTTTCTGAACCCCTCATTTAACTTTTAGGCAAGCACTTCTCGTCTAAGCTAACCCGCAGCGTTCTGCGCTCACCATCCGCCTTGATGCGTGTGGGTAGAGGAAGGCTTTGTGGAACCAAGGGCTTCGCCTCGTCCACTCAGCAGTCAAGAGTAGACCCCTAGGGCACTCGACCGTAGCGCCATAATAATACAAAGAAAACGTAGATGGGTGGTAGCGCAAGAATCGCCTCGAATCACGCTCCTTCGCTGTCCTCTCGCAAATGCCAACCCTCTTTGGAGCACCTCGATTACGAATAGAAGAGATACGTCGTTTGGAGATGCCGCGCGACAATACAGCCAAGAAACGACGTTCTTTTGGAAGATGAAGGAAAAAAATGAGGGTGTGAACTGAGCTTCGGCACGAGGAACGTTTGGGTCAAAGCACAAAGTGGGCTTTTTTAAATCATTATAATGATTGCTATCTCCCAGGCTTCGCTAATAGGTCGGTCGCGTTTTCCACTGACAACATTCGACCCAAGAACGTTACGATGTCGTCGAGGACAGGAAGTCTCCGTTTTGAGAAATGAAAATCAGTGAAATTAAACATTTGCGCAGGAAAACAACTTCTAGATGGTAATATAAGCCGGGAAATAAACGTACTATACGAAAGAAAAATACAGGTCTCCCGGTAAAAACTTCAAAAATTACACAAAAATGAATCAAAACTTAATAGAAGCGTATAATAGGACCGTAGTTATGAATACGACGGATAGCATTCAGGGCACGCCGTAAGCGAAAACACCCGTGTGTACGAGATTTCGGCGCACGTTAAAGAAGGTCCCCAGGTGGTCAAAATGAATCCGGAGCCGTCAACCACGGCGCGCCTCATCGCCTGTGTAGCGTAGGCGCGTTAAACCCCACAATCAATTAAGGGCACCCCAGAAAGTGCGCGCTGAGAGCTTATCTTAAATATATTGGCACGACCTAACCAAACTAGTTTTTTTGTTATCGGTCAAATCAGAGTTTCGATAGCGTCAGTCTCACCTCTCCTTAAACAGCGTGATAAGTTAAGCCCCTAATCTAGCCATCTATAAATGTTAGCCACCGGTGCATGACAAAACCAAACAGAAGTCTGGGGAAACGCGACGGGGTTCGTTTGCCCTCGGATACTGCCCAAACACTGACGTCCATTGGGCCCTGCCTACACGCACATAATTACTGGGCTGACAGTGAGCCTAATCAAACAAAAATCTCTCAAAGCGACAAATCTTTCAGTACCTTCTTTATTTGCGTAATTCTGCAATTGCGTTCTTCTAGGCTCTCTAACTGAGCCAATGCGTAACAGTTTTTTTTTTTTGTTTAAAATGACCAAATCGGCGTTTTAGGCACCGAAGCTAAACCTAGGATATATGAGGCACGCCGTCGTGGAAAGATACGGGCTATTTTAAACACCTTGGTGATTTTTAAAGTTGCCTAACACAATAACTATCGACCGCAAGGTCAGGCTTCGCAGAGATAAACATCCGCGCAAGCGCAATAGAGGCGAATCAATCCCTGGCCACGAGGCGGAAATTTTTTAAGTAAGGTAAACGCAGCCGTCGATCAGGAATGGTATTAGGTGTTGATATCAAATACAACAGTGGGGGTTCCTGTTCGCTGGGCCTGAAAGTATGGGTGGCCTGAACTGCCTCACGACTTTTCTAATACTAGGTGGACGGATATGCAGAGCCGCCGAGATGCCTAGACAAACGCGACGGGCCTCCTTTAATTCCACTCTGTCCATACATGCGAGCAGGCACACATTTTTAATGCCTGCTCATATCTTCTTATGTACAGTGTACAGCAATGCCGACTTACTTGGAATAACCCTGGCCTCACAGAAGCATCTCATCAACGACTACGAGAAACCGCTCATCGGCGTCTTGAGAAAAGAACGCCATGGGAGGTTTGCTTCACCGCAACAAGACCACTGTTGTAATAAAGCCAGTTTCAGGGTATAAGTTGGTCTCGAAGATTGAAGCTTTGTCTCTTCCACTAATGGGGAAAAGGGGCCGTGAGAGCGATTCCCGGCCACGACAGCAGAACTTATGATGGAGAAGGTTTACCGGGACAACATCTGAATTGGGGTGCGCCCAAAAACGATCCAGCTGTTTTGACTCATCCGGCGCTGCCCGCCTACAGACCCGCAATTGTTTCGCCGCGTTAAACACGAAACCTGAAAAATGCATTCCTACCCCCAATGGAGTTGTGGCTGAGCGTTAAAGGCCAACTGCACTCAAAATTTCGACTTCTTGAAAACCCTATTTCCGTATAGTCTGCTTAAAAAGAAAGCAACATGCAAAATACAACAGCTGAAATACGCACGTGGACGCCGCAAGCGGCCAGCAAAAATCGGCGATTTTGAAACCGAAACCGAGGAGAGCGCGGCCATTGCAGTGACGTTGCAGCCGTCCAGCGAGCGGCCGGACGGTCACCAGTTCGGGAGAATGTCTGCGCGCAAGCTCTACGCGCGCACGGGGCAGCAGAGCTCGACCGGTTCTCCCGCTGCGTGGCTGGCCAGAGGAAAAAGCCACCGCCGGCTGGAACGTCAGAGGCGCGTCATGCCTGTTTACGCGATCCGCCGGAAGGTGCAGAGTGGTCTGCGGCGGAGCTTTTTTAAACGCTTCTGACTGATTAACAAGCTAATAACAACTAAAGGAGAGTTTTGTTTGTAACAGAGTCATCAATTCGTACCCGTTTATAAATAAGAAGCCATAGTAGGTGACATCGTACGGGACTCCGTATTCAATTTTATTTCTCACCGTAAGAGATGACGATACAAACGTGTAACGCCTCGCGTAGTGTCCTCTGACCCTTCAGGAATGGTGAATTGAAATGAAACACTGCGTAGAGTAAAGTAACCCCAGAGAAGGGGAAATAAACAACGGTCCTAGGCCTGCCCTCGGCCTCGGTACGAAGAGTGAGGGGGGGAAGAAGGGCAGGAGAGAGAAAAATGAAATGAAATGAATGAATGAATGAATGAATGAATGAATGAATGAATGAATGAAGGAAGGAAGGAAGGAAGGAAGGAAGGAAGGAAGGAAGGAAGGAATGAATGAATGAATGAATGAATGAATGAATGAATCTTTATTAACATACGGATGGCGACTCGGCCTAAGAGGGGGCGGGTGGGGAGGGTGGTGTTAAATAAGTCGGGACAAGCTTACATTCCAGATGGACGCCAGTGGCGAGAGCTAATGCCCACAAGAAGGCAAACACCTGCTTGGCTGTGGCTACAGGTGGATAAAGCCAGTCCTCCAAACACGTGGCGCTGCTGGGTTTGCAAGAGGTGCGCTTCGCGTGCAGTCCTAGACACTTCCAAAGCAGATGATCAATGTTGGGTGTGGCTCCTAGGGAGCACGTCACGCACGTGGGTGGTGTCATGGCCGGCGGGGGTGAATTACTTGAGGTAGTGGCTGGGAGAACGGGTGGCCGCCCTTTCTTTGGTATGTAAGAGTGCCACTTGAAAAGAATGTCCTCTGCAAGCGCCGCCCTAGCCCGAGCCTTGTGGATCAGAACCTGAAGGCCACGTGGCAGTCCTGGAGGTAAGGGGTAGGGATGCGGCTGCTTGAGTCGAGCTCTAGCACATCGCTGGTAGGTTGCACGGGCTTCAAAGGGGTACAAGTTGGGGTGGCGATGAGGCAAAACTTGGTGGTAGCGGGTGAAAATAACATCGCCATTTCTAAAAATAAAATAAAAATAACAATTAATACATAAAATAAAAAATGGCAAGAGACAAAAACAAAAAGCTAAAATAGGTACAAGAACTTAACACGGTCCAGACTACTAAAGCTACTCTGTCCCTGAACCACCTCGCTGTAGGTCTTCCGCGAAAATGTGGTGGACAGAATGACCCGCAATAAGGCAGTACATACAGGCCGCCAGGGAACTAACGGGGCACGAAGGCAGGAGACGAGAGATCACCAATACGGCAGGCGCCGGCCTCATCCTGACACAGCACTAATATGGCTGAGGCACGTGTTGTTTTCCTTTCTGGCGGCTCGCTCGGATGTCATGGCGGAGCCGCCTTTCTCTTTCTTTCACGCCGCTCAACTCATCGCTCCCCGCGAGAGCCAACACACGCCTACGCGTGCCGCCCAGAGAGAAGGAGATAAGTTTCCCGGAGCGGCTAAAGATAACACGCCCACGCACGAAAGGCGGGAAAATGAGGAGGAAGTGAAGGAAGAATAGCAGCAAAAGAAAAAAAAAACCGAGAGTAAACTAGTTGATGGGTTCGTAAACAGAGCGGCCTGCCCGCCACGCGTCCGACACCGCGCTCCGCGGATGGAATTACGCCTTCCGTGTCCGGATAAATACAAGGCGACGCTGTTGTAGTTGCGTACCGTTCAGCTACCGACAGACCGGCGAGATCAGAAATGACGGGGGCGAAACAATGGCTAGAAAGCAAGAATAGCGACGCGCGCACTCTTGCCTTGGTTACCTAACCAGAGAACAAACCTTTACCGCGGCGTTTGCTCTCTTCCTCAGCTGAACTCCTCCTCATAGTTGTTTAACCAGGGAAGTCGAGAAATGACATTGGCTGTCTCTCACAGATAAAAAGAAATTTGAGCAGCGGCAACACCCAGCTGCTGCTAATGTCAACATCAGCAGGCCGATTTATTTTTTCCGGAAGTCTGCTATTCCGCTTCCCGCCGTTTCACAAATGATTACAGCTTTCACATGGCTCGTTCACATTAGTAGAGCTCGGTGCTGTGTACACAGTGTCGCTCATGAGTCCACCGCCTATTTTCATATTCTTTAATCGACCCTCGCTAATTGCTCTCGACGCAACAACAATGTCGTTTCACGGCCAATGCTGATACCTAGTTGGAAGGCCGCTTATTCGATTCGATTGTATGGTGTAACGCGCCGACGCAACGCAGGCGAAGAGGCGCGTCGTAGTGGAGGGCTCCGGATTATTGTTGACCACCTGGGGATCTTTCACGTGCACCGAAATTTCGTCCACACGGGCGTTTTTGCTTTTCGCGTCCATCAGAAAAACGGCCACCGCGGCCGGGAATCGAACCCGCGACCTCGTGCTCAGCAGCGCTAAGCCTTAGCCACTGAGCCACCGCGGCGGGTGGAAGACCGCTTATGATTCTCTTCAACTAGACCTAGTTTCTTCGCCAATCCCCGAGAAGACACAGCCATTTCACGGCAAATGGTGGTCCAATTCTCACTGACGATGACATAATCTCTCGGGACGCGGCACTGTCACTGTAAGAAAAAAAAGTAGCACAGGAGCTAACCGAAGGCTTAATAAATATGGCCGGGGAAACTAGCCTGACTACTATTTTGACAACTATCCGGCCAACTAGCCTGGGCATAGAGCTAGTTGTCTTTCTCCTCACCAACCTTTCTTTTGATCCAACAGCCTGTGACTAAATGCGCTCCTATAGCGAGTTCTTCAGCAGCTGCTTTTATACTAGTTGCCCGATTTTCACCTGAGGCACAATCAAGCTAATACGATAAACACATCCGTACAATACAAATGATTCACACCGAAGACGACCCAACAATCTCTGCGCAGCCTAATGGTATATATTTTGTCAAAGGCACGCTCGTCTGTACAGGACAGGTGCGGTCAGAAGCAATTGGAACACAGGAGCTGTGGCCTAGCCGTATTGCAGCGCCGCGTACCTTCACCGGCGGTAACCGAAAGGAACAGAACACGCATGCACGCATGCCGACGGCCACAGCCCATCTACACCTCTCAGCGCGTTTATTTAAAGGGACTCTGCCACACTTCCGATAAACGCTTTTACTCTTTCCTTTGCTTCCCGAAGCACTGTCAAAGCCACAGTTATCGCCAAGCACGGAGCGGCACCGTGTGATTGGGTCGTCGCAGCAGATGCGCCTTCCGTTTCTGCTTTGCTTTTGTTGCGTTCTTGTTAAAGTGGCTATCGAATGAGTTCATTTCTGCAAGTGAAGGAAAGCCGGCCAATAGCCGCTACACCAACGCAATGACGTAATTTCAGCTGTGAACGCAAAGACTGGGAAAAAGAAAAAAACCTTTCGAGCAAGCTTCAATGTTATCTGATGGGCATAGAGCAGTAATTTTTTGGCCGAGTTACTAATGGATGGATCGGTTGACTACATTCCCAGCATTTAGGAGTGAAAAAAAAAAGTTATAAAAAGTGTTGCAAGGTCCCTTTCACGTGGCTGCAAGCTTCGTACACAGCATAGTGGTTTCGGCGATAGTGCTTTAGCAGAGACGCATCTGGCAGCGTCTGTCGCACACTTCGAGCGCATGCGAGCTGCCGGAGAAGCAGCGCGACCATAGGGAACTTAAACGACCTTTTTTTTTTTTTCATTTCAGAATTCTTCTTTACCCGTGTCTACTTTCAGCGACCTCGCTGGTGCCAGTATGCTGTTTGCGATGCACGTGTAGCCATGTCAAATGCGACGGGTTCAGAAGTATGAATGCGGTGCCTGCATGTCCGCTCTGCACCTTGCGGGTACCGCTGGAGCAGCTGCCCGGCGCTCCGATACGGTTCAGCCACAGCTTCCTTGTTCCATTTTCTTCTGGAGGGACGTGTACAGTCGCCAAAAACACGTGTTCGTTTGCGCAGTGTGAACTCTGAAGTCAATACTCGGCCACAAGGAAAAAGAGGAACCGACTAAGGGCTTTTTGTTTTATTCAAACTGCAAGTTTAGAAAGCAGTCACCATTAGTCAACATTTTCCGACTGGAAACACGTACGGAGGACGATCGCGAAATACTAGGAAACGGAGGATTGTTGAAACTGTGCTTACCACTGCAGCAACACTAGGATTTATAGGACGACGAAGAAAACAAGCAACACTACAGCTTAGTTGTCAGCGTACCAGCACAAATAATGATGGGGTCACACGGATGAATGTTGAATATGGTGGGCTCATACAACTTCGTTATATATATTATACTCATTTCACAAAGGTTCCTCCCGCCCTCGCCCTCTACAATGACAACCGCACACTCTTCTTTGCTTTCTCAGACATGGTTGTGCATTGCTCAAGCTCTCTTGATTACGTTACAACTTTATTGCAAAACTCTTGCCAAAGTAATAGTGTGTCAGAAAGTCAGCCGTATGTCCCGTCAAGAACGTCAGGGATAGAAACAAGAAAAAAAAAAAGGCCAGTAAGTTTCCTAGTTAGAACTCTACATTGGCAAAACTTCCTTGACAAACTGTCGGCAAAAAAAAAAAAGAGAACAATTTACGAAGAAGCAGTGGCCGGGTCTAATGAAAAATAGAGGCAAGACAAAAGGCGCCATTTCCCCGGCGAAGGAGGACGAAGAGGAGGAGGGGGGGGATGTGGGCGCAGTCAGGACGTGATGGAGAAAAGATCCAAGAAAAGGGCACAACGGAGGAAAACTCGCACGCGACTGCCGTATAAAGCAGAGTTTGGACACAACTCACGTTACTCACTTGACCTGCGAGGCCGTCGAACGGAGGGAAGGGAAGACGTAGGAGGGCGAGCGCGTTCTTCGGCAGAACCCACACCACGCACGAGGCGTCATAATAGGGGCAGCGCCAACAGTGTCCGCCCGGACAACCATCTCGGGGAGTTCACGGGAACAGTCGGCGGGCTGACGAAAGGAACCGGGGGAAGATAGGTTGGAAGAAGAGAGGGGGAGTCGAAATGGGACGGCGCGCCAGCAGAGAAATCGAAGCAGCGACCGAGAAGACCAAGGACTCGCTGTTACCGACTCCGCCGCCTCTACGCGCAAGGCAGCGGCAGATCTTTCTTTTGTCTTCGCTTTCCCCTCTTCATACGGTCGAAGAGAAAAGGCAGTAGAGAGAACGAAACAGAGGGAGGGTAAATAAGGAGAAATTGTGGAACGCGTCCCAGTGGAGAGAGCGGCAAAAGGCGCACGCCGTGGGCTATTTAGAGGGAGAGGGGAAAGGGTGGAATCGAATGACAAAGTCTAGCAGGGTAGCAGTGCAGGGTGCTGGGCCGAGTGAGAACTGACGGGAGAAAACACACACGCCAAAAGGTACGACTCCCACAAAAGACCTGCGCGCTCGCAGCAACGTCTACGGAATAGAACCGAAAGAATCAGTAAGAAGACGAGAGAAAAAAGTAACGCAACGCGAAAACAGTTAGAACGGTAGAGAGAAAGTAATGCTACGCCCTGAGAAAAGGTGCACACGGCCGTTGGGGAAACAATGGGGAAGAAAAGGGAGGCAAGCCAGGGAAAGGGCAGGGGCAAATGAAGACCAGAGGATGAGAAGAGCAGGATGAGGAGGACCCGGAGGTCGTGAGCTTGCGCCGTGCCCGTGCGCCATATTTCAAGACGACGGGCGCCTGGAGACCTGGACGACGGCGAAGACGACGTCTGCAGGCGTTGGTCCGAGGGAAAGTACATTTGAAGG
The DNA here is from genome assembly GCF_048455015.1 of Haemaphysalis longicornis. Lineage (NCBI taxonomy): Eukaryota > Metazoa > Arthropoda > Arachnida > Ixodida > Ixodidae > Haemaphysalis > Haemaphysalis longicornis. Next base: position 49,531,193 of record NW_027526422.1, read on the forward strand.
AACGGGCCGAAGAACCTATAGAGACGGGGGCGGAGGGGGAGTTCGAAGGAGAAGTAACCGGGCGGCTCTTCGAGAGCTCCTGGTTAAGTATATAAGGCGGTATGTCTCGGATATGTTGTCTTCATCCAAGTTCGTTTCCTTCGCAGGGCGTAATAACCAAGTTTTCCCCCACCAATATGACGGTAGAAGAAGCGAATGCTAGGGCAAGTGACGCGATAGTAATACGCAATAGCAACAGGACAGGGAAAATTCCCTTCCGACTTGTGGGAGCGATAACACGAAAAAAAAGGGCCCCAGGTGGAGGAAAGAGGAAAAAAAAAAAAAGGCTCCTATCCACGCTGTGAAGGTGTTTGGACTACGAAGCTCTAAACGACACCCACAACGATTACCCATAAGATAGAGAGAGAGAGAGAGAGAGAGTAAACATTTATTTTCTGAAAGTTGGGTGAGGGTAAAAAGGGGGTTTGCGATCAAGAACTTTGCGGGGATAAAATGGTCACAGTTGGCACAGGACCGAGGTAATTGGAGAATAATGGGAGAGGCCTTTGCCCTGCAGTGGGCGTAGATCGGCTGGTGATGATGATGAAAAAGGGGGTTAAAAGAAGACGGGCATGGGCGGCCTTCCTAGTCCGGTAGGCCACGTGCCACGGCCGCTGACCTAGTACCCATGAGGCGTCACTTGAATTCACAGACGTGACTCTACAAAGAGTGAAACCAGAGACTGTGGCAGCCGTTACCATGGGTTTCGCGGGGGCGACGTCCGCGTAACCGAGTGACCAAACGCTGCAGCGACGGCAGAAAGAAAACGGAGAAAACAGTCTGCGAAGGGCGAGGAGAAGGACGGAACGCGCGGCGATGATGTCATCTAGCTCACTGCCTCCCCCTCCCTCTTGTTTCATGCGTCGCCGACAAGGAGTGCCCTCCCCGCCCTCCTCCTCCCCAGACTCTGTTCCGTTCACCGCTAATCCAAACCACGTGTGAACGCCGTAATCATAAATTATGCGGTTTGCACTTCCCACGAGGACTTCGAACGCGCGCAGGTGGTAGACCCGCCGCTGTGCTCGTTGAGTACAGCGTCTGTCTCCCCGTTTGCTCGTCTGGAAATAGCTTAGTCGGTAAGCCGACGGGCTGTCGCTCCGTTTCTCTCATTGGGTCCAGGCTCGATTCCTGGCGGTGCCAGTAATTTCTTTCATTTAGCCTGGCGTTTTTTGCTGACGCGGAAACGAAAATTTCTTTGGGTGGTAGAGGTATACTGCTGCGCAGTAAAAAGCGAATGTGGTAATGCATCCGCACGTGCCTGCGTAGGTGTGCGTGCATTTTTTCAGCATCCCAACACGAGGACTCCAGGGACCAAACGGCAGCGCTCTTGATTGGAGTTTCCGGCTGGAGCAAGAAGCAGTCGACCCCATAGTTACGAACATTCCATATGCATACGTCTGTGTACGGCGAGTTGCAGAAATTCAATAAACAGTTATGAACGTGCAAGAAATTGCAGACCTAAGTCTTCATTGAAACTGGGCTCCCTCCCACATGTCGAAGCTACATTTGAATTATGCCGCGCGATGTATTCCAGGGCTGTAAACGGACGCATTTTGACCAACAGGGCATCTTTAACAACACGCGCCCCTAACAGTGGAAAGAACGGCCATAGCTGCTGGGTATCGAACTCGTTTACTTCGTACTCAGTAGGTCAAAGCTTTAACCAGTGAGCTACCGCGACTGGTTCTTTAGAAGGGACTGGGCAAGCAGGTGTAAATGCGAATCAAACCATGGGACTAAAGCTATAAAGCCAGCCACACAACCAAATTTAATACGAGTATGCCTGAGAAGGGCCATAAAGATAAAAATCTAAGTTCGGTTTATCGCAAACTTCAAACAAATAACAGACATCATAAGGAAAACAGTTGCAGCAGCGGCGACTACTCAATCACTTTCCGGCGGCCTCTTTATGACGTCACAAAATAAGCCACCGCCAAGAAACATGGCAGGACAACTGATTGTAGAGGGGCATCTAATGTGATCGTATCATTTGAATGCCAACGTGTAGTTAACACGCACTGATAACTGTGGTTTTAAAGACGATAGTTTTTTTGGGCTACTTAAACGCAAAAATTTTGGTCTGTCTGTCTGTCTGTCTGTCTGTCTGTCTGTCTGTCTGTCTGTCTGTCTGTCTGTCTGTCTGTCTGTCTGTCTGTCTGTCTGTCTGTCTGTCTGTCTGTCCGTCTGTCCGTCCGTCTGTCCGTCCGTCCGTCTGTCTGTCTGTCTGTCTGTCTGTCTGTCTGTCTGTCTGTCTGTCTGTCTCTGACTCGATTCAGCCACCCAGCCAAAGTCAAACAGAAGCTGCGCAATACTCTTACATACCCACACCCAAATCTAAACGTGTAGGTCCGGTGTTATTGTTCATACTTGTCAACATTGTTAGAAAAGAACTAGACATTACGTAAATATGAGGGCGAAAATAAAAAAAATAAAACCCGTTCCACCCAATGTGAAAGCTGTAGAAAGTGCAGAGCAGTGATTCACCATAATGGGCTGTACCGCCGTTATCCGCTTACTGAGAAGGAAAGTTTGACATCAACCTGAATGCAGCCGTACGGCTAGAAAGGAAAGCTATACAGCTTTCTCAGAAGCTTCGCAGTTGAAGAAAAATTCGTCCTGGTCCAGGATTCGTCCTGATCCAGGAGAATTTTTCTTCAACTGCGAAGTTTCTGAGAAAGCTGTATAGCTTTCTTTTGTAGCCGTACGGCTGCATTCAGGTGGATGTCAAACTTTCCTTCGCAGAAACTTACTTCACCTTGGGGATTTCCCCTAAATCCGGTCGATTATATCCGCTTACTGCTACCACACCATGCAATTCAAATTTCCCGCCTTCGCAGTGCTCGCGCACCCCCTGCCTGAAACTGCGCCAGCGGGAGTTCTGTTCTCCTTGTGCTTTTCCTCCCACAAGTGCCGGCGTTGCGCTGCCACATTTTGCGTTTACTATCGAAAAAACCAACCCAACGGGCGTCCTTAACTAAAGGAACGCGGGCGCTGCCGGTTAATTACGTATATTTTTCCTCGATTGTACGTATAGTTTTCTGTGCGCTAAATAACGGGAATATGTATGACAAGCGCCAGCGTTTCGCGAGTGTCGAACGCATATCTATATAAACCGCTTGAGTTTCGAAGCCTCTGGGGTACGCCGCGAACAACAGCGTTATTGGTCACTGTCGCAAGAAATCTGAAAATTTTTCAATATATTTTGTTAATGTTTCTTCGGTTAAATACACTTTTCGTAGCTGGAATGTAGCTGAGTGTGTTACCAAAAGCTAGTTCTTTCAAAGTGAACCAGGTTATACATATTATGGTTATTTTGATTTATTTTTATAGCATGAGATCGTCATGCCCAAAAAGCGCCAATACTCCCAGGCCTCCTCGTAGTAAATCGCTCCACCACGCCGTTGAGACATGACAAATAGCTCCGCTCGAAGCCTTTTTAACACGAAACCTCTTAACATTTTAAAGACGCCTTCGAAACACCGAGAGCAACTTAGATTGCAAATTTAGCGGCGTGAAACATACAGAATGCAAGATGGATCCACATAAAAGAGTGCATCGGTACGCTGGAAACTGAGGTAAATATTTACGTTTCGCGCAAGCTTAAATACCGCAAACAAGAAACCAGACACGCTATTCTCCCAGCAGGTTTATAAAGGAGAAAAAATCCAGGCCCTTAGCATTCATTACCATGTTCTCGAGCTGCTCTGTTCTCCCGCGTAAAGTCATTACGTGGCCTCTGTAACGCGTCCGCACACATAAAAAGACAGGGACTAGAAGAGGTAAACGTACAACGAAACTCAGGAGGAAGCATTGCGTCGCGAGAAACGCATGTACCACCACGGCGAATTACTATATACTGCCGTGATACGGCGAGCTCTTTTTTTCCCCAACTTCCGTTTTCGTCTGCCATTTCTTCCCCGCCTTTTCTTAGACGCACAGACGCACTCTGTTCCGCACCATAGGGAAGACTCAGATCCCCCGAGTTCCATGCTCTTCCTTTTTTTGCTCACCCTCTCTCCTAATGATCTAATGCCCATGGGCCTCGTACCCGTACACGCTCACAATGTTGGCCCTTCCGAATACGGCCTCTAACATTTTTTTTTGTTGCTAGTCGCCTCCGTTCTAGTTCTATGCTACCACTGCACACACTAGATTCGTCCTACTCGTCTCTTGTGCAGCTGCACAGCTGGACAGAAGGCGCCGGTCTATCATGATTGGTGCGTGTTCGAGATACAAAAAAGCGCGTAGTACTTCGGTACCAGAAGGCCATTCGAGGCCTCTGGGTCTGCGAAAACAGTACGAAGACGTTCCGGACGGCGCAGTCCTTCGTTGTGCCCTATAATTAGGCGGGCCGTGTTTTATGCCCAGTATCAACACCGCGGAAAGAGAAAAAAAGAAAATAGGAGGGGGGAGCGAAGCAGGACGAACAACCTCCAGGCGCCGCCGTTAGCCGCCAGGGCTTAACAGCTGTGGAGTGGTGATATACAGGGAGCATCAGTTAAAATGATCAAGGCAGTACGAAGCGAGCAAAAGTTTCCGAAGTTCTGCTTCTAGACGGGGTATTGTTTTCAGATAGCCGTCCTTCGCTCCTCCGTCTAGAACGTCAGAAAACGGCGCGTTTTAGTCGGTGTGCATGGTTTTACTATAGTTCGCTTTAAATTATATAAATAATAAATAATTTTCTTCACATATAGACGTACTTCAATGAGTAGCACAGAAGTGTTCACAGCCGGGAGTAGATAAGGATGACACCGTTGGTTAACGCCCCGGATAACGTCCTATATGTGATCGGTGCACAGTCTCAGTTCCGTGATAACGAGGCGGCTCTGACAGACACAACTTCCGGGACGATACCTCAAGTGTTGGGAGGACGCTTTGTGCAGTTCGGCTGTAGTGCAGAAAAAAACAACATCCTTGGACACCTCTAAAATACCACTCCCTGTCAATAGAAGTTCCAAGACTGCACTTAAAGCCACTGCCACGCGACGACGTAACCGAACCATTAAAAACAAAACTAAAAAATTACCGAGGCTGAAAAATGAGCCGTCCACGGCTTCATCGGAAAGTATTGACTTCAGAGAGGTTTTCAAAGTAAGGTAGGATTTGCACAGCTTGTGAAATTACGTATCTGGGTGATGTGCGCAGCATCTTGAGGTCACAATGACACCGACGTTAGTCTCACTGCTCGTAGACTGGCGCTTCCCACACTCTATCGGTGAGGAAATGCTAGAGCAAATTTCAGTTCTGCTCCTCCTTCCCCAACGCGCCGCTTTATCTCGTGTCGCCGTGACGGACGAGACAAACTTTGAGTGCAAACTATGTAGACTTTTAAAGACGATAGTTTTTCTTGGGCTACTAAAACGCAGAAATTTTGGTCTGTCCATCTGTCTGTCTGTCTATGACTCGATTCAGGCACCCGCCCGAAGTGAAATAATATCTGCGCAATAGTCTTATATACTCACAGCCAAATCTAAACGTCCAAGTCCTGTGTCAGTGTTCATAATTGTCAACATTGTTGAACAAGAACAAGACATTACGCAAATATAAGGCAGAAAATCAATACATAAGTGATATTTGCAGTGTTCCTTTATTTAAAAAAATTATGGATGCTTGGTTTTTGCGACAACAAATAAAATACAACATCAACGGCAGAATACCGTCGCCTGCTGTTGCCAGCGGTATACCTAAAGGCGGCATTAAGAAATCATACGGCAAAAGCAACGAAAGGTTCCACTAGAAGGGATCCAACTTCCGCTTTGAACGCTCGTTGAGTAGGGCATCGTGGATCTATAAACGTTGTGGTAGGGTACCTCAATTCACGCGCGTCTCCGCCGTACGGCAGCGCTGGCATCGAGATACCCGACTTCTAGCAGTGGAACGCGGTAAATTTAAATTGACTTGATCAAATCTCTAGCGTGTTATCTTGGGAGGAACGAGACGGGAGAGGAACAGCATGAGAGGTGAGAGGGAAAGAGAATGGATGCATTTACTTGCCAGAGGCGCCAGTCGAGTATCGTCTGTCGGCGACATTTGCAACGAAAGGAGCTGATGCGCGGCCATTTTATTACAGAATTATATACAGGCCAACTGGAAAAGCTCCCTCCGGAGCTGATAAAATACTTTCCAGGGTCAAACCAGCGTCGAGGGACTATCCCGGCGACCTTCAGCGAAATGGATAGCAACCCCCTTCCTCTTGCAGGGCCGAAATATTTTTCCTCGGTGAGGGAAGACGAATGGTTAAATAGAAACGAGAAAAAGCAAGGCATGGTGCAATACGCGCCGACCGAGAAACAGGCGTCCGCAGAACGCGCCTGGTGGGCCCCACCCAACAAAGACAAAGAAAGCCGCATCTTTCTGTACCAAGCCGGACGCGACCTTTCTCGTTTCCGCGCGCGCCGCGCGTTTTGACGACTAATTGTCAGCAGCCCCTTTGGTGGGTGAAAACGTCCCCGCATTTGCGTCGTCGTGGGCCCAAGCAGCACAACGACCTCCCCGGCCAAACCTTACACCTAGGGTGACGCCACTATCGCGGCAACCAGTAACTCGATAGAGGGGAAACGAGGCAGACGATAACTGCTTTCATGAAAGGTTCACCACATTATTCAGGTCAGTATCAAACATTTATCAAGTTTTTGGGCACAAGTTTTGCTTTATGACTTTTAATCATTGCTCTAACAATACATGACGCTCGTGTATAACTTGCAGGTTCTTTTTTCTACGGTTTTTTTCTTAACGAAACGAAAAGTCTCTCGAGCATGTGGAGCTTCTTTTGAAGTCTAAGAGGTCGCGCACACGCGAAACTGCACATCGTAGAGGAAACGTGCCACACCCTGACTGCCCAGCAGCTTGTAAAACTCTTTTAGGCGTCGGAGACACAAATTTGTACATAGAGGCCTGCAGCTTCTTGCGATGGACTCACACGAAAGTTCCAGGAGAATAGTGCCGCTTTTTCCAGGGTGCCTCATTTCCCACTTCGGAGGTACAAGATGTCAGCCGTGCATGATGGGCAGCCGAATCTGAGCCGAACGATAAGAGCTCTAGAGCTTCAGAGAAACGCCTCTGGATGCATACTTTCATCCCCTGAGGGGTGTGCGCACAGCGCATGTAGCCGTACGGAGGAGAAAGCCCGGTGAATGATTATATACATGCATTTTATAAGGATGGCGCTATGGCTCAAGAAGGAAAGGGTGGCGAAACAAAGGAAAGACGTCCCACATTGTCACTTTATGTCCTTCCTACGAGATGTGTTTCCTAGGCGAAGGCACACGTTGTGAGCAGAGTGTCTTCAACATGTTTCTCTGGGTATATCTACTCGTTCAGGCTTCGGACTCGCAAAAGCTTGTGTTTAACATGGCGCGGCTTGAGGCTTCACCGACTGGACCGACGTCGTCAACATTCCCGACGCACTCTCACTCCGACGGCAAAACAGGGATAAGCTGGTAAACTACCGGGACGCCTTGAACCAGTACAGGCTGGGAAGGGCTAAATACCCTGCAGCAGACAAAACTCTGTACATATTGGAGGCAGTCACGTGGACCCTTCTCCAAACTAGCACCTTCCCCAACCCGCTGTTGTACAGTCGTTCGCTACTGGCCAGCGCTATATTTCAGCGCATGTAAATAGTTCGGAAACAGGGCTGACCTGCAACATACGGTTTCAGCTTGCTCCGACAAGGGAAAGAGAAATCACAGGGATGAAGATCAGACTATATCATTAAAGATTAGAAGCTCTGAGCTGTGGGAGACCGTGACGCTCAGCTCGGACGTGGGATAGCAGGTCCGTCTGGTACAGACGACCGAGGCCGCGGTCAGGTAACAAGGGCCCCTGGCTGCCGACCGGGGCGGGGAGGGGGGGGGGGGGGGCTCTTTTCAAGACTACCCTACCATGACTCCCATAATTGGACAAAACAATGTTATCACTCACTAGCTCACGCACTCACAAATCTGCCAGTTCCCGGCAAGACCAGAGCAGATAGCCAATGGTCAATGGTTCCCTGTGACACTGATGACAGAGGAGCTGGTCACGCAGAATTCGCACGTTTTTCTGTTGCCTGAAGTGCGTACAGTGTGCTGCGATACCGTCAGTGATGGCGTAGCCAGTGAGTGCTTTGGTAAGGAGCACTTGCGCCGTCCCCCCAGTCGTACTTTTGAGCTCCTCCCCGCGGATTTCTTTCGGTGTCGCTGGTTTTCTCCTTGTTGTGGCTCGTATTGAAGACAAGGTGCCGGTGACTTCGAGGTGTGAGACAAAAAAAGCCTCAATCGCGAGTTGGTGGCCCTCCTTATTCCCCGTGTTGCCACTGTGGTACAGAACCCACCTGATTTGTACTTCAGCGTTGCCCCTATGCCGAAGTATTTTGCTCCACTCTTTCATATGCTGAGGTGTTCAGTTTTGCTTCGGCGGGCCCCGCGATGTTCTGCAAAACTGTCTGCATAAAAAATTACTGCCTTCGGTGTTCCTGGAGATGTCTACTCTACAACTGCCTTCATTTCTGGGAGGATAGCGTGTAATTCCATCTCGATTGTAGAGATCGTTTCGGTGGTGGTGAAGCGTTCAGCCCATCGCGTCTTCCCGCGTATGTATTGTCATCTCGAAGTGTGCTGGTCTGAATGTTCTCCCATCAGGCTCAAAAGTGCCTGTGAAGAATAATGTGAAGTGGCATCCGCGCACTACAGGAAGCGAGTTTTCGTGTGGGATCGAAATTCAGAAAAACATTGCGGCCTGCGAAACCATTCTGTTGCTGTTCATTAACTTCAAAAATATTGGCAAAAGGTGAGGTCAGACTTCGCTGGCTATTCTATTTAAATTAGTGAACAAACGAAAGAATTCTTTCATGTCCATGCACACTGTGTTAACCAACCCCGCCGTGAGACCGGCATCAACAACGCAGTGTAAGATAAATATCCAACCGTAACAATGCGTGCGAACAAGTTGGCTAATATGGCCTGACCTTACCTCACATTTTGTTGTTACAGGTCACCCCAGACTCCACAAATAATTACTAGAAAGTGCTTGAAGATGAATTTTTAGCTTCCCCACATATATTCCTCGGCCCGGTTGTAGGCTTCTCCACACGGTGCGGCCGGCCGGGCAACGCATGTATAAAAGCGGCAGCAAGAAGCGAGCAAGATGTTAGAGCACGCCAATATTCATGCGTGGAAGGACGATGCAAGGTGGGGAATACCTGAAGTTTTCCGTTTTCTTTTTTTAAAATGCCACATTCTTTTTTCACTCTTCCTTAGTTCCTGGTAGCGCTGTCTTTCGTATACCCCGTGCTTCCGTTCCCGCTGACATGTATGTGTTTCGGGGCCAATAGCACCTAGAGCACACATGTTGCTTCAATCAGGAAGCGGTTTTCACCCTGGTGACAGGACGCATTTTATTTGACGGCTGTTTGGCTATTACGACGCATGGGGCAGATCTAACTACGCGAACAAGTACGGAATTTTTACTCCCTCGGTGTATTTGGTAAAAGTCATAAATCAGTATGTACAATTCGTCGTATCGTTATCCGCCTATCAAAGCGGTAAAATTTCGTTATCACATCAGCCACGCAACGCGGCCATCTTCAATGACGAGTTGGGCAGTTTTTTTTTTTTTTTTTGCGAAAAACAGTTCGAGATTTACCCGCGCACGCGACATCATGGCGAATAAACAGCTGTCCGACGGAAATGGTGCTGCTGGCACCGGAAGCTCCGGCAACTTCCTTGAAAAGCGTTTATTTTTTTTGCGAGTACCAATAGCTGCGAAGTGGCGGCAACCAACACAGACGGTGAAGAGATGTGCGAGAACGCGAATCGCAGCTGGCCCGGGAAGAATACGCCTGATGGTGGCGCTTCAGTTCCGCACTGCCGAGCTCGAAGGAACAGAGACTCAGAACCAGTGCCTAGCGTTGGGGACGTCGTGAAAAACGTGGGCAGCCGCAGCGCTGCACGTTATGTTGAGGTCTGTAGCGCGGTGCCACTGGCGTGCCTCGATATCGTAGCGCTCCACGAGCGACACCGTCGTCCTGCCGTCGAACCCCCCTGCCGCGTAGATGTTCCCTTCGAGCAGCACGACCACGAGGTTGCTCCTCGGAAAGGCCATGCTTGGGAGCTGGGACCAACGGCCCGTGCGCACGTCCAGCCTCTCGGCCGAGTTGAGCCGCTGGTCGCCGTCGAAGCCGCCCATCACGTACACGTCCTCGCCATGCACGACTGCTTTTAGACCGCTTCGGGGACTCCACATACTCCGCACTCGCGTCCAGGCGTCGGTCGTCGGGTCGTAGTACTCGGCTGTGTCCAGTACGTCAAGCCCCGTGAAGCCGCCCATGACGTAGATGCGGCCGGCGACCGCTACGGCACTAGCATCACTGCGGATGTCGTGCATGGATGCCACGAACTCCCACTGGTTGCGCGAGGCGTCGTACCTTTCACACGACGACGTGCGGTCCTCACCGTCGAATCCGCCCATGGCGTAGATGTATCCGCGCAGTAGGGCTACGCTGACATAGCAGCGAGATATGTGCATGTTGGACTTCGTGGTCCACTTAAGCTCCGGTACATTAAGGCAAACAACCGAGTTATAGCAGTTTGTGCCATCAAAGCCGCCTATGAAGTACATGAGCCCGTCGAGCATAGCCACACCGTGGTAAGCCCTTGGCGGCGTGTCCTGGTTGGGGTGAAGCCCCCAGCGTCGCGAACGGCAGTTGTAAGTGAGCAGGTTGCTGGTAGCGCCGCCGGTCCAGCCACCGAACATGAAGATGACGTCCTTAGGGATGCGGGGTCGGAGCCACCGACGATCGGCAAGGTACGGCCAGAATCCCCAGTCTTCGCTGTCCGACGCCCCCCTGTCCAGCGTCCATCTGATGATATTCAGGACCACCAGGGCCTTCTTGTCCTCGCGTACCAGTGGCTCGGCTTCCACTTTCTGCATGTCCGCTTTGCTGCCGAACAAGAACCTCACCAGTGGCAAGAGTCGAGACAAAAAGCCACGCCTGACCTCGGGGTCCCCGGCGATCCATTTAAGAATAGCGCCGAAGGAGCCCTCGACTTCGTTAGTGACGTGGAGTTCGTCGTCGTATAGGACGTTCCACAGCTCCTCGAACGTCAGCGACTGGAACTGCGGGCTCGTGGTCCATACCCCTTGGAAGTTCCGCGCCAAAAAGCGGAAGGCCTCATGGTTGAGTGGCCAGTACCCTTTCCTTACGGCCAGCTGGTAGATGCCGACGCAGTTGCCCGGTTCCAGGCTCTCTCTTAGCAGCTTGACGCAGTGGTCGCGTAGCGGAGAGATGCTAAGCGCTTCTGCGACCTCCAGGACCTCGAAAACATTGTGTGTGCCAACGAGCTCCTGGAGCGGGACATGGTATGCATGGTCGACGACGAGTTTCAGCATTTTCGCGCTCAGGTCACACACAAAAACCTCGATGCTGGGCGGCGACTTGACGTGGCTTGCCTGTTCCCCTTGCTCGGCTTCAACGCGAGTTTCCGCAGCCTCACACATTTCGGTGAAGAGCGCGCCGCAGCCCGCGTACCTGGCGGCGAGAACGAAGCGGTGGGCGAAGAGCTCAGCGCCATCGGAGGTCCTGAACTTGACGTCGCAGTAGTGGCCGGCTTGCCTCAGAGCCATTAGCATGGGCATGGAGCGAGCCACGGCGCCTGGTGAGAATTCGGACTGGCGGCCGTCGTCGCTGAATAGCTGTTGGGCGGAAGCGGTCGCTGTCGCGGCATCGTTGCTGGGGCTCATTTCCTCGGAGCCATCCCCGGCAGCCTTCATCGTGGCGTTCGAGGTAGAACGAAGAAGCGCGAGCTGACCGAGAGGCACCGATGAGTGAGGCAGCGGTGCGACCTTCGCACCCGCTCTGCTCGACCAACGCCAGCCCAACTGACCGGATTCGAATCTGCAGCTTCGGGACGCCACCGCTTCACAGCGCCATGCGCGATCTTCACTGTCGTCCAACTGGCCGAGTTGATGCACATGTTAATGCAACTCTTTACCAAAAAAAAAAAAAAAAAAAGAAGACGCAGTTGGCTTTTTCTGAATGCGGGTTAACTGCCTTGTTTGGTGGAGATATTGAAAGCTGCGCGACCCGCGGCTACTGCGTTGCAACTAATGATGGACCATTTAAGCACGGTCTAAAAAGTGCAAGTTCATACAAAAAAAAAAGTTCCTCGCGGCACTTAAGCCTGCTTACGTACTTCGAAGGCGCTAATCACTCCGACCGGCCTATTTTCTGGCACGCCATGCTTGTGTCTCTTCTTTCGATTTCGTTTCTTCGCATTGCCTCGCGAATTGCGTCGGCAAGCAGACTGGACCACGCCGCAGCTTCCCCAGAATCAGGGTTCAAGCTGGGCGGCAGGTGTGCACTTGCTCCATTAACGTGCCATCACATTTAGGAGCCACGCGGCACGCACTATTCTACAACTTTTACGTTTAAAACTCATAGCTTTTGTGAATTTTTTTAGAAGGGCACATTAGACCCCCAAAGCTCCCGATTCCTGGCCAATCCCCCAAGTGGATATGTGCCACGAGGAAATGAATCAGAACAAAAACGTTCCGTCTAGGGCTAGCACCAGGTGCCGAGATTGCACACTGGTAGCGTATCAGCCTGCTAGACAGGGGTTCAAATCCCATTGTACCACATACCTGGTTTCTATTTATGTATACTCTTAACAGCGGCAGCCATTTTCTTTAGAGGACAACGAAAACGACGACGGTTTCTTTGCAGAATGGGGCACTTTCGCCTTCGAAGAAGAAAAACCACACCAGCGCTGGGATCGATCGAACCTCGGCCCACTGGAACACGAACCCAGCGTGTATCCCCTACAGGGCTACGCAAAACTTTCCAAACCACCCCCCGAGCCTTCAAATACGAATGCCGTCGCATGGCTCGCTATGCATGGCTTCAGCGTTGAGCTTCACCGCCGACAAACGGCACTCTAGACACTGCGTCATTTTAATACATGAAGCATACAGGCAGCTGTGCCCCAAAGTCACTCTCATTTGAATCACTCCAATTTATTCCCATTCTGTCGTTGGAGCGCGATAAAGGGAGTAACGAAGAAATCGGCCGGCGTCTCTTACAGAGAGAGAGAGAGCGAGCGAGCGAGAGAGAGAGAGAGAGAGAGAGAGAGAGAGAGAGAGAGAGAGAGAGAGAGAGAGAGAGAGAGAGAGAGAGAGAGAGAGAGAGAGAGAGAGAGAGAGAAGCTCTTCATTTGAAGAAGGAAATGCAGAGAGGTTTGCCAACAGGCGTACGTCGACATGCTACTTTGCAGGAAGGGGAATGGGGAAAGGGTAGATGATGGTCCTGGATGCGTTATTTGGCTGGCGTTGCTGATACTTTATATCCTTTCTTGCGGACAGTCCTCGCTGCATCCCATTACCCTATATATGACCCTATCTCTTTTTTTTCTCCTTTCCTCTACTCCTCTTGCGCAGTCTTTTCACAGCGAAGCTGTTAGAGCATAGTAGACCTTGGTTTTTGAGTGTGTGTCGTCGGTGTGAGAGCGAAAACTCACACAAGCGTTACACGCCCACAGACCAACGCGTATCCGAAGTGGTGTATTGAGCAAAGCTCTGATGCAGGCTTTGAAGTCTAACGGCCCGCAGCTTGACGAACAGTGACGTTGCTTTGCATGTCTTTGGGCTCAACTTTTCAAACACTTCACGTTAACCCACGGTGCCAATCTACGCTTGGACACATGCTTGTGTTCACGTGCGAGCGTGCGTATCTTCAGAATCACGCACGCGAGGTAGGCGTCGCACGATTACCCCTGCGCAGGACTGTGCGTGGTGGCCCGGAACGTTGTCTATAACGGGCGTGCGCGCCTGCCGGGGAGACCTTTTTTTGCTTGCAGAGACAGCTGCTGACGCCTGTACCGGACTCCACCCTCGCGGAGCACGAGCCACGGACGGGACCCTGCCATGCTTGGGCCTTCTGCAAGGACCCCAGGGGCCATTGGAGGTCATCTGTATATGTATGAAACTCTATGATCTGTGGCACCGGTCTACTACCACACGGGCTGAGCCGCGGGAGCGGCTGTGGTGTTCGTGGGTTTTTTTTTTACCCCCAACGCTGTCTTCACGCATAGTTCCTGACGAGAGCACCGGCGACCGCAGCTGAGGGCGGCCAGCGCAGGCCGTGAACGCGCCGCCACCGATATTCGGGAAGGACCACCATGCCTTCGAAGTCCATTCCTGGCGCGAGTGTTCAACAACCAGGCATCAACTGTTGAGTGGCGAATAAACCTCAGCGTTGTTGAACCACTGCTTTAGAGTACGCTCCTTCCCGGTAGCAGCAGGGCATAACTCCTCCAAGCTTAAGCAGAGGTTTAACACATATCTGCTGAGGTGAATTGGACCTCTTCCACGCCAAGAAGAGCGAATAATAGCGGCGAATACAAAGAGCACAAATTGGAGGCTCTAACCAACACGGTTGCAGGTGACGCTGTGGTCCAATATTGCTAACCACGAGGCGCGCCCATGGTGGTAGCTAAGAGGCATTCTTTGATGCACACCACGCCCCGCTTTTATAACTTCGTGCACAAAGGTCGCTCTCAGTTGGGTGCGCTGCTGGAGAAGCTTAATGCGTTTTCCTACGCCAGTTTTTGGCCGTCCGATGACAGTTAGCGTGAGGAAGCGGTCACCGAACGCCAACCAGCATCTGGTGGGAGTTGGGGCCCGGCGTGCCTACCACATGCGCCAGAAGTTAAGACTCTGAGGAGACTGAGCCACCAAACGCACTCGCGGCACCTCCAGGCGCACATGCGCAGATAAAGCTCGTGAAAAATGTCCATTGGGCAACACTTAAGCCGGGATTTTTGTTCCCTGTCAGCATAAACCCTCCCACAGCCATACGTACTGACGGAGAAGCCCACACCAACAAATGTACAGTGACTAACATTTTCCTGGGATTTTAAATTTTGCGCGAGTTCCAAAACTCACACAATCCGGACAAATTACCTCTCAGCGCAAATATACGCCGATGCTGGAGCTTTAAGGAACCATGCCACAGGCTGTGCCTACGTCTGTGGTGTAAACATTAGTGACTGAATGCTAATCTTCCGCGTCTAGGTCAACCCTCGAACACCCGAAACAGCCACAGACACCTACATAAGTAAGAACGGTGCATGACTGAGACAAAAACGAGACACACCAGTGATTATACTCAGTGACGTTAATGCCGACATTGCGAAACACAATAAGAGGGACCGGCTCCTGTCTTTTGTCGGTCAGCTTTGCGGTAGCACGCTACGACGACCGCAACGAACCAACCACACGGTACAGATCGTATTTGGCTTGTGTCAGAGCGTTGGCCAACACACCACGGCGGATATATGTGATGCTATGTGGGTCTTTACACTGTATGAGTTAGCGTTGCAAAACCGCCACTGCATTAGTGGCGGTTTTGCAACAGGTCCACTCTCGGACGGTCGGGATGGCGCATCCATTAACTTTTTTGTCACTACTTATTGGGTTACGGCGGACCGCTGGTCCCGACAGACAAATTAGCCCAGCTGCTGCTGTGCAGAGACAGCAAGACAGAACCATTTTTGTTTTCTAGCTGAACAATCACGCGGTTCCGCGGGAAAGAGCCAGAAGTATCAGTGGTTCTTGTACTGCGTACTCGACCTGTGTTCATCCGGTTCTCCGACGGCGACTTAACTCAGCTGCATAATGTATTTTAGGCACTTGTACCGGCGCTCCATTCGACTGCTCTGTCCCCGCCATCACCTAACTAGCTGCCGATACCTATTTGCTGAATGAAGCACGTATTACTCGTCACGAAGCCCAATTTCCAGTGAAGCTGCAGTAGGGGCTTCAGCGGCGATACTCCGTTCCGAGATACGTACAGGCCATGGGCACTTCCGGTGCGACGTAGAACGTACGCTAATTAAACGTGTTTATATGCTGCACCCACTTCCTAAAGCAACCAAAAGAATTTTTAACCACCCTTATTTAGGAAGAGGAGAATGCGTACCATTGAGTTTAGGTTACATTTTACGGTAAAAAATCACGCGTGCGTTGAAAAAAAAATGGCTGCGGCTCAGCTCAGCTAACCTTGGATATGCACAGCCAAAGCTTGGCTTAGTCTGGTTGAGTCTTGGTTTCGCTTGGTCAACCTTTGATGTAGCTGTATTGCCTACCACGGCTCAAAGCCGTTCGGTCAACGCTCACAGAAGGAGGCCCGGCGAACGCGTCGTTCATTCACGGCGAACGCGCCGTTCCTCGTCGCCGGGAGCGAGACGAGTCACGTAGCCCGAGACGACCGAGCGGCGCATGCATGCGAGGCTGCGGGAGTGGTCGACTGCCGATCAGCTGATAGGCCACAACGGCGGCGGCGACCGTCGCTCGTGCTGAGCGGAACGACTAAAAACGGGCCTTATGCGCAGCGCCGAAAGCGGGACCGGCGAATCACGCGATGCGCTTCGAGGGGTGTGTCGCCGGGCGTGTGTCTCCGGTGAAAAGGTCGAATTGCGCATCCGCCGCGAAACCGCTGGACGAAGACAGTAAAGCTTTGCTTTAAAAATTAGCATTGCTGGGGCTCGAACCTAGCCGTTCGCTAAAAAAAAAAAAAAAAAAAAAAAAAAAAAAAAAAACAGCGATTAAATGATCCACTTGCCTTGTTTACAGATGTATCCCTCCATTTCTATAGCGACTAGTTCCTCTGGTGCTTTTGGGAGAGGATTTACCATTGACTGCGACCGAAATTTCATCGTTTTCTCGGGCTGATGTAATTAACATTTCGGTGTTGTAACGACGTTTCTTAATTTTCTTCATTCTCTAGCCGGCGTTTCCAGCCATTATATTTAACACCTCAGCAAATGACGAAAAACTGCAGGCTGTTACGAGCAAACAATTACGCATCACTTACATAACTCCCATAGGAGTTTCGGCGCGATTTTATTTTCGTTTTGACATGCTTCGCCGGTTCCGCTCCAGCGGAGCCAGCGCTACGTGAAGTAACCAGATGCTCGCATAGCATGGAACTTTATCTCGAGCTTGAGCGCTCTAAGCGGAAAGGACAGAAACGCGTAAAAAACACACAGAAACATCCCTTCAGTTGTCTAAACGATATAACTAAGCCAGGGTTGCTAAGAGAATATAGAAATGTCCCACCATGCTTTCAACAAGAAATAGTAGTGAGGACGGCTTTGGGGCGATTTCGCAACCACTGAAAAGCGGCTCCCGAACTAAGCACCCCCTTACGAAACCCGCGAGAAGTAGCGACCCTGTGCCGGCGTTATCTGGCAGCATTTAGAAAAGGCACAATGGGAAACTTTGGCCTGCAAGCATTGTTGAAGGGATAAGGTACGGAAGGGGCGATATGTATTTTTCTCCGCTCACTGCTCAGTGACGTCATAGTCTATTCAGAGGAGATTGTTTGCGGCTGAATGCGAGATATTACGAGAAGTTTTGAAAAAAGCGCGAAGCTCTTTTGAATGATGCCCCGAGACACAAAATTTAAATGCTGCTTTTCAGCGTGGTCACAGTTTCGCAACGCGGAAAGAAAAGTTGCGGCGACAGATTTTTTTTTTCTGTCGAAAACCAATAATTAAAACAACAGCCCTCCATCTGCATTTGTTTTCACTTGTTCGCTTTCGTTTTATGCAAGGAACACGTTGAGCAGATCCCGAATGGGGTTCTGCACGACGTTCCTGGTCTCGTAGTTGACGACGTTTGCAAGCAAAGGGAGACAATTGAGCCCTCCGCAGCGCCATCATTAACACTTCTTTTCTGCCCTCTCCGTTTTGCAAAAGCAGGCCGTAACGGATGGGGTTCCGCACTTCCAAAAATTCACTAGTAGACAAAAAAAAAAAAAAAAGGCCTAATTCTGTTGAGCAGCGACTCTTTTACGGAAACACTTCCGATGGGGCTCGTTTATTATTTTTTTTTTCAGAGAAGGAGAAAACGGGCTTTAAAAGTGAAGGTTATTGCGGACAAAAGCCGTCGGGCTGTGGGCGTAACCAAGGGAGTTAGTGAAGTCGTCGTTGTTAGTGGAATTAGACGACGGAGGCTTCTGGTGAACTGGAAATTACGGAAGAAAAGGCGCAAGGCAGGACGGTGTGCCGATTAGCGACTGAAGCTGTATTAAGGCCGAAGCTGTAAGTCTTTTTGAAAGGTGAGCTAAAGCGACCACGGCGTCGACACGAATGGTACAAAACCCATGGGACCCAAGGAAGACCAGAAGCAAACAAAAGCGTGCCATTTGTGCAGAAGAGGGTTAATGATTACGAAATGTAATTAAGGGTTCATTAATGATTTATTGGAATGATTAGTAAGGCAGGATTAAGGTCGATTAACGTAAGTTCAGATAAATTACTGCGAGATTAACATTGATTATTCCGTGTTAAGGTATATAAATGAAGGAATCAGGTGGATTCAGGTGGATAAAGATGGATTACGGTAGCATAAGGAGAGAAAAATAGCCTGGCTGGTTAGCCGCCAGGTATACGTGTGTATAGAAGGCATCCGTCACAATAGTACGCCAGGCTTTCGCCTTAAAAGCACATAAGCAGACTTAAGTGCACCGAGAAAAGTTTTTTCGCATGCTTCGTTAATGCGACAGAACGAACCTCTTCTCGAGCGTGAAAATGTGCCACGTGCCGAGATGTTCGTACTGACCTAGGGAAGGAGATGCGGCGAGTGAACCTTAGGGATGCCTCGACTGGGAGGATCCTCACCGGGCGGGCGCCCCAAAATCAGCGCTGGCTCCAAACAATATAATATCAATTTATAGCAATTTTTGATCAATTCCTTGTGGGGATGTGTGCCCCGCTTTGTGGCTGCGTGGGTTTATGTTTGGATTTGGAGCCGCCACGACCCAATTGACTTTTCATATTCATTTCGTCTTCGTCCTGCAGTGGATAAATAGGCTAGGCTGTTGTTGCTGTTCACGACGGCGATGGTGATGATGATGATGATGATGATGATGGTGGTGGTGGTGGTGGTGGTGGTGGTGGTGGTGGTGGTGGTGGTGGTGGTGCTCATGCAGGCGGCGTTGCACATAAGGATAGACGGCAGTGTTTGTAGCAACGCGCGCAGCGCAGACATCACGTCCGAGTCTTCGCTTTGCCACAAATCCAGCCGGCGTGGCATGGTTGGCAAAGCACCGGCTTTGCAACCAGGAGGACTCGGGTTCGACTTCGGCACGGGTATCAGTGGTCTCTTCGTTCCACTAGCTGTAGGAACTTCACACAAACAGAGGCAAAATTCAGGATGGCAGCATAGTCGTGCTTTCGCTCTAAAAAAAAGAGAACCGTGGGCACATCTGCAATCATATAACACGGCAGGCAGTGCATTCTGGCAACTACGCCATAAAAAGAATGTCTACGCACACACACTGTAGGACAACTCGATTTGTCTTCTCGCAACACGATGTTCTCTGCCTGCACAAGAAAAGCGCCAAAGAACATGCCTTCTGCTGTGCCTCGTTTTTCACCCCCAATTTAAATAAACCGCCAAAACCACGACGCCATGGCCCGTAAGCCGAGCGTCAGAAACTATACCAACGCGGGAAGTATTTCGCCATACTCGAGCACACCGAGCGACAACGGAACGACAAGCGTAAGAGGGCGGCGAAGGCCCCAAGCACGTTCGCCCGCGCGCTGTACGTGCCGATAGACCGAACAAGCAGCTAGAACAGAAAGAAGGAAAAGAAAGAGAAAAAAAGACTAAACTCGGAGTTCATCCCTGGGGAGTCCACTTTCGCAACCCTTTCTTCGGCTGCGCGGTTTATAGCGCACTCGCCTACGAGGCATCCCATCCGCCCACCCGTTGGGCAAGCTCGCGCTGAGACGGCGGTAGGTGCAAGAGCAGGGTAGCGGCGAAGACGGCGAACGTTATAGTCGCCACCAAGTCATATCGTGTCTGCGCCAACGCCTCGGGTTAAAGGGGCGGTTCGATAAACGGGACCCGCTGTGTAGACAAGGGGCTTGAACTTGGTCGTCCGGGGTCGTTTCAGTGCCGGGCGTGCTGCAGACGACCGGCTCACGGAGACAGACGAAATTTACTACGCCATTCGGAGCAAGAGAAGTTTCCGAGAAGTGAAGCGGCAGAGAATAGACAAGGGCGTCGACGCATCGCCCGACCTCCGGCGGGACACAGCAAGAGGGGTCGCTTCCAAGTACCAGCAGGAGGATTTTCGGGGCCCCTACAGGCGACGTATTTGTCGAGGTCCTCAATGGAAGGTAGAAACTTAAGATAGCCAGAAAGCAGAGATCACGCGGGAAGAGACAAGTAGACTAAAATGCGTTAAAGATACTTGCAAACACTCGCATCCCTCTTAGGAATGACTTTGCTATTAGTTACTTAAAGCGGCCATGCAGACAAAACACAAGTTTGGTTCATTCGAAAGATCGCCTCGTTAGAATCATACTGACACCACTTTTAACTACACTTCCCTCAAATAAGCTATATAATTACTAAAAAAGAGAATGACCATGCGACCGACTAGTTCATTTCCCGCACAGAACCTAGGATGCCGTACGCCCGGCTGTGCGCTTGGCTGAGGCCGGTAAAAGCAAACTCAAATTTGGCAGAGCTTATAAACTTGGCGAATGAGCTATTTGCGCTTAAATGTAATGCATATTCAGCTTACAGCAGTAAGGATTGGTGGGGTAAGCAATGAAAGTACGAAAATACACGTAAACATGCAAGCACCGATGCACAATGTGGTTGGTACTGGGCGGAATATGCTTGTTTTTGCTGCACAGCAGCCCGCCATTTTTTACACGGCACTGGCCGATTGGCGTAAGCAACCTTGGCTTACGTGACCCTGTTTGTCGAGCACACCCCGTGCTTCACGAAACGATTACTTTGTGCCGACAAAACAAGCCAGTTTAAATACGGTAAAAAACAAAGCAACGGCGGAGGACGGTCCGCGGCTCCGTATGGTTGCGCGATCTGGGATGACTGACGGTGAGCAAGGCTGCAAAGCCTAATGCCTCACTGTAATTTCACTTGAATACCCGCCTCTGTGACTTACGGCAGACGTCACGAAAACTCACGATTTAGCGGGAGAATCAAAGTTTTAATCCAAGTGGATTAATTTCTCTGCGAATACAGCATCGTTTGCTGCCGGACAATCGCTTGGGGCACTATAAAACACACAATCTTTAGAATAAAACAAACTTGTATTTTGTCTGCGTGACCCGTTTAAGGGAAGAATTGCATTTTGATTCGGAGGGATGTAGAGTTTCCCACCGCTATTCGTAGAACGGAGTGAGGAGCAGGAGCATGATGCCAATCCGCGTGGTGTCGGTGGCGCCTCATAGCGCAGACGCCCACTTAACAAACGGTGCCAGATAACCCAATGATTCTTCGAAACATAAAAAATAGACATCCCGCTTACCGCTCCTAACTGGATGACGATACAAGAGCGACGAGTACTTGGCCGTCTGGACAGACAGGCACACGAAACTGCCACCCAGACCAGACGGGGCCGCACTTGTCTCCTACGCTTAGTACCCGTACAAGACCCGCGTCTAGTTCGCGAAGCAACAGAAGGCGGTGTGAAAAGAGTTATGAAACAATGAGGGAGGTGTACAAGGGGAGGGGCAGCTTATTGCGGACGCTGTTCACATACATACGCACAAGCACCCGCGCGGCTCCGGGGAGTGTCAGTCTCCCTAACCAGCCCGTACGGGCGTCTGGAAAGGGGACTGGACAAGTAAAACTCGGCAGACTTCTGCCCCAGATACGGACACGCCGCGGCGTTACGGACCTGCGTTAACGCCACGCCTTGTTTGGCAGGCTTGAACTTGCGACAGGTCAATCACGCCTACCACTGCTTACTATAAACTTCTTCCTGGATTCAAACCTTGCATCTTAATTGCAAACTCGGACCCCATACTGAGACACAGGCCCGTCGCGAGATGCTAGACAGCTTAATTTAACAACAACATCAATGAATGAACGAATGAAT
The DNA here is from genome assembly GCF_048455015.1 of Haemaphysalis longicornis. NCBI lineage: Eukaryota > Metazoa > Arthropoda > Arachnida > Ixodida > Ixodidae > Haemaphysalis > Haemaphysalis longicornis. The sequence goes on from NW_027526422.1 coordinate 49,553,133, forward strand.
GTATTGACAAGGAAAAAGTAAAGGAAGTCCCGCCAGCAGGCGCAATTTGTCACACAGGGCTGGACACCGGAACGCCTGCTGGTGTGCGGAAGGGATGTTAGAAAGATGGATAAGGGAGGCAAAGGAGAGTTAAACTACAAGATAATAATAATAATAATAATGATAGCACATACACTCGCACACACACACAAACACACAAACAAACGCACACCAAGAGAGTTAAAAAAGAAAGTAAAAAAAGAAAACAGTCAGTGTGCTTCCGCCCACAGTCATTGGTCCCTAAAAAAAAGACTGGGCGGAGCCGCAGTGACTTTTCCCTTTTTCTTCTTTTTTTTTTAGATCTCTTGGTACGCGCGCGTGCGTGCGTGCGTGCGTGCGTGCGTGCGTGTGTGCGTGCGTGCGTGCGTGCGTGCGTGCGTGTGTGTGTGTGTGTGTGTGTGTGTGTGTGTGTGTGTGTGTGTGTGTGTGCTATCATTATTATTATCTTGTACTTTACCTCTCCTTTGCCTCACTTATCCATCTTTCTAACATCCCTTCCCCACACCAGCAGGCGTTCCGGTGACCACCAATAGGTGTGACAAATTACGCCCGACGGCGGACTTACCTTTACTTTTTCCTTCGTTCATTCATTCTGCATAACGACGAACAAAGGTGGCAGGACTATCAGATAAGTACGGTGCCACACGAAAGAAGAAACAAAAGTGCAGTAGACATTTCCGCACCCTTCAATATAGAACTTCGCGCTATTCTGCGAGATGAATCAGTTCCATCTAGGCCGGCTCGCAGCTATACTTCTCTCAAGTGAATTCACGGACTCTCAATGATATGATCGCCAGAAATATTTGCAAATGAACCCACAGAGCAAAACGCGGAGAAGATACCGTGTTGACAGCGCTAGCGAAAGGAACGGGGGCCGTGGAAAAAAAATTGGCCGCGTATCTGCTCCTTTCGTTGCAAATGCCGTCAAAAGACGATAGTCTTTATCGGCTTTTGCGAAGTAAATGCCTCCCTTCGCTTTCCCGCTCACCTCTCAGGTTGTTCCTCTTGCGTCGCGCTCCTCCCAAGGTAAAGACGCCAAAGGTTTGCTTAAATCATTTTAAATTTCCCGCGTTCCACTGCACCAAACCGGGCGTCTCGATGCGAACGCTGCCGTACGGCGAAGACGCGCGTTAATCGAGGCGTCCTACTTCAACTTTTATAGAACCGCGTTTCCATACTCCACGTGCGTTGCAAGCAGAACGTGGAACCTATCTAGTGGAACCTTGCGTAACAATTGCCGGTTGATTTCTTAAAATGGCGCCAGAAGCTATAGTGGCGCGGGCGACAGCAGGCGACGGCGGAGTGAATTCTTTTTCTGCAGTTGATGAAGTATTTAATTTCCGAAAAGTCAAGCATGTTTCATGTTTTTATAAAGGAACACTGCAAATATCACTTCTGTATTGATTTGTTGTCTCATATTTGCGTAATGTCTTGTTCTTCTTCAACAGAGTTGACAAGTATGAACATTACACCGGACATAGACGGGTAGATTTAGCTGTGACTATATAAGACTATTGCGCAGGCATTGTTTTGCTTTGGCCAGTTGGCTGAATCGAGTCACAGACAGACAGACGGACAGAGACAGACAGACAGACAGACCAACATTTCTGGGTTTAAGTAGCCCAAGAAAGACTATCGTCTTTGAAAGTGAAGAGAAGCAGCAAAAGGAGTACGAGCAGCATCTCTTCTGAGCGGTCTATTTGGCGTCCCCGGCGGCGGCCGCGATACGCCGTTAGCTCGGCACCGCGCGGAGGACCGCGCCCGGCATATTCGTTCCTCCGTGAGCGGGCGCGGAAAACCCGTTTGCGCTGTCACGCTCGCCGCCGCTCGTCGGGAGGCATAGAAGCGCGCACTCATCACACTCCCCGCGATGGCAAAGTCACGGAGGAAGAACGAAACGAAAACGACAACAGCAGACACGTGCACAATGGCAGCTGTCGGAAAGCGCAAAGCTGCCGCACGCTGGAGGGATGGGATGGGGGAGGGGGCTACACACAACCCGCCACATCCCATTTTTTCTTCTCTATTTTCTTCTTTCTCGACGCCGTTGTTCGCCGATGCGCCTGCAGACAATTTCAGACGTCCTCGCTTGACTGGGTCAAAAAAGGACGCAGCGGAGGGAAGACAATGGCCAAGGACGACAAAGGCGGGGGAGGGAAAAAAGCGAATCAGAAATGGGGAAGGGGGAGAGAGATGAACGATCACGACGCTGCCTCGCACCTTATTCTCCCTTCCTCCCCTCTAGACTCAATTTTGCTTTAGTTGCGCGGAAAAAAAGCAGTTTCTAGAGAATTGCGCTGCACGCACACCACGGAACGCCGTGCGGCGTCCGCCAAAGAAATAATAGGCGAAAAATGCCCGAGACACAACCGCTCGCTCCCCCTTTCCCTTTTTCCTTTCGGTTTCGTTTTTTTCCGCTGATTCTTCCGGCCAAACGCGTAGGAAGGAGAAGCAGCGTGCGTGCTCTCTCTCGTCAGTGCGCGGGCGTTTGCAGTTGTGTTGTCCGGAACCTGCCTTTTTTTTTTTTTTTCCTCTTGGAACAGAGTAGTGCGAGCGCGTTTTACAGCCGCGCACCGGCCCGCTAGAACCCACCGCCGCGGATATGTACCACCACGTCCCCGAGAGTGCGTTTCTTGCTGTTCGCGCCGAGTCTGTTTCCCGCCGAGCCCGATTATATTCACTTTGCTTCTCGCGAAATTGCCTCGACCCCTTTCCCCATTTCCTTTCCCATAGTTTTCTTCCCGTCCGCCCTTACCCTCCCTTAGCGTGTTCCCGCGACCGCCGCGCAGGGCTTGTACACGCCAGAGCTCGTTGTGGCTTGATGCGTTCCACTTGTGTTTGTCAATGCGGTTACCTACCTTTTTCCTTCCTGTTTTTCCTTACCGTGCCGGCAAAAAGGTGCGTGGTTTGGGCAGCTAACAGCATCTTAGTTTGTTTATTATTATCTCTGCAGCCCGCCGCAGTATTTCGCTTACTTCCTTAAACGACGGCGCTACAAATGTATTCTGGAAAGCCACCATCTTGTTTGTTTGTTTGTTTCCCTCTCTGTTTATTGGGCAATGGTCCCTGTTCGTACCCTCGTTGTGTCGAATTACCACTCTAACGTTGTCCTTCTCCAAACAATGTCTAACTTAATCGGGACAACATCCTTTCGTTCGACGTGCACTGCTTTTTGTGCAACGCTGGGAAAGGCAAAAAAGCATTGCTTCAGAGGTTTATATTCGTGATCAACTCTGGTCGTTTAATTTATAATCGGCTACTTGAAGGTGCTGAATAGCGCCGAATGAGGTGATTGCCATTTTTGTATGATAGAGGAATAAAGAAATCAAAGTCGAGAAAAAATACGCCGCGATCAGAAGCGGTTGTCGAGGGGCGCGCGCGCGCTAGTTGACCGGTCTCTGAACCTCCCTAAATAAAAGCCCCCGCTTAAGTCGAGTGAAAATCCGCCCCCGGGATAGCGCAGTTGGTAGCGCACCGCACGCGTTATGCGGAGGTCGTCGTTTCCCCTTCCGATCACGGCGGATTTTTTCTCGACTTTGATTTCTTTATTCCTGTATCATAGAAAAATGACAATCACGTCATTCGGCGCTATACAGCACCTTCAAGTAGCCGAATAGCACTAACAATAAGGACTGCATCCTGGGTATATATATATATATATATATATATATATATATATATATATATATATATATATATATATATATATATATATATATATATATATATATATTGTGGGGATTCTCCCCTGTGAGCGCCCACGTTAGGCCGTTTCAAACTGCCGCGCGCCACCTCTCCTGCCATCTGGGAACACACGGCAGAAAGACTGTGCGATGGAGGGGGGGCGTGGCACATCTTTGGACACGCTAGATAAGGGCAGCGGTGCTTGGTAGCGGGGGGAGTTGCCGGCCGGGAGCGCCGCCGGTCACAAGAGAGAAGCCACCGCCGTCAGCCACCTCGAAGAAGACGTACGTCAGCAAGGCCCGCCGTTCGTCCCGCCGTACCGTAAGCCCTGGGACCCTGAAGTGCTTTTGTTATGTGCTTGGTTGATTGTATCCCCTGTTCCATTTATATTTCATTTTCCACTGCTTGAGTAAAGCGCAATTGTTCCTCTTGCAATGTTCTGTGCGTGATGTTTTGACGAGGCCGTTGCCTGAACCCCCCTCGGTAGGCAGAACTACCTACAATATATATATATATATATATATATATATATATATATATATATATATATATATATATATATATATATATATATATATATCAGGGTGTCGAACCGGAACCGAACCGAACCGAAAACTGGAACTGAACCGGTATTTTTGCCAGAACTGAACCCCAACCCGAACCGTTATTTTTTGAGCACGCTGAACCCGAACCGGAACTGAACCGAAAAAAAAAATTACGGTTACCGGTTCATGCCAAAACGGTTCGACCCTCCGTTGTTGATATTGCGCAGTCAATGCAATTCAGGCCTTTTTTTTTTTTTACGTACCATCAACTTCATACCCGCTCGCGCACTTTCCCCTCCAGACAATTGAACACTATCACGCTCTATGTAACAACAGGGGAAATGAATGAGCACCAATGTAGCAATGGCCTGTTGCTGCTAGAAGCCCGAGCGTAGTGCAAGCTGACCGAACGAATTGTCATTCTCGGCAGCTTGCAGGGGATATAAAACGACTTTGCCCTTCCCTAGCTGCGTCTTTATTGGAGCAATCAGGCTGCAGGAGTGCTCCACTGCGATACAGCGAAAGCCCACACCCGAGGTGTGCAAAGGTTTTGCATTTCGTAATTTGATTAAAAGGTCCGACACCTGCAAGTTGTTAATACTTGACAAGTGTGACTGCTGGAGCTGCTCAGTGGCTAAGCCGTTTGCTGCTGATGCAGTTGTCTCTTTCAGATATGCTTCTTTTTCGAATGTGCACTGCCAAACTCGCTACATTACTTCTACTGCTACTCGTTCCGGAGGGGAGTACTGCTGTGGACGAATTAAAGAGCGTCTACCCAAAAAAGTCCCATCTCAAGCTCCGCGCGTCGAATTTCCCTTTCATTTTTTAACAGCATAATCTGATATAAGATTCCGCAATGTAGCACAGGGAACGATGGCCGGGGGTTAGGCGGTACGATGACATACTGATTGTAATGCACACATCCGGTATAGCTATCGCAAAAGGAATTGCAGTGGTCAGAGCAATAATGCAGTGACTGAGCGTTAACTAAACTCTTACTTTTAACAAAAATGTGGCTAACACATTCGATAAGGTAACAGCTAAGAAATTTTTCAGGGTGACCAAATAGTGTAATTCATTAGTAGTATTTATGTGCCTGTTGTAGGATTTTTCTGTTTTGTTACAAATATAAAAAATGTGCGCCATTGGTATTAAGCGCTGGTATTTGAACACGCCAGTACGCAGGCCTAAATTTAAGGCTTCAAGGTTAGCGTGATGGGCGATTCCATAGCGACGATTGCGATTTCAACAAAAAGGAAAGAGCGGAAAATATATTTCACCGTCATATCTCTTGGCGGTGGCTTTATGAATCGTCGCTAGGACAACATTAGGTCTAGGCGAGAAATTAGGTGGTAAATTTTCGCCACGTCATCTGTTTTTCTAATATCTCGTAGTTGTTTAAAGTTTGCCTTGCAATTGCGACACTGCCCTTGGAGAACAGCAGCATTTTGATTTTTTGTATTTTGATTTCACTCGTTGTAAACTACTCAATGTTTTTTTTTTAATTTCAGTGATAATTCAACTCATCGAACCGGTTCGCGAACCGGAACGAAATGATTTCGCCTGGACCAGAACCGTAACCGAACCGGTATTTTTTTTCGGTTCGACACACTGATTATATATATATATATATATATATATATATATATATATATATATATATATATATATATATATATATATATATATATATATCACTCTGTACGCACTCATCATCGTGAAGTTTCTAATTACTCTTGCGTTATGGATTATTAAACGGAAGAGCACGTAATACCAGCGGGTAATACGTGAAGAAATTTACGCTGTGGTTGTACGGCTTAAGCAAGCTTAAAAATTAGCCCTCCGGACTTACCACTGTGTCGTCACAGTTGATCCCAGCAATGTGGTGGGGAGGTTTACACACAACCTGAGCGTACATTTATTCACCTAAAACTCAGTCGTATTACCCGCTCTTCCGTTTATTAATCCATAATGTAAGAGTAATTGGAAACTTCATAATAGGCGTGTACAGAGTGATTTTTATTTAGTGGTAAGGAACGAAGGAAGGGAAAAAAGGTAAAGGAAAGACAGGAATGTCAACCAGGGTATGGCCTAGTTTACTATCCTACACAATAAAAAGGGGAGCAATGGGAATAAAATAAGAAAACAAGAAAATAAGGGGAAAGGTGAGGACAGAGCGCAGGGAGGTATGCCCAGCGTTACGACACTATAGAGGACGAAGTTCAGCGAGTTCATAGAGTGTACAGGCTTTTGTGCTTCAGCCGTCTGTACAAGTCCGTCGTTTTTAGGAGCCAGAGCAGCGCTTTTGTCGCCTTGTGCGTAGGTGACGGAGAAGGCCAGTGGCCCAGGATTTTCTCCTCAGAGAACGGCCGCCGAGAGTTAAGCTTCCCTAGAGTTGAGGAGAGCCGCCTTCTTTCCGAAGAAAAACGTGGACACTCGCATAGAACATGCCGAATATTGCTGGTAAAGTTCCAAGCAACCACTGGCTCTTCTTTATCGATGGAAATAAATACACAGGTCCAGTGCAAAGGAAGCCCTCTAAATACATATTTTCCGGTCGGATCGGTACTATGCGCATCCGCTACAATCAAGGAGCTGTTGTACACGGTCTGCAGGTAATGACCAGAGAGCGGAGTTTAGGCAAACGCGTATTTTGTTCCTTGCGCCCTTATCACCCCACTTTGATATATGAGGATAAATTAGAAGTTGGGAAGGGCTTTTATGGTGTTTATATAACGCCTAATAAATGTTTATTTTGGCGTTGGTGCCTAAATACCTATAAATGCCTATAGATGCATATTTTCAAAATAGGTACCTATATGGAAACTGTTTAGCTTCAATTTTTGTTTTCGAGTGCAATTAGAGATCGTTATTCACGTTACAGGAAAGCATTGACTGTTCGGAAATCTATGGGGTTAAACTTAGACGTCTAGTTTAACCAATCCCCGAAAAACTACCGCTAGCCGCAGCGCCTTTTCTCAGTGACAAAAGGAACAATTCTCAGTCGAAAAATCTGAAAATGGTGTTTTTTTTTTCTATTGTTTCGACAACTTTCATAGTTATTCTTAGGCTACGTTCAGCATGCTCTCTAAAGGGACGTCTCCAAACATGCGCAGTCGCATCGTCGTTTCCATAACCATAGTCAAATCCAACTCTATTATCAACGCAACGATTGAGCATGGAACAAGCCTTCGTTGGCAGACAATTCCTATACTGACGAGCCAAGGCTTCACCACGCAGCTGCATTTCCTAATGCCGTAATATCAACAGTGAGACAGGTTCTAAAACGTTTTTCCATCAAGAACCTATTCGGCTGCTAACTATACCGTTTGAAAAACGCCCTTCAAATGTGTGGAAGTGTATTTTGCAGTGTTGAAACGTCTTACATTAACAAATCGGATATTATTATATATGAGAAAACTGCTACAGTTGTGCCTAGCAGTAGCAGCATGTTAATTTCTTGATAAATCGCTGTCTCCCCTGCATTTTTTATTTGTGTTGTTTTTGTCGTGTCATAATTAAACTGCGTCAGGGAGAAATGAGGCGGCGCTTGTTTAAGTAAGTATTCTCAGTTCGCAAGCGTTCTTTTTTATGTTTGTTTTTTTCACAATATGCGACGCTCGAACAAGTGATAGTGGTCATGAAGATGAATGCCAGCAGTGCGCTAGTTGGATTAGAACAATGGACCGCCATTAGTCCACCAGTTTCAGGGAACAATTGAAGGGCTAAATTCAACTGTTGGCAGCTTTGTGTCATAAACAATAATATTTTTGGTTTTCCTGTCGTAAATACAGGTCGGGCACGTCTTCGTTTGAAATTATTTGCATTTCTGTAAAAACTTATGGTGCCTATATTTACGACGTTGGAGGCCCAAAACGTTGTTTTGCCTGCCTATTTTGGCGCCTGAAAGGCGCTTTTTTAATGCCTAAAAAACCCGGCCTCAAGGATTGTCACGCTCGCAGACATACCCCTAAAGCCAATCAGAGGGCTCTGAAAAAAAAAAACGCCTCTAGTCTTGCTTAATATACCCAACGTAGCCTTCAGTCATTTCCTATGAACTAAGGATGTTTGAACACCACATATACAACACTTTCCTTACGAGCTAACAAGTCCACATGTCCCTCAATCGAGACTGAGAAAGCCGATGTCCACATCCCCCTCCAGGGCTAAACACCAACTGAAGGAGCCCCAACGCAAAATTAGGTTACCACGGCGACGTGGTCGATGTACTGATATGTAGACAAGTCAGGATGCCCTGGCGCAAACGGCACTTCCTTTAGATTTAGACTGCAGCGTTACCCTCGGAGTTTCGTCACCCGACCAGAGAAGTGCAAATACGGTTAATTCCAGCATCCGTTTGCTGAAAACAAAAATAAATTTCCGTCTCTTCGCGACGCGAAGACCAGCGAGCCGACAAGAATGCGCTACGCGCAAAGGCTACCCCCGCAAGCATCCCAACTGGGTTTTGAAGTGCACTAGTTACACAACCCCGACTATGTTTTTGCCTCATTTTTACTGTAAGGTTTCTTTTCGAGAAAAAGGAATGAAGCTAGTGCTGTTTACAAAAATGATGACAAAAAAAAAACGGCGCCTAAAAGAAGTGAGGTTTCACAAAGCCGCAACGCCGAAAATGCGCCATAAAATTAGGTCTTCGGCAGCTGAAGGCAATTTCCTCGGAGGCACAGCTAACGCCTCCGCGCGAAAAGCCTTTCGAGACCTTGGCGCGCCCAGACACCTTCTTCTGCTTTCTTACCCCCCCCCCCCCCCTTTTTTTTTATCGCGTTATTTCGCAAACTTCGCAAATTCACTGGGTCTCTGGCTCTTCCCTCCGCCGGTATTTTGTGACAATTTGCGGATATGTTTAGTCTTTTATTTTGTACGTCGATATCATTTGCACTACTAACAGATTTACCCGCAAGCTGCAACACTACCTAGTTCTTAGTTTCATCCGTCGTCCCGTCAGCAGGTTTGGTGTGCATCTTGATTCGCTTCTCTTGCGTCTTCTACATCTGGCCGTCATCCCAGCTCGTAGATGTCTTTACTTGGAGGCTATGCCTTAAAAGTACGAGCGAACGATATGAGGTCTCGCATGTACCAATATATATATATATATATATATATATATATATATATATATATATATATATATATATATATATATATATATATATATATAGAAAGATAGGGCAGCAGTCTACAACGCCAAAGGAGGCATAGGGGTGTGGTTAGGCTCTTTTCTTTTTCACTACGGTTAATGAAGTAAACGTTTTTTTTAATATACAGAAGAAAGAAAGAAAGAAAAACACGCGCCCAGAGTGGGGACCGAACCCACGCCTTTCGATTACATGTCGAATGCCTTACCAATTCGGCTATCTGGGCGACTGTGTTCTCCTTCACTTTCTAGGCTATTTATATTTACTAGAAGTGTATCTGACGCTTGAGGGTGGTAGCCAGCGCCACTCTGACTACACGGGGAGAAGGGGACCTTCTTTTCAACCCCCGGGGCGTGACTCGAGCGTCTACAGCCTGTCATGAGCGGGTAACTGGCGGGAAGCCCTCTTATGCTACCTAGGCATCAAGGCTGCCAGAACCGAGACCCTCGCTAGGCTTTCGCAGAATAATATAGTAAGGAAATGAGGGGCTCGTTGAGGAAATACAGAAAGATAGGGCAGCAGTCTACAACGCCAAAGGAGGCATAGGGGTGTGGTTAGGCTCTTTTCTTTTTCACTACGGTTAATGAAGTAAACATTTTTTTTAACATACAGAAGAAAGAAAGAAAGAAAAACACGCGGCATTCGACATGTAATCGAAAGGCGTGGGTTCGGTCCCCACTCTGGGCGCGTGTTTTTCTTTCTTTCTTTCTGCTGTATATTAAAAAAAATGTTTACTTCATTAACCGTAGTGAAAAAGAAAAGAGCCTAACCACACCCCTATGCCTCCTTTGGCGTTGTATACACTGCTGCCCTATCTTTCTGTATTTCCTCAACGAGCCCCTCATTTCCTTACTATATATATATATATATATATATATATATATATATATATATATATATATATATATATATATATTGTAACGAAGAAGCGAGGTCCGGGTCAAGGGATTAAAGCTCCGGCCGAAATCCAAGCGGAAGCAGGACAATCCCCACGGACAATCCCCACGCATCAAGCGCACAGCATTCGCAGCGTGATCGTGTTCAGTGCTGGCTGCTCTGCTTCTTCCGCTGCTCGAGCTTCTTCTGCCTCCGTCGCTTGATCCCCTCGGTTCCTTGGCTGTCTAAATAAACCCCACTACAATATATATATATATATATATATATATATATATGTGTGTGTGTGTGTGTGTGTATTTGTTGGTACATGCTAAAATTTCTAAAATCTATCTAAATTTTAAAACATATCTTTTAAAACATATCTAAAATTTCGTAGGCCATAGTACGTATCACTCATGCATAGCCTGTCTCGTCGGACTGATGTCGGCGTCTCATGACATCCTCTATCAGGAATTCGTGCAGCCACGATGTATTAAGTTGTGTGCTCGTGCGAAAAAGACCACCTCTCTTATTCATCTCAACACCCGTTTATTTGTAAAAAAATACGACTAATTTCTTTGCTTCTTTGAGCAGTTTTCATTTAGATTTAACGTCATTATGCTCACGGAGACTTGGTTTAATTCCTTTAACTGAGCACCTACATTACCAGGTTATAACTGTTTCTCTGCCAACCACGCCAATTCGCGCGGTGGTGGCATCGCCATCTATATTTCTGGCGACACAGGCTTTTTCGAATAAGTGCCCCATTTCTCTTCGGTAACCGAAGATTATGAAGTTCTTGGTGTGCAGCAACATGACGTGCTTTTTTCTGTGTTGGATCGGCCTCCTTCAGGTAACACTGAACAGTTTAAAAGCTTTGTAGATGGCCCACTTGAGTATGCGTCCTACAAAAAGCTCCGGTTGTTCCTTGGCGGAGATTTTAACATCAATCTTCTTGACGACAGCTCATGTTCAAACGACATGATTCACTGCATTGTTGCGTGCGGGTTTAAAGACGTTATCCAAACACCGACTCGTGTAACCGTTACAAGTTCCTCAATTCTCGACTTTCTTATTACTAATTATGACACGCCTGTTACGGCAGCGGGCACGATTAACTCTGATTTAAGCGACCATTGCCCGGTGTTCCTGGCCTACTCGGAATGCGCATCACGACGTAAACCGATAGCTCCTAAGATTAGCTATCAAAGCATTCACTGATTGCGGCCTGGAAAAGTTCCGAAATGGTATACTCTTCAGCAACTGGACACCAGTTATGAACAGCACCAATGCAGACGATGCCTACAATTCTTTCATGACCATATCCACTAAGCACTACAATACTTGCTTTCCAATGAAAACTTTCAAGCCCCCAAGGCGTGTAAGAAAACCCTGGATCAGTGTTGAACTGATAAAAATTATTGAAGAAAAAAACAAACTGTATGGCTCATTCTTAAAAACACGGAACATTTCTACCTTCGTTTCCTATAAGAAAATTCGCTACCGGGTGACCGCTGAGCTGCGCAAGGCGAAAACCATTTATTATTACCAGAAGCTATTTTATGAGGCTCAAAGTTCGCGTCCAGACCATGTCTGGAAAATTATCAATGATGCCCTGAATTCCAGCACAGTGCCAAATGATAAATTTGAAATGATTGTTAACGGCCAGGCGCTGAATAATACTGCTCTCTATGATCACTTCAATGCTCATTACATCAACGCCATTCCTAGTACCGTACCTCCCAGTGTTTCACCGTACCGTGTTCAGTGCGACATTCCTGATACCGCGTTCTTGCAGCCAACAGACTTTTCGGAAGTGCAACGCACTTTTGAGTCCCTCAAAAATAGCAAAAGTGTCGATGTTGACAATATACAAATACGCCCCGTCAAACATGTCCTCGACGTCATCTGCTATTACCTATTTAATATTTATAACCTTTCCCTGCAAACCGGAAAGTGTCGGTTATATTCAAAGGAGGGGACAAGAATGATGCCGCCAACTACAGGCCTATATCGGTCCTTCCAATTTTTTCAAAGGCTCTAAAAAAATTATTCTGTCCCGCCTGAATGCTTTCTTTCTAAAACACCAAATTTTGTCTGACTGCCAGCATGACTTCCGGAAAGGCTGTTCGACCAACTCCGCCCTCTTAGTACAAAAGGAATTAGTAATAAAAAAACATTGAAACTAGTAGACTAACTCTGGGAATAGTTGTTGACTACAGCAAAGCTTTTGATGCACTAAATCACAATATATTACTTCAGAAATTAAATCAGTACGGAATTCGTGTGGTGCCGCATTCACTTATGCAATCTTTTATCAACGGACGTGAACAATGCATGGCTATAAATGGGTATCAGTCGTCATTTCAACAAATACTGTGCGGTGTACCACAAGGAAGTGTTTTAGGCCCATTTTTATTTAATGCATACGTGAATGACCTCATTTCTATCGATAACCGTTCACAGTTTGTCTTATATGCTGACGACACGAGCCTGTTTCTGTCCTCAGACAACGTTACCGACTTGTTCTCTGCTGCAAATGCTGTTCTAGATAAACTGCGCGAGTGGTCCTTAGCAAACTGTTTAAAAATCAACACAAAAAAGTCAAAAGCTATCATGTTCACACCAAAAAATAAACATGTATCCGTTACGGAAGAGCTTTATCTAGGTAATTCTAAGATCGATCTAGTAGAGCAACACAAAGTTTTGGGGGTGGTGCTTTCACGTCACATGAGCTGGGATGCACACATTCAAATGTTGACTAAACAATTATTTTCTGCTGTAAGTGTACTGTATCGCTGCCGGGCCTTCTTCCCACTCAGTATCAAACTTCAAATTCACCACTGTATTTTTAGATCACGTTTAAACTATTGCACCTTGGTTTGGGGCACTACAACAAAAAGTAATATTACCACCCTATTGTTGTTAGAGAAGAAGGCCGTTCGCTGCATTAACAACGTACACTACCTTCATCCCACTCGAGCACTTTTTGCACAGCATAAATTAATAAGCATCGATAATCTATACGATTACCGACTGCTTTTCCAATTCCACTTTTCTGATGCTCTCAATCAGCAGTTCCTGAAACGATTATCTTGCCTAACAATCCGGACCCAGAATTACTCAACTCGCAAACCTGATATGTGGCTAGTACCATTTCCCCGAACTAATTACTTTTTCCAAGCATTGGCACATAACATTCCGTCCATATTAAACAGAAACAGCGTCGAATTTTCAGGGCGGAGGTTTACGCGACATGCCCTTCATGATGCTTATGTCTATAGGTAAATGTTGTGTACAGAGTTTTATTTGCATATTTTGTCGGTCTGTTTGTTGAATGCTTTTAGTAAGTGTAAAGTGCGGGAAACGTTTTGTCTGTGATTGCCTGCTCCCCTTCTGTTGCAAATTCAATGCTGCTTTTACACAGATGTTTTTTTTTAATAGACTTGGTATATCACGTGATTGTATAAATTTTGTTCTTTTTAATTATCACGGTATGGATGCATGTCATTGAAGTTTATATTGGGCCCCCTGGCCCTGTCAAGCTGCGTCTAGCAGCTTTTATGCCAGGGTGACCTTCAACATTGTATTGTTGAAAATAAAAATGTATTTCATATATATATATATATATATATATATATATATATATATATATATATACATATATAGATTGCGAGAAGGGCTGTCTTTGGTTGCCGTAGCAAATAGTAAAAAATTGGTATAGCTTCTAACAAAACTGTTTATTGGTCGACGTTTCGATCGGATGCCGATCTTTCAAACAGGCTGCCTCTGAGTTAGCCAGAATGAAATAAACAAAAGAAAGAAAGAAGAAATCGCGACCGGGTTTGTGCCTTATCTGCACACGCACCCCGCGAATCTTGCTGTTGCTGCTCCTTCCATACATGCCATTATCAAGGTGATGCGATGTCTCTTGGGGCGGGTAACACGCGAAGCAGTTGCTTTCAATCAGCTTATTAGAGAGTTTTAGTTTGGCGTTTTTACGCTCCGCTCAGCAGCTAAGCGGAGCGGGAGTGCGACTGCGCATGCGCTCTCCGCTTAGTGGCTAAGCGGGCTAGCGGAGCGAGAAGCACGGTCCGCTAAAACGCAGCCTCAGCGGACCGTCGCGGCCCGCTCCGCTAGCGCGGCGGGGCGATGCGGGCGCCCTCTCGCGCGCGTGCGACGACTTTGCCTATTCTAAGATGGCTGCCACGCCTGCGACGAGCGCCGCGGCTTCAGGCTCTTGTTTGACGCGCAAACCGCGAAAGCGGTTCTGCATCGACGAGGGCTTGTGCTTGCTGCGAGAAGTGGCGACTGCGAACCGATTTAAAAACTACACAGAACTATTCAAGTTCACTGCGACAAAACGCCGCGTTGGATCGTTGCCGTCGAAAAGGATTCGATTGGATCTGGAATGCAACTCTGTTGTCTATTGTGTGGCTACCGTCAAGTCGCAAATTTATTATCATTCATTTTAATTGACCAGTAACGCAATACGATTGCACGTGTCAATACGTAATAAACAAATAAGCTATACGTACTGGTTTTACATTGTTGAAGTGGGGGAATGGTTTTCGGTTCTGTTTCATTACGCCAAACTTGGTCAGACGGCGCTGCTAGTCCGAAAGGACCGGTCCGCTGCGCATTACGCGTAACTAAAACTAGAAAACCTCTCGCCGCTCCGCTGCAGCTTAGCGGGGATACCCGGAGCGGAGCGTAGCGTAAAAACGCCAAACTAAAACTCTCTATTAGGGGACGCTGCTTTACAATGCGGGCGGAAGCACCGCCACGTGGTATTTTTCATATTTCGCGGGTTTTCGTTATCAGTCAGAATAAATGAGTACGTAATTAGTCCGTCGCTGAAAATACCGCAGTTAGATGCCCCTCGTGAGTACCCACAAATGCCTCATTGACACTTCAGCTATGAGGACAGTAATTACCGAGTTAGATAATTAATTACAATTAATTAGTTAAGTCTCATTAACGAAAAAAATTACTGTCCGCTTCTTCGCAGTAATGCAAACATTGTGCACCAGGTTTTCTTCGAGTTACACTGTTGCATTTTGTTTAAATCTTGGTGCATGATAGCTGGTACATCCTGTAGGCCTATATATATATATACTATATATATAGGAAATGAGGGGCTCGTTGAAAATAAGACAGAAATAAGAATTGGCAGTCAAGAAGACCTCGGAAAGCAAAGGGGAGGATGTAGTAGCTCAAGATAAAGAATTTGGAAAATAAGAAAGTGGAGAAAAAATGCCCGCCAGGTGGGATCCGAACCCACGACCTCCAGAATACCGGTCTGGTGCCAATTCTTATTTCTGTCATATGTATATATATATATATACATATATAAAGATAGGTGGGCAGTCTTTAACGCCGAAGGAGGCATAGGGGAATGATTAGGCTATTTTTTAGTACGGTTCGTAAAGTTAACATTTTTTTAAATTTGCGTAACGAGGTCGCGGGACATATTGGCGGCCAATGCCACATGCTGCCATGGCTTGAGACAGAAGACGACGAGTACTACGAAGAAGTCGATGAGGCCCCGGGTGAGCTATCTTATGGCCGCCATGTAAATTCTGTAAATAGATATAGATCGTTCCTCATTCTTCGCCATTGTTCCTGTCATCGGTCACGTTACATATATATATATATATATATATATATATATATATATATATATATATATATATATATATATATATATATATATATATATATATATATATATATATATATATATATATATATATATATATATATATATACAGTACAATCTCGATAAACGGGAATCGCTTAAACGGAATTGCCGCTTAAATGAAACAGTTGCCTGGAATTTGGTTGGCTTTGTATTCAGATAACGTATAAAAACTCTCGGTAATCGGAACTGAAATTTCCGCATCACCGTGTTAACGGAACCAGAAATGGAACTTCTCGTGACATCCACTGGCATGAGAATCAGCTTTTTACGGTTCCGGCTGTTTCGTTCTTGTTTTTTTTTTCTTCCTCCATGCTTTTTTAGCCTTGTTGGCCTCGTAAGCCTCGTCTCGTAAGTGGTTAGCCGTGTTAGCGCAACGAATGCAACATCGCAGTTCTTGTTCCAGTCGTTCGGTCTCGATTGTAGACGTCCAGGCTACAGGGCTCACCTCCTGTCGCCTCATTCGTGCCATCGTTGCGCTATTCGTTCTTCATTACCACGTTGCCGTCTTCTAAATTCGGTGGCTCGTAAGCACTCGCGAAGTTGAGGCCTCTAGCATCCGTGAAGATGCAGTTGCAAGGACTCAAACCAAAATAATTGACGCATTTTGTAGTGCACAGCGACTCATTGTTGCCAAATCAACTTTGTGAATGCTGTGCCTACGCTTCTTGTAGTTTTCTTGCTTTCTGCAAACTATCAGCTACAGTCACTTTCTAGTGGTTAGAGTTGCATGAAATGGCCTTAGAAGTGTGTAAGCACATAAATTTGCACCTTAAAACATCTCTCTCAGTAAACAGAACTCATGTTAAACGGAACTAATTTTTCCGGTCCCTTGAAGTTCCGTTTATCGAGAGTCTACTGTATAAAGGAGCTCTGGAGCTCAGGCGAAAGAGAATCGGGCTTTTTATGCAGCTACGAATCCAAAAAGTCATCTGCCATATCCGAAACAAAAGTCCGTAAGTTTTCCTGAGATAATATTCCTAGCAATGACTACACCCGTATGAATATAGTTAGCCCACTGCTAATGGTCGGCCCTTATCTGGAAATTCACAGGAGAATCGCCCCTTTAACGCGATTAACGCGCCAAATACTGACGATTCACCAGCTCACATTAGCGCCGGTACTAATCAGTCTGCCAACGCAAACCCAAATTTTTATCCCCCTTTTGTCAACTCTTCACAGGCTATCAATGCTAACAAAAATCTCACTGGAAATGTGATGAACCTCTCTAGTATTACCCAGTCACCAGATCAGATGAGCGCCCTGTCAAAAGGTCTGAACTTTTGCCCGGCCACGGGAGGATTCAACGAATTTAAACTTTTTGAGGACTTAGATAATTTCGCCAGGAATATGAGACTTTTAGAGTACTCCCATGACCGTCCTCCAGCAGACGAAGCCCGAAGTGCATTACTTAGCCATAAGCACAGGACCCCTCCCACGCAGTGCGATAATTGCCTCGACATGTAAATGGAAACCGTTCATCGCGATGTACGAGCAGCATACCAAAAGCAAATCTCTTTCCGCCGTAACATCATTAACAAGGAAGAGAAAGCCCTGGAGGAACTCGCAAGTTGTCCCGAAATAGTAATCAAACCCGACGATAAAGGAGACGCCATCGTGATCCTCAACAAAGCTATGTCAACGAGGCTCATAGACAACTATCAGTATCGACGTTCTACAAAGTACTCCCCAGTGGTCCCACTAATGATTATAAGCTATAGCTGTCAAAGATAAACTCACTGAGCTTGTTCAAAATAAAGTATTTAACGAAACAGCCATTCGTTCTCTTATCCCCTTAAACCCAGCAGCCGGTAGATTCTACCTTCTCCGTAAGGTTCTTAAGGATAACAACCCAGGTCGCCCTATTGTTTCTGGCATTGGTACGGTCACCGAGAACCTCTCGCGCTATGCTGACTCTGTTATTGACAATATTACCCCCAGCTTTCCGTCCTTCATTAAGGATACAAATGATTTTCTCTCAGTTATCATGAAGATTGAAAGTCCTAACAACTGTTTACTTGTTACCCTGGATGTCGTGTCGCTATACACTAACATTCCGCATGGAGATGGAATCACCCCTGTATCATGTGCGTATGAGCAGTCGGCGTGTGACAAACCTATCGATTCTCTCACCCTCGAAACTTTCCTTCACCTTATCCTTGAGCTTAACAATTTCGAGTTTGACGGAGTCAATTACGTGAAAGTCAGCGGACGTAAATGAGAACCAAAATGTGGCCCAACTACGCGAATGTCTTCATGGGACGTCTAGAGTCAAACTTCCTAGACACCCAAACTTTGAAGCCACTGTACTACAAAAGGTGTATAGATTATATATTCATTATATGGCAGCATGGTGAAATGGAACTTTTAACGTTTACTGAGGCTTTTAATCTTGCGGATCCTAGTATCTCCCCCTGTCATTTTTAGTCTACGCACAGCATAAATTTCCTGGAAGTTACAGACACAGTTTCTCAGGGCAGGCTTCAGACTAATCTTGATAGGAAACCTACAGACACGCGCCAATATTTGCACTTCCACAGCAGCCATGTTAGGCAGTGCAAGAGCGCACTATCTTTTTAGCCAACATCACCGTTTTAGGCGAATCTGCACAAACCAAGGGGATTTTTATTCTGATTGCAGAGAACTTCAAACCGCACTCATGAATAAAAATCACGCCATATCTACGGAATGAATGATGATAAGTGGGGCGAAGCTCGAGAGGGGGAGATCATCGGTAACCGTAACTCTCCCGTGAAAGTTCGCCCATTACATCATTAAGAAAGACGTAAGACTGTGTGCGTACATTGTACAAATCAACTTTTATTTTGTTCTTTTCTTTTGTTCTTGTTCGTTTGTTGTTGTTGTTGTAGGGTTCGTGAGGCTGCAAGCAAGCGCTCGTATCGGCAGGCAAACCCCGATGCAGTGAGAGCTCGCGAGGCGGCTGCAAAACGCATCAAGCGAGCTCAGCCCGAAGCTGCCGACGCACGGTTTAAGCGCGACTTTCTAGACGAGATATTTAGGGCGAACTTGTGCCCGAACAAGACGAGAGGAAACGAGCAAAGGTCCTTGCGTCTCGTTCGATCTCCGAGAACGACTGCCTGCGTTCGTGGCGTGATCTCTTGCGTGATCTCCCCCTCGCAGTGCACGTGCGCTCGCGCCTCCGTTGGCGAACACAGACAAGCTCGCGCTCCCGGTGCCGAGTTTTTGCACGCGGCCCACTTTGCGACATCTCCGAAAGTATGCGGCGGTCACGTACCACGAGACACAAGGGATGGACAGACCCATGGCTTTAGGAGCTTCGCCCCTAAAAATACCTAGAGCAGGTGATCCACGATGCGATTACGCGAGCTAACCAATGGAACCGCGCCGAAATTCTCCGTAAAAAAGCTCCGAACCCAGTCCACAAACAAACCTCGTTTTGACCCATCCGGCCTTGGCTCCGAAAGTTGCATTCATACTCAGGAAACATCACAATATCCTCGTTTAAAGTGAACGCCTAAAAAGAATATTTATCGATCCACCAAGTGTTGTTTATAGACGGAGCAAAAATCGTGGCGACGTCCTCGCTAAATCCAGCATCAGCCGACTCTTTGCATGCCCTTGTTACGAATCGGCCAGCAACACGTGTTTTCCAGCATCAGCGACCACGTGGGAATCGACCATGTGCGCCCGCGTGTTGGTGAATCGTACTTTCGTGTCTCGACATGCCGGGTCAGTCACCTCGCTTTGCAACACACCTCCGGCAGCTGTCGGCTTCCACGTGCAAAGCCACGACGTTCGCCACACCCTTCAGGCACCTGCGCGTCGCCTTGACCTTCCCGGCTTAGACGTTTCGCTATCAGCGCGATCAGAGTTGATAGCGCGACCCCGGCACCTTTCAAGGACACTCTCCCCCCTCTCTCGGACGCCACAAGGGGCGAAGATGACTCGCGATCTTGGAAAGACTGGGCGTGTGTGTGTCTATGATTTCGTGGCGTGTTACTCTTGGGGGCGTTTTTTGGGTATAAGAGAAGCAGCACAAACGCTGATAATCATTCCTGTCTGAGCAGCGAATCCATGCGGTCGCTCTGCTCGTGTCCTGTATTGTAACCTCGCCCGTCGGGGCATTGTATGTTTTTTTGGCTTCGGCCCACCTCTCGCTATGAAGTAAACAGTTACGTTCGCCTATCAGCTCTGGACGTCTTCCCGGCTGCAGTCGTCCTTCACGGTCGCAACAACTGGTTGGCAGCGGTCGGATGACAACTTCGTGACACCTGGAGCCAGCGGTGCGAGACCCAACACCACGGACGTCAAGGCGGCTTCGGACTTCGCAGAATTCACGGCGGTCAAGGGTGAGTGCGGGACGTTTCTTCACTGAGTTTTACCAGGCTTCTGAGGATAGCTGGTAGGGCGTCTGTTTTTGTCGCGTGGGTTATTCGCGCAAAACATTTTTGGAACAGTGGGAAAGCAGTACTCTAGACCGGCCATGAATTTGAAAGCGTTGAAAAAACCGCAGTTGTTGGAGCTTGCAAAAGAGTTGCGCTTGGATGTTACGGACGCGCTGAGAGAGCCAGAGCTGATACAGGCTATACTCGCTGTCGGGGCTGACGATGAGGAGCTGTCGGAATGCATTGAGCTGTTCAATGGCAGGGAGACCGCGAAACGTCAGGCCGCCGAGGCGGAGGCTGAGCGCAAGCGTGAGCAGCTCGAGAGACGGAAACAGGCACGCGAGGAACGGAAGCGAGAACATGAGAAATTTTTACGAGAACACGAGGAAAAGATGCGATGGTATGACCTCGAGCTCGAGCGCCTCGACCGGGAACTAAAGGAGGGTAAGGCACTAGAGCACGAGACTCAACTCTTGCGCGAAAAAGCGAAGCTCAAAAAGCCTGAGTTTGAATTGTTGCTTGAAAAAGACCTCGTTGTCGTGGATAGAGAAACTGGCCACGGTAACGAAAAGAGAGCAGCAGCCGCTCGGGAGCGCGAGGCGACGGTTGCGGCCCAGCAGCGCGGCGAGGTGGCTGAGAGAGAGAGCGGAGATGTGTCTGTGTCGGTTTCGGAGATCTCGGCAAAGTGTACAGGTGGTTCAAATTCGCGGGAGGCCTTGGGAACGGCTACCGGTCTGAACATGAACACTTCGCGAGATAGCGAGGTTTCGCTGGAGTGCGTAAACCATGAGGCTACCGAAAGGCAACACGAGTCCGCTGAAACGGAGGTTGTTTCTTCGGACGGCGGCAGTTCACAAGAGACCTACGTTGTGGCAAAGCCTGCTGCCGAGGCAGCGAATGGTTTGCACGGCTCAGTTGGTAGTAATCACGATCTCGCCACTGAGCCAGCCGATTCTGTTCTTTCACCAGCTCAGGTAACCGAATTCGAGCAAAGACCAGCCGAGTTCGTAGAGATTCCGGCAACGCGGGCTGAGCAGTCTTTTGAGACAGGGCAGCCTGGTTGTAGTGTGGTTCTGTCAGGAAGGAAGGAGAACGGAAACACGCTTCGGTCTTCGCGTGCCGAGGCTGTCGCTGAAAGCGCGAGGGACGACGAAGTAGTGACTGTTGGGAACTGCAATGTGTCCAATGGGCTCGTCGGGCCCGTTTCACTCCCAGCTGATGTTCCCGACGATAGGTCATCATCGGCTGAGCTAATTGAGGTTCCGGTGTCGCCTGTGGCTGAACCGAAGTCTGGAACCGACCAGCCTACAGGAGAGAACGCAAACGCGTTCCGGCGTTTGCTTGCCAAACGCGTTAGTAAAAAGGCGAGCAATGAGGAGGTAGCAAAAACTTCAGCGCGTAATTGTGGTGCGAGTTTCAGTGCGAGCAAAGCCGTGAGCTCGCATCGCGCCGAGGGAACGCCGCCTAGAAGCAGTGCGCGCATAACGCACGAACGGGGGAAAATCCCGCTCGCTCCTCCGCGCGCTCGACCTTTGTCGAAGAAGACGACCGGTGTCGTTTCACACGGTCACAGCAGCGTTGAGAGAACGGCTGCAACTAAAGTGCGATACAGAAAGGGAAAAGCTCAAGGCATTGACGAGAGCTCCAATCGCAGCTCTCGGTGCGAGAAATGGCCTGTTGACGCCTGACTTTCTCACATTTCTTTGTTTTTCCTGAAGCAGGTTTCGCCCTTTATGATTACGTTTTTTTTGTGTGTGTGGGACATTTCCAATTTCGCGAAATGTCACCTTTCAGGTTTGTGCACTTGTCTAAAGTACTGCTGGGCAAAAAATTAACTAGTGTAGATAGTTCTGAGCGTATTTTTTCGCAACTAAAAGCCTGGTAGATCTTCAGTGTGGATTTGTCTTCGCACTTGCCGGCGATGCGGTTGTGTCTTGCTGTGTTGTTCTGTTGCTTGCCTGACCAATCCAGAGACGTTCTTGGGAAGCCACTACTCGTCCAGTGATCGGCCATGTGAAGCTCCAGCACGGTGTCGTACAGCCCAGGCCTGGAGTCGAGCGTCTGCTGAGCACTTCACTGCGAAAGTATCCCTCCGGACAACGGTTGAAGACCCTTATCCATCGGGATCTCGGACCCCCGGCGGAGAAGCTGTTACGAATCGGCCAGCAACACGTGTTTTCCAGCATCAGCGACCACGTGGGAATCGACCATGTGCGCCCGCGTGTTGGTGAATCGTACTTTCGTGTCTCGACATGCCGGGTCAGTCACCTCGCTTTGCAACACACCTCCGGCAGCTGTCGGCTTCCACGTGCAAAGCCACGACGTTCGCCACACCCTTCAGGCACCTGCGCGTCGCCTTGACCTTCCCGGCTTAGACGTTTCGCTATCAGCGCGATCAGAGTTGATAGCGCGACCCCGGCACCTTTCAAGGACACTCTCCCCCCTCTCTCGGACGCCACAAGGGGCGAAGATGACTCGCGATCTTGGAAAGACTGGGCGTGTGTGTGTCTATGATTTCGTGGCGTGTTACTCTTGGGGGCGTTTTTTGGGTATAAGAGAAGCAGCACAAACGCTGATAATCATTCCTGTCTGAGCAGCGAATCCATGCGGTCGCTCTGCTCGTGTCCTGTATTCTAACCTCGCCCGTCAGGGCATTGTATGTTTTTTTTGGCTTCGGCTCACCTCTCGCTATGAAGTAAACAGTTTACGTTCGCCTATCAGCTCTGGACGTCTTCACGGCTGCAACACCGACTGGCCGCTCGCATCATACACGCTACCCATCGTATGTTGGAGGCCACGGAGAAAAGATCGGGTGCCCCCGCCCGGTCGCAACACCCTGTAACAAACCACGGTGTAAGGAATGCCCACAAATAACCACCACATAGCGCGCCGCCCGCACGGCTTCAAACCATTATGTTAATGTAACGGGAACTTTAACTGTGACTCCGTCAAGGTCGTATACCTGCTGGAATGCACCCTCTGCGGCAAACAATACATCGGCCAGACTGAAACACCCTCCCGTTGAACAATAACCGATCTCATGCAAAAACCTGCCCCCCCCCCCCCCCCCCCCCCCCTTTGCCTTTACCAAGGGATGCGAACAGTCCTGGTCGTTCGCTTGACCAGCTGAAGGCCACAATTCTCGAATCAAGTTTTAAAACGCATCATGATCGCGAGGTCCGAGTGGTCTACCTTATCTCTAAGTTTAGGTCAGCGTCATTTGGCATCAATGAAAGTATGGGAAACTGACATGTCTTTCCTCCGATTAAAATTTCGGCTTTCGCCTTCTCCTCTTCCTCTCTCTTTGTTATTCATATGCTGGAGTTTGGTTTTGTCAGGATACTGTTAAGCCTGTTTATTCATTTCCCTAGATAATCATCTCTTCATCACTTGGCGACACCCAGTAGCCGATTTTAGTTGCGTGCTAGAACCGCCGCGTTCCTTAGCACAGTGGCTTCACTAAACCAAATCTGACAAAGGTCTCGAGATTATGTTCTGGCTAGAAGGCTGCGGTACCATTGTTAGCTTTGATACTCTCACCTTGTAATCTATTTGAGCACACGAGCGTGTGTGACTGCTTTCCTCTCCCCTTCCTTTCTTGAATTCCTGTTTTCCAATATTCACTGCTGACCTCCTGGGGGTTCCCTGAGGTCGACCAGATGTGTACCTCCAGGTGCGCTTCATGTGCGTGCACCTGTCCTCTGTTCTCTTTCCTATCATGACCCTGTTTGCCCGTGTTTTTTTTTCCCTGCTGCTTTTAGATGCGACGGCATCTCATTCACTCGCCTTGTCCTTCCATACGGCGTTGTCGTTGTCCGTCCACACCCCTCCCCCATTCTCCTCGCCGCGCGAGCTGCGCTCTCCGCCGCTCACCCCCTCTCCTCTCCGAAAGCGAACACTCTCTCACGAGGGGCATTGCATTGGATTCGATTGAATTGGCTTGGCTTGGCTTGGCTTTGGATTAGATTGGATTTGATTTGGATTGGATTGAAGTGAGTTGTGTTGCGTCATAGCCGCGCCACGTTGCGTCATAGCCGCGGCAGGGGGTTCACGGCACGTTTCACGCGATGGGAGAATCAACCTAATGGAAACAACAACGGAACCCCCTGTGCGTCGCATCTACACAGGGGTTCCCGCGAGGGGACGTGGGAGTAATTTTTGTATAGGAATGTACGCTCATTTCTTGTTTGACTGCCTTTGTGTGCCCTTCCCTTTCCTCTCACCACCACAAGCCAAGTATACTACTCCCTCATGTTTCAATCACGTGACTCGGAATCTCTTAGAACGGATGTGTATGACCAGATGGGCACCATATGCGTGCCCATGCGCATGTCTTCTTTTGACGACTCTCTTGCGCCCTATTGCCACGGGACGCTGAAACTAACAATTACCTTTTTGAGTTGATTGTTTTTTTTTTCTTCTTTCTCATGTTCAAACCACGTGATTTTAAATTTTTTGCTACTTATTTTTATTCCTCCTCCACTTCTCATTTTTTTCGCTGCCCAACAACCACGATCCGATTGTACGAACATGCTATCTTCCCTTGCCCTGCTCTCTCCCTTGTTACATTTGGTATATATAACACTGAAATCAGCTTACCCGGTACTCTGAACAAAGTAAACATCATCTAACTGTAACTGTACACGGCAACATCATGTAACTGCCCTTTCATGAAGGCAAGTCGGTTTGCCTCTACGTGAGAAAACCTTTTGTATTGTTCTTGCTGCTGTGTATCCGACTGTTTGCTTATACTCAATATATATATATATATATATATATATATATATATATATATATATATATATATATATATATATATATATATATATATATATATATATTATATATATATATATATATATATATATATATATATATATATATATATATATATATATATATATATAAACTTTGTACTAAGGAGGGTTTCCTGCATGTTTATAATATCTATGGCATCAGGATCCTATGGTACGGGGCCTAATATTGCTTCCAACATCGACCGTGACAGTAAGCCTGGGCGACCCGACAAGAGCACAAGATGCGCCAATAAAGTGCCACAGACGTGCCAGTGAAGTTACTCCAGAAAGCGTCACCTCGTTTGGCAGTGCGAGAGTCAAGTCGATCCGCGCGCGACAACCAGCGGCCAGTGCCGGTGTTTCCCCACGAACACTGGATACGGCGACGAACTGACGCCAAGGGGACACTTGGCTCACTATGGAATTTCACCTGCGAGGCTTCCAAAGTGAGCCACACTTAATCCCTCCCAACTTTCCCTTTTCCTCGCGCCATACCATTTAATAAATTATCGTAATACCACGCGATAGAATTTGCCAAACGTGGCACAGTGAGCGTCGACTGTCCCTAGGGCCTTCCTGGTTCCGTGATGGCGCGATGAATTTCGCGCACCCGCCTCCCCACCTCATCAGGCTCCGCCATCAAGCCGCCACCCGACCACCATAACGGACACCATAACCCCGTAATGACAGCCGTGTAAATGTTATCGCATTTAGAACGCGAAGTTTGAATGCACGCAGGATACTGAGGGGGGCAAAGAAACAAGCATGAGCGAGCGACGCAACAACAAGCAGTTATTTTCGGCAGTGCCGGCGGAAAAAACACCGGCGTTTAGAATAGCGCCGAGAGCGGAGTGTGCAATCGCGAGAGAGATTTTACTAACCGCTCCGACGCAATGATGCGCAATGACGACGCCATAAAAAGGAACGGCCCAGCTCACGCACCGCCGCAGGCGGAGGATAGCCGCTCCATCAACGAGATAAATCATCCATGCCGCAGCAGCACGGAGAACGTAAAGAAGCGGAGAGAGATGTGCGCGCATGCCTCAAGCACAGAGAGAGAGAGAGAGAGAGAGAAAAGAAAACTTTAATGAAAGCTGCTCAGCACAAACAGGGGTTCCGCGCGGAACGAGCTTGGAAAATGGGCTTATGCCGGGAAACTGCAACGACGATCACGTGCGGCTACAGCCTCGCAACCGAGTCGCCCCTGCCGAGGACACCAGCTAGGGAAGTAACAGCCATGGCGGGATTGCGCATCGTCCGTGGAAGGCACCTGGTATGATGGACGCTGAAACATCCTGCATCCTACTGACGATGAATGACGGGATTACCCATTCGGTTGGGCATTGCACGCCTTGAGGCCGGAGGAAAAAAGAACTGGACGCTGCTAGGAATCGGTAGAGAGAAGCTGGCAATAAAAACGATATGAACTAGGGCCTCAACACAGCTGGAACACAGTAATAAGTCGGGCCTGGCGGCGTGAATACCGTGTACAAGTTTATTATTATCCCTGATGTTCTAGAATTACTCATACGATGTAACGGTTATTCATAATTAAAATTCCTCTATTTTTTGTTTCATGCCTTCACGTGCGGTGGAAGTTCTTCTTCCCAAGGACATTCCCTCTGCCCGTTTACTTCGCCCTACTGCTACGCTCAATGTCTTACATCTTCTTGCCATGGATCAGACATTACAACTTCTTAATCGTGTTATTTTGATTGGTTGATATTCTTTTTTATTATTATTTCCCCTCGTGTTTCTTTTTCTTTGCGCCCAAGTTTTGTTGAGATGGAAATGTAAGTATTTTGTACATCTTTTTTGCGCACATTTTTTTTTCCTTTTTCTGGTGTTAATTGACCACAGGTATAGTGCCCTGCCTGCCGATGGTTCGGCAGCGAATCTTCTACCGCCACTCCATATCACAGTCACTCAGCTTACCGACCTCCTCCGAAGGGTCTGCGCGCAACACCACGCCCTTCAAGAGCAAAAAACCTGCCGACTTATTCATGCGGTCCCGATCGGTCGCACCATATATTGGGCACTGTACGTTCAACTCAAACCAAAATAACACTCCAAACTAGATGCACTGATTCGTAAAACATACAAAATTGTTCTTAGAATCCCTGCACTCACTCCTTCCACGCACCTACTCCGACTCGGCCTCCGCAATTCACTGTCTGAACTCCTTGCAGCACACCAAGTCCGCCAGCTCGCTCGCCTTACCCTCATCCCCACGGGCTGCATCGTTTTGACACATCTGGGCCGTTCTGTTCCTATTCCATTGGACGTACCACAACGTATGTCCCCCGAATGCGCACACACACTTAAGTATCGACTACTCCGCGCCATATGCACCCAACTTACAGCGTAGGTCGAAAACAAGCACGCATTCGTCTCCTAGAGAAACTATACTCGAGCCCCGACACCCGATACACGGACGTCGAAACCTACTCGCACCGGAGAGCCCATGCAATGGTTGCCCTCAATTGTCAAGGCTCCATCCTGACATCCGCCACCATCGCCGATAATAACACCACTACCGCCGAATATACAGCCATAGCCCTCGCCGCCACCAGGCTATGTAACCATCCCACCCGACTCGCAGCAAGCTTGCCTGAGAGAGAGAGAGAGAGAGAGAGAGAGAGAGAGAGAGAGAGAGAGAGAGAGAGAGAGAGAGAGAGAGAGAGAGAGAGAGAGAGAGAGAGAGAGAGGAGAGAGAGAGAGAGAGAGGGAGAGAGAGAGAGAGAGAGAGAGAGAGAGAGAGAGAGAGAGAGAGAGAGAGAGAGAGAGAGAGAGAGAGAGAGAGAGAGGGGAGGGAGGGAGGGAGGGAGGGAGGGAGGGAGAGGGAGGGAGGGAGGGAGGGAGAGGGAGAGAGAGGGAGGGGGAAGGGGAGGGGAGTTAAGTTTCCCCGATAAGACATTTCTGAGCTGATGCATTTAACCTCCGACTCTCACGCCTCTCCAGACAATCAAAACCCTGCCCCACATCCAAATCGTGTGGGCCTCACTCCCAGAGAGCGAGGTGGCTCGCGCCGCTGCCCGCGATATTCTACTCAGGGCATTCCTATCGGGGGAGGGCGATTTGACAGCACCACCATCTCACCTTCTCATTCCCAGTCGCCACACCGATATACGGCACCACTACCGTCAGAGCCGCCGCCATTACCCAACTCCTCATCCCTACCTCAACACTTGGGACGCCCGACTATGGCGCAGACTCCAGACGCAAACATATTTCAACACCCCTATCCTTCGTCATATATACTCCACTGAATACCCTTACAACGGCGCAACGCACCATACCCCAATACGAGTTAGCGTCTCCTATGGCCACGCGCCGACCCCCAAACCCCCTCCCCCCCCTCCCCCCCTCCCCCCGGAGCAGGGGGAGTGAAGGCTGGCCAGCTCTCAGCTCGAGACTCAGGAACACCTGATCTCCCGGGTTAGAGCAGCAGCGGGAGCTCGCGGCTTTCTGAACTAAGAGGCCACCCACCTTAATTTTACTTTTTTTTTTGCACCCACAGAGCCAGCTCGCACATCCAACGCTGTCCGTATTGTGACGAGGCGTGCATCCCTAACCTGTATCATTTTATATGGCACTGTGCACACTTCACGACCGGTCGCGAGCCACTATTGGACCTCAGTTCCCCACCCGCAGATAAAGAAGCGCATTTGCAACGCGTTCGAGAGGACCCCTCAGCGCTAGAGAAAATTATTGAGTACTCACTGACCTGTGGTCTCTACAAGTTGGTGTGATAACCTGGACCGACTCCTGTCATAAACGTAGAATTTTTCTCTTCACGAAATCTACGAACTATATCTTCACGGAACCATAGATTTTAAAATGCTATCCACCATTTCAAGTGATTGAACCTTGAACAGTGATTTTTTAACACGAAAGTGTTTTATTCCCGGATACACAAAGTTTCGCTGACGTCATATCCGTCACGGAAGTGACGCCAGTACAACGAAGCAAGCGGCTTGTAAGAGGTGCACCCCTGAAAAACAGTGTCTTCTTGTGAGTACTAAATAGTGCCTTAGTACTAAATAGTACCTTATACTTAGGGTTGTTCGTTTTCGGGTTTTATATTTTAACAAGAAAGTGTTTAATACCGCGATACTCCAAGATTTCACTGACGTCATATACGTCCCGAAAATGACGCCAGTTCACCTTTGCCGAAGCGACCCGCCAGCAGGACGTCGCTCGCCAAGCACACCCACAAGACAGCCGGCAAATCATGCTCAGCTGCCGATTTCACTGCACATTTCACTTTCGCGTTTTACTGATTCCTATGACAGAGGAATCAACCACAGTTTTTTTTCGATTATTCCCTCCCTTCCTCCGTATCCCTCTCCTTCCCCAACAGGGCATTCATGCCCCCTCTGACAATAAAGGTATTCCTCCTCCTTTGCCGTACTCACATACGTTTACACTATCATAACAATTAAATGTAATCAATTATACTAACGTTATTAAAAATGTGCTAAGAGATCCTCTGTAGTTCTTATTTTTCCTGCCGCGTCAGGTTCTTCTGGTTCGCCCGCTTTTCTCGCCCGACAGCTTTTTCGTGTCCACCTTGACCGCGAGGCACTTTCTGCACATTATACACAAACTTCCGCTGTTCCAAAGAAAAAAACACAACGGAAACTGACTGAAGCAGGTGGTAGCGCTACACCTCGCACGAAGCAACCTTGAATATTAGGTGCAATGGACGGACATCACGACCAAGGGTACAGATATGGTCAAGTAGGCTGTGCCCGGCAAGCTAACGGATCTGAAAACGCTGGCGACATTAGGAGTCCTCCTAACGTTATTGTCCCTATGATTATTGTCCCAACAGACAAAATGTCTTGATAAACAAAAAAAAAAAGACAGGCACAAAGGACGGAAATAACCTAGGAAGCGCAGCACCGCTGCTAATCCGGGAAAAAAGAAACACAGGAATCAGACTTTTCCACGCATCTACATTGAAGACAGCAGCCTCGATTAGCTTGACGTGCCGGGCGTTTCAAACCGCCCTTGTTTTCCTTGGTCACCAAAGCACGGCTCCGGGGAGCCAATGTCCACCATCCACTCACCCCCCCCCCCCCCCCCCATTCCACGCACACACACACACACTTTTTTTCTTTATTCTTTTTTTTTGTCCTCCTTTATTCTTTGCTCCCTCCTTGTGCAAGGCGGTTTCGACCGACCGGTTCATCGCAAACACGCGCTGTTCCCGGGACAATTAATTAATCGCGGTTCTAATACTTGCCCCGAAACGACACTGGGCGAGAAGCTTTGTTGGCTCCTTTTCCAAGGCTGGAGGACGTGAAAAGAACAAGTGGCAATGGTCCTCGTTCGCGTCTTTTCTTCCCGTCTGTCACTCGCTTTCGCAACAAGACACAAGGGGGGCAGTTCTTACCCGCGCACGCAAAGATGATGACCATAGAAAGAGAAAAGGCAGTTTTTGGTCGTCGTCATCGTCATCATAATCATCTCATCATATTTTATGCAGGCACTGAAAGGATGGTATTAAGAACAAACGGCGAAACATGCATAACAACTATGCAAAGCGTATTGCGCGAAGATGGAGAGAGATTCTATGGGAAAAACCGCCCCTGCCCCAATCTCTGGTTTACCGCGCAGCCGCGGACCGCGTTCGCCGTCGCGTCAGGCGACGTCTTTCTGGCCTCAGCCACGACGAAATGGCGCACGCGCGGCACTCGACTAAAGAAAGAAAAACGCACAAAGGAAAGGACGTGCAAGAAATGGCCACGACGAGTCGCAGCGACCGTGAAAGGCACGTCCGTAGGAGCGCCCGGATTCGTCGGCGGCGCAAGACCGGACCATTGTGCTCGGCCGTCCACTGAAACCCACAACTCCCTCTCCTCTCTCCGAGCTTTCGAAACCACCGCGCCAAAACAAAACGACGCAAGAAGACCGAACGGGAGCAAAGCGGTCTGGCTGCTGGATGGCGCTCGCGACCCCACAACACAGAGAACTTTCTTGGACCACGGCCAGGACACAAGCACCACTTCCAGCGTACGCATTACGGGTCGTTTTCGCCGAAAAACACGGACACAAAAATAAGAGCAGAGACGCGAAAAAGAATGAAGCCACCGTGCTTCGCCTCCCCCGTCCCCCCCCCCCTCTCTCTCATCCTCTTTCTCGATCTGCGTTAGCTCGCCCCGTGCGCTATATAGATTTCAGCAAAGGCGAGACAAGCGAGGAACCCCTCCTTACAACTATCATTTCCTTTCGCGGGAAAGTTCAAGTGCACCCAGAAATTTTCTCGTACGAGTAGGCTCTCAATGTCAAAAAGCCAAAACAGAGCGCTGAAAACAAAAAGGCTAAAAAAAGTTCGAGGCCCATTGGGAACGTACTTCCTGTGACGGAAGGCGGCGCGGTGTCTAAAAGGTTCTTCGTAAACGATTCGCAGAACTAGGGAAATAAATTGAAAAATGAAATAAAACTAGAAGAGATCTTTCCGAGCACTGGCGCACGCACCCGGAGCTGAGGGGTCCACGCGCCCACCCAGAATGTTTATGGTCCAGGCGAAGGAGTAAAAATGGACGACGTCACTAACTCCAACGTTTATAGAAGGAAGGTGTGACTGTGGCTATCAGCAAAGAACGAATACCGATAATTCCTCTTCTGTCGCAAGCGATGGTCCCAGCTTACGCGCCCTCGACGTCGAATCTCAACGCGAAAATCAGTCATTCGGCAGTGACCCTGAACGACAACCACCACCGCAGCAACAATAACAAAAACTGGCCCCGTATCTGCCAACTTCGCCGTAAATGTAGCCCCTGTTACATAACACCATCTCCTCTCACTCCTACCATGATAAACACTGTACAGGTTTGTCGATTCAATTCAAATTTCCCGCGTTTTAACTGCTTGCGCGCCATCTTTCAGAACAGCGGCATCTCGCCTCTTTTGGACGCCATTTTTCATCGCGTTTAACCGACGGTTCAGTCGACCCAATCACAGGGCGGGCCGGTGCCGCCTTCGTGTGACCGGAATGCGATGAAAAGCGTAAAATACGTCATTCCGGCAACACGACACCCGAGATGGCGGATATAATAGTCATTCCGAGGGCTGTTCCATGACTAGGAATGCAAGGCTGGTTCAAAGGTTCTGTGATACTTACAGACGCGATCTACGCCGTTTGAAACGACCAGACGAAAGCACTGACGTTGTCCGAAAACGAGAAAGCACGCTGCAGACCCGCGGACGTCTTATGACCTTTCTCTGGAAACCGGCCCATGCGGGAATCTCGGGCAATGACAAGGTCCACGCATTTACGCAACAAGAAGCAAGGGAACCATCAACAAAGCAAAGTTGCATCCCCCGTGCTCAAACCTCCTCGTCTCAGCAGAGATATCCCCCGGAGCTTCATCCGGCCATAGCACCTTTGTCTGGAGCTCAGGACGAGCTGACGGATGAAGAACATGAGAAGACAGCGGGGGAACATCTTCCTATTCTGAGCTCGCCATTTTACATCCGCCTCAATACAGGAAGGTAGTCTCAGCTACGCGTGGTTCTAGGTGTGAAACTTCCGGACATTCCTTACCACTATCCCAGGAAATGGCACACTATCATCCACAGGGTCAAGACTGGGTCGGCCAGGGCACCACATTTCGGCGCTTCAAGGTACTCTTTTTTTTTTAGATTATCCCGAGCGCTCACGTTGCTCAGCCAAGAATGGCGCTGCACACATCCTGTGTAACTGCCCGCGCTTTGCCGACTGCCGACAACTAGCCTTCGAAAAAGTATGGATTGTCAGCCCATCGAGACTCGCCGATCAAAGCTGTGAACGGCGTCTGCTCACCGCCGTACGGAACTGCTGTCTGCTCCCCGCCGAAGACGAGACATTCGGCCTTCCCCAGTACCATAACTTTTTACATTACTGCAGCCATCATAATTTCAGTTTTTTTTTTCCTAACTCCCATAGTCTGTGTCATTCGAGAAGAAGGGAGCACCATCAAGCTAAAAAAATTAACTTTTTTTTACTGTTCACCAACATCATTTTGGTTGGAAAATAAAGGCATTACGTCAAAGTGGCGAAAACAGAAGTCA
This sequence comes from Haemaphysalis longicornis, assembly GCF_048455015.1. NCBI lineage: Eukaryota > Metazoa > Arthropoda > Arachnida > Ixodida > Ixodidae > Haemaphysalis > Haemaphysalis longicornis. The sequence goes on from NW_027526422.1 coordinate 49,586,355, forward strand.
GAGTTTGGCGGTTCATTTATTTTCTTAAACTGTCTCAACAGTCTAAGGGCGCTGCAGAAAGAAACGAAGTTTTTTTTTTTTTTAACTCAACTGCAACATGTAACTGCTACCTCAAATGGATGGTCATTACACAAGCTCCGACGGAGATGTTAACGTTAAAAAAACGGTTAGGAGAGCCGATTTTGACGAAGTATAAGCGTGTGCATTTATGGTGGGACGCGGAGTCTGGCCGAGCGAGGGAAGGTTATATTGAGGAAAATCTGGTGGATCGGAAACAACCAGAGTATGAAGCTGAGGTTTCATAAAACAAGAAGGCTTGCATAATCTAATGATACGTCGATCTCCTGGAGAACAAGCGTACTTGGGCTCAGGTTTTACTAATGACCTGTAACGGAAACTTTTCAGAGTAATACAAGCCTCGAAAAGTTGAAGGCAAGTGCAATGACGCCGACAAGTAGTGTCGTTACATGCAGCTTAGGCATGTACAGTTGCCGTCAGAAGTAATTGGGGCACGGAAGCTGTGGCCGAACCGCCTAGAAGCGCCGTGTAGCTGCACCAGCGGTAAACTAAAGGAGCAGAACACGCATGCGTGCCTGCCGACGCCGATAGCCCCTGTATACTTCTCAACCCACTTCTTTTAACGCGGCTTCGAGCGTTGGTCGCAGTGTACTGGTCTCGGCGATGGCACTGATAGCAGACCCACCTAAAAATATTAGAAAAGAAAAATTGTCAATTCGGATCCCTGCGTTGCGACGCTTCTCCGGCAGCTCGCGTGCGCTGAAAGTGTGTGAGCGACGCTGCCGGATACCGCCTCTGGTATCAGCGCCATCGCTGAGACCAGTATCATTGAAGGACTCTGCCAGTATGATGTAAATAATGCTCGAAGCCCCTTTAAAAGTGGGTTGAGAAGTATAGATGGACTATCACCGTTGGCAGGCGCGCATGCGTGCTCTGCTCCTTTCGTTTACCGCAGGTGTAGCTACACGGCGCTCCTATGCGGTTCGGACACAGCTCCCGAGCTCCAATTACTTCTGACGGCACCTGTACGTTCTGGAAATGTCAATATTTATTTGCAAGCCCGAGTATCTGATAACGGTATGTCACTGAGGACATTCGTGCAGGAACAGCGGAAGTAGTGAAGTACAAAAAAATTACTAGGATTTACATTCATATATAATGTATTTCATTAGCTTCAAATTATTCTTAAAAGGGCGCTTTGTAGAACATCGATATCAGCGTTTTTAGAATAACACGATACGAATGCATTTGTCAGAATTTAGTTTGACGGATAAGGTGAATTCTTTAGCCGGTTATTATCGCAAATTTAAAAGGTTGCTAAAAGGTGCAACATAGTAGTGGCACTGCTGGGATATAGAAATTGCCCGATTCCGGCCATCCCCAAAGACATATTGAGAGCGGTTATTATTGATGATACTGAACCGGCTCAGAATGTATTGGCGACAACCAGGTGTTCTTATCCTCATAAAAAAGGTAACTTGGATAATACGGTATACAACTATATGGGCGAAATTTAAGGGACGCCTTAAAAAAACAGAAGAAGGGGCGGGGGAATGACGGCCCCAAAACTGCATTGGACTACGATACGAGGCCCGCCGTAGTGGAGGGCTACGGATTAATATGGACCACCTGGGACCTTTAACATGCGCCAAAACCCGACACAAAAGTAAAGCACGAATTCGATGAACAGCACATTTTCAACGGATAGAAGAAAACAGTTGAGGCGTGTCACAAGAAACATAAATCCTGTTCATTCCAAAGAATGCGCCAGGTTGCGGATGTCGCAAAACATTGTTGGCTTGCTTTTCCTTTTTTTTTTATCCAGTCTCTCTGGATGTTTTCAGAGCGGACACACAACGGTGACGTAGATGAATGCAATAAGACGTAAGCGGCAGCAAATAAATAAAAAAACATTTCCAGGGCGGACGTAGACGGATACTCTCGCAAAGTCATGGAGCGATAACGCACATAGACGGCATGATCGATAATAAGAACAAGAGGGGGAGGACGGCTTACTCACAAGAGAACCGGACGTCACAATGCTCTCGGCAGACGTCGAGAACTTCGGAAAACAAAAAGAAAAACGACATGCGAGGAGGGCCCAGGGGGGCTCACATAAAAGCTAAGGCGCCGTTGAAACGAGACTACTGGCTGCCTCTTCGAGCCATCCTACAGCAATGAGGGCATTAGGGGGGTGGGTGCAATAAAACAAATAAGCGTGAAAATAAGGAAATATGTCAGCGAAAGCAGCGCCTTTCTCACGGAGCAACGCAAAGTGCAGGGAATGCAAAGCTCTCCGGAGACTCCCTGCCGGCACAACCCTCTCTCCACTCCCCAGCCCCCCTACTGGGGCAATGAAGAAATTCAGAAAAGGGCTACGTTTATGCGCATGGCCCGCTAGAGCGAAACTCGGCGCGTTTCTCGCCAGCGAAGGGGGGATAGAGTGCGGCTTCCAAAGAAGACTCTTGGGTGGTGCTAACAGCCTCGAGTGACTGCGCCCGGTGCACGAAGGGGAGGGAATGAGACAAGCCGCTCTCCGAGGGATGTGTTTTGGCTCGCCTAATCCGCGAACCTTTTTCTGTTGTTGTTTTTTTTTCTTGCATCCAAAGAATTTTTATTTCTCACCACCAACAGCAAAAATAAAAGGAGATAAACAAGCAGGTGATTCTGAATCAAAGGAGGTGTACATGCGCCAGGCAACTAATAACAAGAATTATTCCCCCTCAAAAGCCGGTTGCCGCCTGCAAACCTCGCCTGACAGAGATCGTTCTTTATATTTGAGTTGTCTTAGCTTTCGAGACAGGAATAAAAGGTACAGAAATTTGTAGGCAAAAACAAACAAACGGTAGCTTCGCTGTGTTGACAAACAACTTTTTGCAGAGCAGTAAAAGGATCGAGAAAGGATGGAAATGTCATCTTATAGAAGCAAAGCGCCCGTACGCGTGAAACCGTGCATTTTGTTCGCTCAGGCACCTTGGGAAAGTTCGAAAGCGAGTAAGCTGGCTTTTATGTTGTCTACGGAAGGAAGCTCGGCTCACGACTGCGCCGACCCAACGCGCCGCAGCGCAGAGGCGAACTTTCTAATAAACACGCCACCAATTCCGATTATATCCCGGAAAAAAAAAACAGTGTTCGAATGTAGTGAATGGTGTTAGAAGAGCTTCGAGCATCGCGGGCCTCAGATAGGTCTTTATACAAACTCTTAAGACCTCTATGCTTAAGATTTTTGGAACAGTAACACTCCAACATTGTTTCTTAAAAACTGTAACCGTAACAACGGCTTTTGCACCCATTGTGTTAGTGTAGTCGAAACGCGCACAATTCGTGTCTCCTATGCCATATCTCCCAGCAACATTTGGAAACTGATTTAGACAAGGTTACGGACACGCAACAACTTTTACCCTAACAAATGACTTGGCACGTAAATAATTAAGACCACATAAAAAAATAAAGTAAGTAATATTTATTATTAGCTCGACTGCTGCTCTGGCACGACGTTGTAAACTTACCGCTCATATATGTTTCTTTCACTGTCACTGCACGGCTGTTTCGAAATGTATACGCCCGTACACTCATAGCCTGTTTTCCAACCCGTGTCATATGAAGCTGCTTTTACGGCGTTTTGGTGGAAGATTTCAGCCTTTCACTAGTACTCCTAACATATGCTTCCCTTGGTTTTCTTACGAGCTAGGTCACTCACTCCAATTTTTGTGATTTCCTGGGACCTTGATAACCATAAACGCGCACCCCAGTCAAATAAGGCCCGAGCAGAGGCAAAATGAGCGACGAAGAATAGCGACTGGCTACTTTATCATCAGCTGCTATTTATTTCTCCCCTCCACTATTGAAAGCGACGCAACGACGCCAAAGAATAAAAGACAACGAAAAGGATCATAGCTCGGGCGGCCGCATTGCGAATGAGGCGAAATCGGAGCCAAACGAATCCAAAACCCGCGACAAAAGCAACATCGCCAGCCTGACAACGAAGAACCCTTCGGGCAGAGACGGCTAGCGAAAGATAGAGGTCAGAAAGTTAACCGTCGAACGCGAAAGCGCGGGGCAAGCAAAACAAAATCAGGTCCCCCATAGCGGGACAACGACACAAGCGAATGTACGACCTTGTTGCCGCAACGTGGGGCACTCGGGGCGAGTCAGTTCATCCTCCGCTGCTGACGTATAGCACAGCTACTGGGAAACAGAGGAACAAAAGGGAGATAGCTCGGGGGGGAAGAGGAGAAAGGGGGGGAGGTCGGAGAGCAAACAGCGCCCTCCGACACTCAATAATGGTGCCTCTGCTTCTTGTCACCGCCGCGTTGCCGCACTCGAACCACTGCCCTCTGTTGACACGGTTACACAAGAAACTCGTCCTTGGCTGCTGCGGGCCGCGGCCATTCACTCCTCGCTGTGCCGACGCTGGTTCTGACGGTACTCGTTGCAGCACGCGCGCTGGCAATTGAGCGTGCGCCGCCAGAACGAGTGGTTTGTGCACAAGCGCGTGCACTATTTAAAAAAAAATCACGCCATATCCACGGAATGAATGATGATAAGTGGGGCGAAGCTCGAGAGGGGGAGATCATCGGTAACCGTAACTCTCCCGTGAAAGTTCGCCCATTACATCATTAAGAAAGACGTAAGACTGTGTGCGTACATTGTACAAATCAACTTTTATTTTCGGAGTCAATGCTCCCAGGCCCAGACCTGGTGAAAGACCCCGCGCCATCGAGGACTACCCCGCACCTCCACCACAATTTGTCACGTAGGATGGGACACAACGGTAAAGAAAGAACTTTTATTTAGGGCGAACTTGTGCCCGAACAAGACGAGAGGAAACGAGCAAAGGTCCTTGCGTCTCGTTCGATCTCCGAGAACGACTGCCTGCGTTCGTGGCGTGATCTCCCCCTCGCAGTGCACGTGCGCTCGCGCCTCCGTTGGCGAACACAGACAAGCTCGCGCTCCCGGTGCCGAGTTAGCGCTGCCGGTTGCAGCCGGTTCTTGCGCGTGCAACGCGGCCCACTTTGCGACATCTCCGAAAGCATGCGGCGGTCACGTACCGCGAGACACAAGGGATGGACATACCCATGGCTTTAGGAGCTTCGCCCCTAAAAAATGTGGTGGCATTTTCTAACAGAACACCAACCAGTTACTTGTCACATCCTCCGCTAGGGCCTGGACGGCAAGTCGTAGCCTGGGTATCTGGGAATAAGGATGCCCTCCACCGGGCGAGTGCCCTGCCATCAGCACTTACGCTCAATAAATGTTTATTCTCCTCCTCCTCATCTCCTCCACTAGGTACTTAGTAACTGCAGATAGTAAATGTAGCACTGATAAGTATACCAACTGAAGCAGGTAGAGCGCACCAATACCTTCAGCAGGGATGTCCTGGTGAATACAACCCCCTTAGCTACATGCTTTTACTAACTGGTCGTGCATAAGCTAGTAAAAAGCTGCGCGTGACAATGTAGATCGGCTCAGCGCGCATCACGACATAAAGAAACATTCACCACGCACATGCCCCACTCAGACAACAAATAAATTGCGCAACAAGACCAACGGGATGCACGGGGAGAACGAGTATATCTTAGTTACCTTGCTCTTCGTGCTCTGCTCGCCTGCTCTTGTTTCTATAGCCAGCAGCAGAAAGTTTTCTGATACAGTCGATGGGCTTGTTGATAAAATCAAATATCTTCGACAAATATTTCGAAATTATGCATTTCAATGTGAGCATATACAAGTCAGCATGTAGATTTGCAAAAACCCTTTAATCGTGACGTGGAATTTGGGAAAAGTGCTGTAGTTAGTATGTTCAATAAGTCATATAATTTTATTTTGTTACTATAAATGAATGCTAGTATGAAACGAGCAGCAGTTACTAAGTGCAGGGTCTAGACTAGTAACGGTAGCGTTTAGGATACATATTTAGCGGCAGGACGTACGTGCCGTTCTGCGTGGTACTAAAGTTCGTAAGGAGTTTGTAAATACAACCCGTTACTACCTTTTTACTAGCCTTTTTGCTAAGGCTAGCCTAAGCTAACCCAAGGCCTAACCTAACCTAACCTAACCCAACCTAAATTAACCTTATCGGCCCTAAACCTAAACCTAACCTAAAACTAACCTAAACCTAAACGCTACCTTACCTTACTGAACCTAGCCTAGCCTAGCCTAGCCTAGCCTAGCCTAACCTAACCTAACCTACCCTAACCTAAAAATGTTATTAGGAATTCTATAGGCGGTATTCACTGCCGTGGCACGCATGCGGGAAACCACGTGTGCGCGCCGTCACTGGTTACGTCGGGCTCCGCGGGGTGAGGGTACTTGTGCGTGCTAAGCACGCGGCGGGTGTTGATATTTCAAACAGTCCCCCACCGAGTGCAAAGTAATGCCTCGACTCCAATGTGAGTGCGATTAATAGCATATCTGTTAACACCACCGCTGATAATCGCGTTGAAACGGGGCAGACGACACACGCCAGTGTTTTTTCTTCTGCGAGGTGCGGGCGCAGTGGCACAAGCCTCGCCATGTCCGTGGCGCTTCGGCCATGTCTCTGGCCGTTTCCAGAGCTTCCTAACGAATAAATTGACAGCTAAACTTTTGAGTGAATACCATCTACATAGGAAGCATATCTTCCCGAAAGCTTGTTGGCTTCTTGGCGTAAATCTTCTCGTGTCGCTTTTTCGAAGCCGCTTTCAGCTCCGATAAAGTTACACACGTCAGCGAAAATATTTTGGGGGGAGCAATCTGACTCACACCCCTTTTCAAAGAACTCATCGTGAAAGAACCGCGGAGATTTACATTTAAGTAAAACTGTATACATGCCAGTCTCCTATCGCGGCCTCTGTTTTCACTTCGTGTCGCGTCCCTTTACTGCGCCTTAGCGCTGCTTGTCTTTAAACGCCAGTGAATGAAAATGACATTTTTTTTGCCGTGTATATTCTCACTGATTAACGCCAGGCTATCTTTTTTGCTTGGAGTGTAAAAAAAATATGAACATCGGTTAGGCTGTGTGTCGCACACACTATTTTCGGCATCTTTCGAACACAAAGAGGCTGCAAATACACAAACGCGCGTATCCGGCTGCTAATTACGTCTCCTTCGCGGCGTACTATTATTCGCAGTATATGCAATGTGCCGCTGGGTGCTTTTATAGCCGATTTACAATACGCAGCAATGTTTTCGAATATATTCTGACAGAATTCATTGGGCAGCTCTTCGTTATAACGAGGGATCACTGTATTCCTTACTCGTTGTTTTGTATAGGCACAGCAAGGACATTACACGACCCGCCACTTTTCCCGCCTCCCTTCCTCTCCCATCCTATGACGAGCGGAAAACAAGATCGGTCGGAGTCCCGAAAATCGAGCCACTAGGTGAAGGATAAAACAAAGACTAGTGTAAACTACGACCTCCGCAGTAACAGCCCTCGAAAGTTTGTTGCCACGGCCGTTACTTAGCCCGGATGGGTCGTAGCGGAGGCTGGCGCGAGGAACCAGAACAGCGTAACAGTGACGCAATAACAGAGAATCGCGCTGGAGACATGATGAGACGTTTGGAGTGCAGTATACTTTAGCGAGCAAACAACAGCCAACCATTGTTCACCATTGAGATTATTCTTTTTTTCCTTTTCCTCGAGTGGCAAAACAACGCTGCGTCTCACGCGCGCAACTCTTCGTTCTGTTTTATCGAAGTCGCGACTGCAAAGTATCAGAACAGCAAAAGCGAGACACGTTGCAGCGTGCCATCACGACAAAACGGCCCATGAGGCGAAACTGGAAAACGAAACAGATTGGCCACGCGCATCGCTCTGCGCGCGAAGCCGGAGAAGTGAGCTGAGCGCCAAGTATTCCTCATTCGTTTCTCCGCACCGCCGTTATTACTTTTATGCTCACATCGGGGCGAGGCCAAAAAGGGGAGCGGGCCAGCCGGCTCTTTCGGGCAATGCCATTCCAGCAAAATTGGCATCGAAATGCTCGAGTCGCGCAAATGAAAGGCAAGAGGCAAACAATAAAGTTACAGCAACGCGGCGCCGTTCTCGATCGCTTTACAAGCTCTCGCGAAGCATGCACGCACAAAAGTGAAGACGGCAATTGGACGATGTCGGAACAAAATGAAGTGCGTAGAAGAGAGCTCGAGCAGCCCCGCCAACTTCACAACCACCGTTTAAAATCGAATGACAAAAAAGGGGGCGGCCGTTTCCCAACAGCAGAGAGAAGGAAAAACTGGAGGGGTATATATTGCGTCTTAACTTGTCCCATCTCGAACTGCCTCGCACACGCAGCCTTATATAAGGAAAAGAATTGAGGGGGGGTCATTTCGGTACCGTTCTAAATTTGAAGTGACGGCTTAGGAACAGGGAAAGATGTTTAGGAAAAAAGGAAACAAAGGCGGAACAGGAACGTTCTATCCACTCTGTTTAGCCTATCGTGACAAGTTTGCTCGCAAAATAGCGGGGGAAAAAGTTACATCGACGGCTGGCATAACAAAGTACTACAACCGCAAGAACGACCGTTACTCTGAGCTTTCGGTAAGGTCATCAAGTCCAGGCCATTCCGCTGAACTTCTTAAAAGTTAACGGGCGAGCCTCTAAAAAAACAAAGTGTGGAAAGCAATCTGAGAGGGAACTTGTATAATTTAGTGTCATTTAAAGCTGGGCTATTCGCGAACGAAACACCGCCAGCTCCGTTAACCTTCCGTCTACTTCAGGTGACCGTTCATGAGGTGGTCCTTGGGTCTCGTATTCCGCTTTGCTTCTCCTTCTAAATGGGCTCTAAAGCACCGACCAAGCGCTCCCATCCGTGCGTCCCGATTCGGCGCAGTCTCCCCCGTCCCCCTCTATTTTCTTTTTTCCTCAACCAAATGGGTCCTCCAGAAGTTACTTAGACGGAATAATGGCCGTTGGAGCTCGGTACCTTATTTATTCCCGCCGTGACCCTGCTTAAAGAATTCTCAAGGCGATATATACAAGTGATAGCAAATGCGCTGTTCAGGTAGAGCACCCGAGGTTAAATATCGGAAACATTTCATCCCGGTGCCTTTCTTACCTGGCATAAATCCTTACTTTAACCGGTAAAAGCTTGTACACATCTCCACGCAAGTAAATACGCGGCGTATTCATTTACAACATATGGGGAACAGAGGTGGGAATTTATGGCTCTGTTAGCAGGACTTACTATACGAGCACGGAAGATTATTGCTCATTCAAAAAAAAAAAAAAAATAGAACTACGCCAGCAAAATAAAAAAAAATCCCCTATCCCCTCGTGGACATTGCTGTCTGCTGAATTTCCTCACCGACGACCCCTGATTACCATTCATAATAAGCTACATGCTCCAGAGGAAGGTAGCTGCCTTTGCAACACTGCCGACATCGCTAATTAACCTCCGTTCTGCCGAGGTGCAGTGTCAAGCGTCCTAGACATCCCCATAGTCTTTATCCAGTTCTCACTTAGGAATCGTGGTTTGTTGACAAAAAGTCTCACGCAAGCGATAAAATGTATATTTATAGCTATCTTGATGGGCTGTTCACAGAGCCGAGAAATTTGCTGACGAAAAATCTGACGACGACGACGACGACGACGATGATGATGATGCTGCTGATGATGATGATGATGGCTGACGACGACGACGACCACGCATGACCCACGCGAAAAGCTCCTGGAAGAGAGTTGTCCGACTTCCTCAAAAGTGCGCTGTTGCCTATGCTGCAAATATCCTAGCAGCATAACACACATAGTGGCACGTACGGCGACATGTTAGCCAGTCAGAAACGCCTGTCACTCTGCTGAAAACGTAACACTCGAAAATAAGGAATTTTAGGGTTCAGTCCGCAGTGTATACGTGTACTGCCCTACTGCGCTGCATCCTTCCTAATCAATCGCATTTCGGTAAAATAACTTTGACGTCGTCGCAACTGTCAGACGCTGTAAAAAAAAACGTCAGCCATTCCACGCAACTGATTGTGCCTCTGCATTTCGGGTGCCTCATGGTTTATGCAAGTGTGATGAGGCAACCGTGCACAGCATATTTCTCGGCGTTACCTTCGCGAACTATATACGAGACGCGCCGAGTGTTCTCCCTTCCCTTTCAGACGCAGTGTTCGTGCGGGCATCGAACAGTCGATGTACGTGTGTCTCGCCTCACGACGGAAGACGGCATTGCGTCGGCGTGCTCACGCACGCCTCTATCTCGGAGACGTTCTCAGACGCATGGCATTTGGCGGCCGCTACGAAACTGGTACGAGAACTTTAATGACCTTTGTCGTGGCTGCAGTTTGGACCACTTTCTACGAAAAGTGCACATTAAGCTGTTGTGTACAGGTGCCCCAAAAATTAAACCGAGCATGACTTCGTGAAATTAAAATAATTTCCATCTTAGGCGGCTGCCAGCCTAAATAGAATATGTGCCACCCGATTATATGTTAGAATGACTTTTTCGAAAAGTCATTTAGAGGTTGCTGGCTAGGCACAATGCGGAGAAATCCCCTCAAAATCTCCAACCCGCGCTCCGTTTACTTTTTGGGGCACACTCGTAGCCACACCTCGGAAAAACTGGGTGCCACTCACTCACACTCGCGCAAAAAAAAATATATTTTTCCTCACGCACTCACGCTCACCAGTCGCCCTCACCACTCGCACTCACTGAGGAAGGCCGCTAGGGGGCCGAGCTGTGTGAACATGCTTCGCATGTGCTTCGGATTTTTTGCTTCCTAAGTGCAAAATCAGCTTCTTCAGCAGCTCCAAACGGACCCCAGTGCTTCATTAACGTGTGCTGACCACCCGAAAGCGACCATTCCACCAAGGAGGACAGTACGTATTCGTAAATCGTTCTACCAAGTGTCGCGACGGAGGTTAGGCCTATTTCTCCAGCGTCGCTCAACGACCAACAAAGCCACAGCCGCAGACGCGAACGCGGCTGCTCTTGAGGCAGCTGCCGACGCGGCTGCCGGCTCGACGACGCCGGCTCCGCTTTCCCCGGCGCAGCCACGCCCAGCCTTCGGTGACAACGACTCTCATTCGGAACCTTCAACATCGACGATGTCCAAGAGTTCAGCGGCCGTCCACCGAGAAGAGGCAAAGCACTCAGACTCCGAAGACGACATTGACCTAGAAGAAAATATGGATGAAGAGGACACCCAGGACTGGCAAAGAGTCTTACCCACTCGACGGAATCGGACCACCAAAGCTGACAGAGTAAGTCGTACTCGTTTCTTGCTACAACTGAGGCCTCTGGCAAAAATCCAAATAAGAACGGTCCCTAAGCAGGCTATTGCCAATATTATTGGACTTACAGCTCCCAGCGCGGAGCTCGCCGAAATGGCGTCTGTAACCTACGACGACGCAGCGAATAGTGCCCGCATAAGGCTTTACGATGAGAGTCATGTTGTCAAAATGCTCAAGATCGATCGCCTTACGTTCAGGAAAGAAGACAGGAAGCACACTATTGAAATCGCCATTGACCGCATGGATCTGAACCGAAACACCATAAGAGGTGTAATACAGATTGACCGCAATGACACGCCTGAGAATATTTTCAACTGGCTTCGCTGTGAACAGACCGACATTCTGAAAGTCCAGAAGATTGGTAAATCGGACCGCGCCATAGTGACATTCGACGGTACGACTCTGCCCAGGGTAGTAAAGTATTATATGGAACTGGTCAGAGTGGACGAATACAAACCGAAGAGGCTGGTATGTTTTAATTGTCACAACCTGGGACACATGGCACGCTTCTGCCCGTCTATTGGTGTATGCAAGGAATGTGGAAGGTCGCACCCGGATACGGACGATTGTGCATCGACAGTGTACTGCGTTGCCTGCAAAGAGGTTGGACACCTTGCAGTTAGTAAAGTCTGCCCCAGCCGCCTTCCTCAGGAGGTCGACCGACGGACTGACCAGTCGACTGCTACTAAACGCAGCACGAACAGAAGTCTGGGAATCCGGCCTGGCGTCAGTTGGGCGGACGTCACAGCACCTGCAGACAAACAGCAGCATGGAACACCCGATAACAACGGTCCTAATAATGACGGCACCAAACAAAAAGGACAGGAACCTCTTGACCTTTCGCTGGAAAATGCACATTTGAAGCGTCAGTTGACAGAACTCCGAACTGAGCTACAGCAAATCCGCCAGGAACTCCAAAGCCTGCGGCAACAAGCGGCACAGCAGACACCGCGACGTCCTTCTTCGTCACCTGCCCCTCCACCTAGCGGTAGGCGCAGCCGCTCGCGCGCGAAGAAACGAACGCCTACGACCCAATTTGCAAATACTACGGAATCCAAGAAACTGGTCACGACTCAGATGCTGACTCAACGGGATGCCCAGCTCAAATTCGAAGCGTCTCGAGAACTGCAAAAAGCCTTCAGTGGGATTCATGAACTTCAAGGCCTTTTCAATACATTAACCGCGGACATCCGTCAACTCACTGAGCAGATGAGAGGTTTCCTGCAAAGTACGTCACCTGAGCAAGCTAAGAGGAAGAAGGTACAGCAACACCAATAACAGTGACGCACATGCATCCCAACCGGCTCATCATTCAGTGGAACTGTCGCAGTTTCTCGACTAACAGTCCTATTCTTAAACAGCAAGTCGCTACACTCAGACCTCTCGCGCTTCTCCTACAAGAAACGAGAGGAGTCTGTAAAATCCCAAATTACAATACGTATATGACACCCGCCATTGTGCATGTGGGCGCCAACGCAGTGGAAAAAATAGAAGGCCAGGCAGCAATCCTGGTGCGAAAAGACTGCAAAGCGGTACAGTACCGTTGGGATCTTGACTGTAACAGGCACAGGGAGGTCGTAGTAGTCAAGGTTGATCCCCCTGGGAGCAGGCCCGTATTACTGGTGTCTGTCTATTACAGACCGTATGGCTCAGACCGTTACAGCGACACATACGATTGGATTACTCACCTATTTTCTTTACTAAGATTTGACGGCCCGGTTATCGTTGGAGGCGACTTTAATGCGCGAAGCCCCTTATGGGGGTACACGAAGACGGACGTTAGGGGATCCCTCCTTGAACAAGCCCTAGAGTTTAGTCCGTTGGATCTACGAAACGAGCCGAATGTGGCTACTCGTATTGGACTCCATTGCACTCAATCCGACACAACTCCAGACCTCACCTTGTGTACGCCAGGTGCAATACGCAGTTGGGATGTTGCCGACATAACATGGGGAAGTGATCACATCCCGATCCTTATTCAGATTAACGCCAAGAAGGTACGAGTTCGCAAGAGATACGCTATTACTTCGTGGCCCCTCTTCAGAGACTCCTTCCACACGAGTCCCGACCCGTCCCTTTCTGACTTTATCGAGGCTTTGCAACAAGCCCGAGGTCATGCAGTCGACGAAATCGAAAGTACGGTGGAAGTAGAGAGACCAGATACTTACATGATTAGTCTTATGAGGAAGGCGCATAGGCTTACCCACCGCTACCGCACCGGAGGCAAAACGCACCGCGATCTCATGAAACTCAAAAAGCATTACAGGTGCATTAATGAACATCAAAAACAACTGCAAAATGAGCGATGGTATCGTCTTTGCGAGCGCCTGGGTCAGGAAAAGAGCCTCTCTCATCTCTGGGCTATTTTCCGTAGCCTCAGTGGGAAAGCCAAAACTAAATTGCCAGTGGTAGACGCCTTACTCCTGAAAGATACTCCAGCAACGGTAGAATTGGAGATTATGACAACCTTCTTTCCGCATGCGACTCAGGATAAGTCCCGGCTGCGTACTTTGCCGGTCATTACAGTTGCGAGCCCGCAAGAGTCGCTTGACTGTCCTTTTACCCTAGCAGAACTACAGATCGCCATCATGCAAGGAAAACCCCGCTCGGCACCAGGACATGATGGGGTTACATGGCAAGAGCTCCGAAACCTACCCACCATTGGTCACGAAGCCCTTCTTTCGCTCATCAATCAATCGTGGACAACCGGTACCGTTTCGGACCACCTGAAGACAACTATTCTACACCCAATTCCTAAGCCAGGTAAAGATTCCAGCAAGATTGAAAACCTCAGACCAATATCCCTTACACCAACAATCTGCAAATTGACTGAACGTATGATTAACAACCGGCTGCAATTCCACCTTGAAAATACTTCTTGGTTTCATCCTGCCCAAACGGGATTTCGACCCAACCTCGGCACCCAAGATTATCTTTGGCTTCTCCGACGCGTGCTGAATCGCAAATCACGCAAGCATTGTCCGGACTACTTGTTAGCCCTGGACATGCGCAAGGCATTTGATAATGTAAATCAAGAAGGCATTCTACGCGAACTAGCGCTTGCCTTCCCCAGCCAGAAAGCACAGAACTGGATTAGGAATTTCCTCGAACACAGGCCGATTCGCCTCAACCACAAAGGCTATCAAACCTGGTCACCCTCAACATTCTATTTGGATAGAGGAGTCCCCCAAGGATCTATTCTCGGACCTATCCTCTTCAACCTCGCCATGAATCGGATCGCAAGAACACTAGAACAAGACACATCCGCACGTTTTGCGATCTACGCGGACGACATTGTTGTCTGGACGGAAGCTGCCGATTATCCTGACCACATGATCATGCAAGCGGAGCTTCAATCGGCTGTACTCAGCCTAGAAAAATCCCTTTCTGACTTCAGTCTTCACCTATCTGCACAAAAGACTGAATTTCTCAGTGTGGATGGCCGCACCGCAACAAATCCAGCATTCCAGATATCATTGCAGATAGGTGACTCCACCATTCAGTCCAAAAATGGGACAATCCGTTTACTCGGAATACAAGTAGGTAGCTGCAATAGTCCAAACGCGTGGATACGGCAACTTCGTTCCACATGGCGCCCTACACTCCACCTCATTACTCGGATGTCCAACAAATACGGAGGAGTGACCCAACAGACCTGCCTCACACTCGGCAGAGCAATAGGCCTCGGTAGACTGACGTACGGGTTCCCTGCATATGAATTTAGCACTCGTCACGTCAAGGATCTCCAGATACTGTACAGGTCTCTTGTTCGTGCTGTCACGGGCCTTCCTCGTCACACCCCGATAACTACCCTTGAACAAGCCCTGCCTTTACCTCCGCTTAATATATTGATCGAAGAAACGCAAGCACGGCACCGACATAGGCTTGAACTCACTCATCAGGGCTATAAGCTACAGAAATGGGACCAACTCGATAGCAAGTCGGATTTGGACACGCTTCCGTCTCTGCTTCCCCCCTGGGAAAGGCCAGCGGTTGGAATTATAAGAAAGCGGCCGATTCCACGCATTCGACATGAGGCCCGTGAACAGCTTATCAGCAAACTGAGCGCAGACCGCTTGCAAGATGAGTTGGACATCTTCACAGATGCTGCCGTAATGGGTAATGAGGCGGGAGTAGCATGGCGATGCCCAGACCTTCCGCTTCTCAATGGATCAAATCGTGTATTTAATCATTTCGGGCTAGTGGAAGAAGCGGAATTGCTTGGTATCTTCGGCGCCCTTCAAAGACTTCAGGAGCAGGAACCCCAACTCACTGCTCATAGTACCACTCGCTTTAGGATCATCACCGACTCCCACGTGGCCCTTCAAGAACTGAACAAGTCGTACAGTCGCAATGGCGTTGCTAATCAGATTCTTTCACTAATTAAAACGCTACAGAAGAAAAACTTGGAAATTAGATTGGCTTGGACACCTGGCCATTCCACCAGTGCTGTTGGGAATCAGGAGGCACACGACGCTGCCCGGGAGAGTCTTCAGTCTCTTTCACCTCCCACTGACCCACTCTCGCACGAAGAGCAACCCTCCAATACCTGGCACCAACAGCGTCGCCAACTGCACACTGAGAGCCGTAGGCGACTACACGATGCGTCTCCGCCTGGCTTCTTATCCCTCATAAGCGGACTGTCAAGATCGGCCGAAATTTTCGCAAACAAAGCCCACGCGAACGTGGCCTACACCCCGGACATTCTTAGGAAATGGCACTTTCCAAACGTCACTTGGTCGGCCTTCTGCCCGTTTTGTGACACGGACACCATTCCGAACTTGTGTCACCTAATCTGGAGGTGTCCTGCCTTCCCCAAAGGACGTGATACACTGATCCAGAAATTCACCCCGCCATCTTCAGAGCAAGATCACCTCGACCTACTTAGATCGGACCCCTCCGCGCTTGAGTGTGTGGCGAACTACGCGATTGTGAGTGGCCTGTTCAAGGCAGTGTGATGCGTGTTTCCAATCTATGTGCCCGGACACAGATGTGAAAGGAGCTAGGGCTATAGCCATGACTTGAACATTGAACAGTGATCTTTTAACTGTAAACTTTTTTTTTTCTCCTGACCCAATCCCCAACCAGGGCCTACGGCCTCCTGCTCAATAAAGCCATTCATTCATTCATTCATTCGCACTCACTCGCACGCACGCTCACTACGCGCCCTCCACCACTCGCACCCACTCGCGCTCACGCTCACCACTCGCCCTGAGCACTCGCACTCACTTACGCTCACACTCAGCACTCGCCATCACCACTCGCATTCACTCACGCTCACCATCATCACCATTCGCACTCCCTCGCGCTCGCGCTCACCCCTCGATGTCACCCGTCGCACGAGAGTGCGTGCAGCATACCCTCCATGAGTGATGAAACGGAACAGCATCAGTGCATTACGGCGCCAGAATGCCATCCAAATTATATTCCTAAATCAATACGCCAATAAAGAAATAATTCCAGGGTGCCCCATAGCAGGAGCTCAGGGACGACATATTTCCGAAGCTAAAAGCAATCCTGCCCTTAACAACCATCACAGCGATCGGCTCCTGTGAAGAAAAGCCAACAGCGAGAACAAGCGCAATAGTGGCGCTCACCGCAGTAAGCCCCGCAAATGGCGCGAATAGCGTAACTGCACTCGCGAGTGGTGAGTGGGGCTCACGGCGAGTGGCCCTCGCACTCACGAGTGGTGAGCGGGGCACACTGCGCTTGGGGCTCGACCTCACTCGCACTCACACCCGCCTGTCTAAAACGACTGCGAGGCTCACTCCCCACTCACTCATGAGTGGTGAGGGGGGATGTGTGAGTGCACTCGTGGGTGAGCCTGCCGACCTACGCCTCTACGTGCACGTACAGGGCCGTCCATTCTTGGTACGAACACGGCGCAGCGTGGCCGCGCTCCGCGGAGCGCCAGCGCACAAGCCGCGGCCGTGCATCGAAGCTAAGCGGCGCAGGCGCATAGGGGCTTGGAGGCGGGGCTTCGTGTCGTCTGCTAGCTCGGAAGCGCGCTGTGCTTGCTTTGCTGTGAAGCACGCCTAACTCTCGCCATGCTTGTAGCATCTTAGCGCGCCGCGACCTCATTGCGGGAAAGCTCACTTTCCTCACTGCGGCAGGTTGTGTAGTTTCTGCGTACGATAAGTGAACGCTTTTTCTTTTCAGTGCCGCGGTCCCAGTTGCATGTACTGTTGCAAACATTTCACGACTGGCTCGGTTTGGTTTAATGAGAGATGCTGTAGAGGAGGGCTCCGCGTAATTTCAGCCACCAGGAGTTATTTAATGTGCACTGGCACTGCGCAGCACATGGGTGTCTGTGCACAGGGTCGGCCTTACCTCATTCGGCGCCCTGTGCGAACTGCTGCCAAGGCGCACCCCCCCCCCTCCCCCTCCCTCCGCGCCCATTAAACTCATTTTTCCAGTGAAGCTGTCTATGTCTAGGGTCCAGTAGGTCTTCTCCGATTACACAGCGACATGTAGACAAGACTACTAAGCGAGCGTAGCGCCATTTTACGGGGCCGACTCAAATCCTGGAATTGTAAAACTGTGCGCCACACCTTCAGCGTATAGAAACGATCATAGAAATAATAAAAACGCTCGAGGGCCTTCATATTTTGAAGGCCCCTGAAGAGATGCCTTCTCAGCAATAATTTTGTGCTTAGAGGTGAAGACAACTTTATTGGCCTTTATTTGTAACCTGGCTATTCCTCATTGTGCGTTGTACAGTGAAGGCTGAAGCATCCGTCCACGGAGAGAGCATGATTACAGAAATGGCTATAACTCCGGTTTCGTTGAAACTATCCCAAACTCAATTAAAGAACAAGTAGCCGCTAAGACGGCGCTACCATTACGCAATATTTCATTTGCTTATCAAAATTACATACTTCACCGTAGAGCTGTAAATATTAGGGAATTCCTGTCTGCTGTCAATGTATACATGGGCTTCTACGGGTGGGAAGCGGCTGGAACAAAACTCTGGTCCGTCCAAGTTTCGTTTAGGTAATTAACTAGGAAGTGTGCGAACAAACGTGTATTGTTTTGTGCACACCTTGGAGTACGCCGCGGTAAAAGCATACTGTCGCTCACGTTGAGGCTCGGCACCACAGCTTCGCTGGGCATCCTTCTTCACAGAGGAGAAGGACACTGAACTTTTTTTTAAAGCGAAAACTTCGCTGTGTATTGGGACCGATGGCGCCCTGTCAAAAATCTAATGCATTTCCCCATAGGCTGGTTGGCCAACCGATAAGCTCGCATAAAAAACACTAAAAAAATTTCACCATCTCCCCGGAGGGGAACCCTGAGTAGTATGCGAAGCAGCCCTGGGGTCGAGGAGAATGAGGGGCAGGGCGGGAGGAGAATGAGGGGCGCGGAGCGCGCGTCATTTATACCGCGGAGCTACAGTGGCGCCCCCAGCGGAGTATGCAGCGGCTACCGTCGCGCCTCTAACCCTAAGCTGCTTCGCATTATCGCGCGCGAAGCCGCAGGTGTTGCCATTCGTTGCGCTATCCCGGAGAGGAGAGGAGATTCGGAGGGGAGAGGAGGAATGCCGGAGAGGAGAGGAGCGTTGGAGAGCAGAGGAGATGAGACAAGGAGAGGAGAGAAGGATGCGCATGCGCATTGGGGGTGTGGACGCCGCACAACGGCGTAGGAACAGGCGCGACCATAAGCTGCTCCGCATCTAAAACAGTCAACTGGACCAAAAAAAAAAAATGTCTTCCTAGCAATGCATCTTTGTTTAGAGATGAAGCCGACTTTCAAAGTATCGGTATAAGTTTGGTTTCTGTAAGCTGGCCTGTTCTGCATAGCGTATTATGGAGTGAAGCATGGCCATCTACGAAGGAAGTATGATTACAGAAAGCGGCTGTAACTCCTGTGTTGTCAAAAGTATAACGAAACAAATTTAACGACAATTACCTGCTTAGGAGACTCTACATGCGTAAAACGTGGCTTCTGTTGTGTTAAAACGTCCAGCTGAAAATCGCGACAAAGGAACTGTTCTGGGTGAAACAATACATGCTGCGATCATGAACAAGGAGTACAATATCATAAATCTCATGAATCACGTATCGGTATGCATTTAGATTGTTCGTAAATGCTTTACTTAGTACGCGCAAAAAAGCATCGCTTTCGCGATTCTCTATACTTTTGGGGGGAAGGGATGGTATATTTTTTTTATAATTACCCTTTTGCAATTGCTTCTTTTTTTCTGATTCCTTTTTTTAGGAGGATTTCTAATCGTAAAACAAAAGTGTATTTGACAGTTCATTCCCGCGAGTTGTGTGTTTCGGTGGCTGAAGCCTGCAACGGGGGCTGCGAATCAATGCCCCAGCCAGAATTAGGTAGTCATGCATGACGCCGCCTAAAGGTCCGACCAGGTCACAGACCATGTAGATTTCAAGCGGACCGTGCTGCTGAAAATGCACAAACAAAAAGAGGCTTGCCAGTAAGGAGGAGGAATAAACAGTTATTCAACTGTATGAGTTCCCTTGTGGGAGGCAAAAAAAAAGGTTAGTTGCATTAACCAAAATGCCAGACAACTGCAGTTACTCATCAAGAATCTTGAGCGCACTAGCGAGTCCCCGATATTGACTGAGTGATTGTCTGAGTTTGTCCGCCCGATTTCCAACCTTCTGTTGACTGTCTGATCTTGACTTAAGCAACCGACCCGTGTTAGAGGAACGGATGCGGCGGGCCATAAATCGAAGCGAGTTGTGCCATAGCTACTCTCAAGTAGCAGGAGCAGGAATAAGATCTCAAATTCCCGACAAAACGTCCTTTTTTCGCAGAATGCGCCCTTAAAATTACAGATTTTCTGCAGTACCACGAGCATGTGCCGCTTCATTGGATAGCGTGCGGCGCAGAGGACCAGACAGACAAGGAAACATCGTCAAAATGTAGAAGTGGTGGTCTTAGTACTAAGTATCTCAAACAATAGGTGCGGAGCTCGAGGTAGACACCTCAGGTAATATATTGACAGAACGACAAAGTTTCACCATTAAACTTACTGACAGTGGAGTGGCTTCTGCTTGTTGGGGCTTTTAAATGCAGAGCATTTCAGTAACTCACGATGTCACCCGCGTTGACGTCCGTAGTCCGCACCGTCGTTGTCCCTACTATATAAAAAAAAAATACTATCCGACGCCCGGTTTCGATCCCTCGACCCTGCAGGCGGAACGCAATGTACATGGTGCTCTACCCACTGAGCCACAAAGCCGACACAGAATGGGACGCTACAAACGGGCCTTATATCGTTGACTCATTCAAATTACTGCTGACGAGCGCTCTCTCGTCAGCAGTTGGCACAAGTGCAACAACATTAACGTAACGCAAACTACTTAACGTCGTGCGCCCCCGGAAATGCTCTGCATTTGATCGTGCCCCTCGCGAGGGGGATGTTTCACTGCATCTTCTCTCGGTCGCGGGACCCGTGGCGCCATCTGGCGGAGGCGCGGCACAACTTGTAGCACTTTGAAAAGATGCGGCGCCAGCCAGCTGTGTGTGTGTTTTGCATTTAAAATGCAAATATATTTAACCAGTGTCTCGGCTGGGTTCTGCGATTTCCGCACCACTATTCCTCACACACAAGGGCAAACGTCTAGCGGGGCCAAATGATGGCTGTCAATATGAGCACAACCTCCTCAAGTAATGTTGTAGACTGCGCTAGGTTTGTCAGGCTAGATCAGGTTAGGTGTCCGATGCTTGTTCGGCTTTTTCTTGTACTTTAAAGAGATTTGTACTTGTACTTCACTTTTTTTTTTGTTTCTCTTTAAAACTTTCAACACACGCCAATAATTTAACAATTTCTGTCTTTCTTTCCCTTAACAAACAGCCCTGCTTAGAAATGTGCGTAAGATAAGACAGCTGTAGCCAGGAGTTGGCGTATTAAGTTTTTCATCAGTTTGTTTGCAGAACGGGATGGAGGAGATTTCAATCGAAGTTTAGAAATTGCAGGGATGCCTTCCTCGTGGCGAAGCCCGTAATATCAGCCTCTTCTCGATAAATAAATATTTATTCGCTTTTTCTCTCGTAAAATAAAACCAACCGGGCTTTAAAACAATGTCAGACCCCGGAAATGCAACCTCCGTTTCCGAAGTAGCCAGACGATTGTCCGAATTTTTTTCCACATCCATGCACACAGTAGCAATAGTAGCAAAAAATCTATAGTTGCTACAAAATAAGATCAATTTAATTTTACGCGTCACTTTTTTCCTGCCTTAAGTATAGCTTACCTTTCGGGCGGATAACTTCGCGATTAAGCGCCCTTTCAGCGTGAGTTTTGTTCTTGTTTCAGCATTTTTTTTTTCAGCATAAGTTTCGGAGGCAAACAGTTACACTTGATTTAGTTTTGTTAATACTGTCTCCCAAAGTCTCCTGAGGCGGTTATTCGGAAGGCCAATTACACCTTCGCACCCTTGTTTTGGGTGGGAAATTGTGGGTCCATGTTTCTCGTTATAGGCTTGAAAGTTTGGGATTAATTGGACATAGGCGTTTTCTCCATCACTTCAAGGTGCACCGCCGAAGTCTCTTCTTTTGATGGACGGAAGACAGAGCCGGGTGGAAAGGAAAGGGGGGAGAGGGAAGGGGGGGGGGGGGGGGCGTTCAGTGCAGGTCGGCGCCTTCTTTTCTCCGGAGCCTTGGGTGACCGCCCAGGTCGCCCACCCCCAAGACGGTACTGCCTTCAACAATACATGCCTTTAAGTGGTGCCGTGGAACTGAAAAGAGGAAGCGCTCAGTTGTCGTGCGCAGAAACTACACAACGCGACGCTGTGAGGAAAGTGCGCCTTCCCGCAACGCGGTCGCGGCGCGCTAAAACGCTACAATCATGGCGAGTTAGGCGTGCTTCACAGCAAAGCAACGCTACCGCACTAGCAGACGTCACGAAGACCCGCCTCTTAGCCCCTAAGCGCCTGCGCCGTTTAGCTTCCATGCGCGGCCGCGGCTTGTGCGCTGGCGCTCTCAGGAGCGCGGCCACGCTGCGCCGTGTTCGCACCAAGAGTGGACGGCCCTGTCCGTTCACGCGCCTGTTGGTGGTGGTGTGTGTGCGTGGTTTTGCGTCTGCAGGCGCACGCTCCAAGAGCTTTTCACTCCTGTCTGGAGCAGATCTTGATTAGCTCAGGTAGGGATATCAGTAACAGAAACAAGGTGAAACCACAACCAAGATAGTTCAGGTTGGAACATCAGTAACAGCAAGATTCAATATGATGTAAAGGGGAGGAAAAATACGGGGAAGGGGGGTCGGGGGAAGTAATCAGTTTCTGAGTTTTACAGAAGGGCTACCAGGACACAAGGGACAGCAGGACAGGGGAAGATGAAGATCGGATCACGGCAGAGAACGAAGACGGCAGATCAAGACAGAAGATCAAGAAGAGTCAACGTTGAGCATGAAATTTCACCATCGAGGAAGCACTTAAACTGCATTTTGTTTGCATATCAAGATCACATGTATGAAAACCGACATGTTGACGCATAACCAAGCTTCCACATAATAGTTTAAAAAATACCACTTATTGCCTCCCGTCCCCTCCCTTGACTTGGTTTCGCGTAATAGATCTCTCTTCTTTCTTCTTTCTTTCTTCTTTTCCTCTCGTAAAAACACTCTTTGAGTTCGGTCCAGTTTGTTTATTTTTAATTGGCGTCACGCGTGATACGTATGTGGTACGGG
The DNA here is from genome assembly GCF_048455015.1 of Haemaphysalis longicornis. Taxonomy (NCBI): domain Eukaryota; kingdom Metazoa; phylum Arthropoda; class Arachnida; order Ixodida; family Ixodidae; genus Haemaphysalis; species Haemaphysalis longicornis. The sequence continues at coordinate 49,609,241 of NW_027526422.1, forward strand.
TTGGGCTTTTATTTTATTTTATAGCCCTTTATTTTGTCTGTCTGTCTGTCTGTCTGGAGCAGAAAACAGAGCCCGCTGATGGACTGACTTGCCCGTTTCATTGAAGGTTCTTCTTCATTAATATTAATTAATTAATTAATTAATTAATTCACTCAAGTTATTACGCTCTTTGTATTTTCATAAAAAGATGACAGGTTTTTTATAACAACAATTAATTATTAATTAATTCACTCACTCACTCTAATTCTTGCGCACTTTGACACCTAACTTCTAATGAATTATAATTTGGTTAGAATTCTTTCAGACCAGTGTTGCTCTTTATCTTTTTATGCACCGCTACCTTGCTTTTTTTCCAGTATTTCTGCCTACGTGAATCGCGCTGTAGTAATACGAGGAGGATTTCATCGCAGGGGTCCCAACAGTATCCAGAGACCGTAATTTTCTGGATGTGTAGTCTTTTCACAACTAGCCTGGAACGATACGACAATTGCTCCGACAAGCACGTATGCCTCCTCTCCCTCTCTAACGCACACCAAGAAGAAAGAATGGCGCGATTCCGGTAAAGCACTCTACTGCGATCAATACACTACCTCGTAATTTTAAGCCCTGGACCTCTTGAAACTGAATATTTTGGCGTCGCGACGAGCTCATCAGCGCCCACAGAAAAAAAAAAAAAACACACACACACACACGCACAGAACAGGTAGAAGACTTAAAGTGACCATCGATGTAGGGTCCCGAGAAGGTGCGGCCCCATTTTGCAATTGAACTCAGCACGCGATATACCTCGGCAGCCAACCAACTGCGCATAAAAAAAGATACTTGAAAAGGGGCAGAGACGAGCTGAAGCAGAAATTTCAGTCGTCGATTAAATGCAGAAACTGTCCGCGCGCGCGGCCAAAAGTGCTTGATGTAACAGAAAAAGCGAGCGCTCGATGGCTTTTGACAATGTGCGCCCGTTCTCAAGCGATGAAAAATCAGAGTCATCCGATGGGATCACCCTGGGACGGTCCCGCAGAAGTAAAATAAAATAACCGCTTTGAGACACGCCTCATCAAGCGCACTGCGTTTGCTCAAAACGACAGTGCGACGACTCTGTGATGACGCGTCGAGCGTACGGGTCGCAATATCGTTTTTAGTGGGCACAGAAGAAGAGAGCAATCGGCATAAAAATTCGGCGAAACGTGTGATTGGCTCTTTCATTCTTAGGAACAACTTTCAATTATCCATTCAGTTTTAATCTCGAGTACGGTTTCTAACAGGCTTCCCTTGTACAAGAAATTTTAAAAGTTGGGATCACCGATAACTTCTAAAAACCGATCGGTTATAACTGCATCGATGCAGTTATAACAAAAATTCACTCAAAATATACGTAGGGGGATAAGGACCCTTTCGAAGGATACATAAAATAGTGGCACTATCACGATTTGTGAAGACGAAGACATCATCTGGGTGACGATTTGCGTCCCTGCGAACCATAAGCCTGGATTTTATAGAGCTTGATTACGGTTACCTAACAAGAAAATCCGGGCCCGGGATTGCGAACGTAAAAAAAAAGAGAGAGAAACTGTCTCAGAACACTTGAAATGTTTCTGTTCACTATTAAGGTGTTTCACCAACGTTTCATGCAATTCTTCACAAGAACCATGAAGACAACATTAAACTTCGCTTTGCTCAAAACTTTGGGCAGTTCATACCTCACAGCAACTTTATTCGTCGGGAAACGATGCTTGCACCAGAGAGTAACTTGAAATTTGTAAACAAAATTTACACGCTCACTTGCGAACCCCCATTACGCGCCAAAATTCTGTTCAGACGTACGCGGGAGATAAGACAAAGAAGCGACAGTTAGTCTGATAATTGTTCTAAGATAATTGAAGAACTAGAGTCGAATTGAATTCTGGATGAGAGACTGGTGACCCGAACCCATTATATCTATTTTGATGTCGACACGGCACCGCTGGACGAAGAGCAGTTCGGGTGACTTGTCGTACTGTCAAAAACGACTCACGGAGATGACGCTACAATTTAAAGACCGGCAACACCCCTGTAGTTTAAGGCCCCTATAAAGGCAAGGACCTTAAAGACCCGTGAGTTAACACACCCTGTAGTATTTTAGTGATTGGGGGAATGCCTCCAAGCGCCTCACCCCTCTTTACACTTTTCGTAATTATCTAGCCCCATCCGACTTACATAGTGCTGTTAGCGTAGAACCTGCCATATCTAATATTTGATCATGGTAGTCTTTTTGTTTGATTTGTATGTGGCCTTCGCAGTCCTTTTTAGCGATCTTCAGCTTTCGTTAAAGGTTTTCTCTCTCTGTATTTCGGTTTATTTATTAATTTATTACTCCATTAAAAACGGATTTACACAACCTCAAGTTCTCTAGAGATATTTTTAATACCCCTGAAGGGGATTACATTTACAGCACCCCTGATGGCATTGCGCAACTTTAAATAACCTCGCGCGTGGAGATGAATCTCATCCAGGGAGATTTCTATGCCGTCCTAAAGAAAATTGGCCTGCCAAATGTCGTTCTTGCAAGAAATTGCTTCCTTACGTTTCCCGGAATTCCCCTTCGCGATCAAATTACCGCTGGTCCGCATTCAAATACACTGACATTTCAGTTGTCTGTAAGTAAACGCACCCTAATAATTACCCCCATCCTAACTCACTGAGTGCCCACCGCAAGCTGCGATCCTCTGCCAATGGCTCCAGCCCAGCCTTATGCTGTCTCAGCCTATATCCATCCCGTCCCGCATGATTTTCTTGTCGACCGCGCCACTAACGGGCTCACAAGGAAGATGATTTTCACGCTAAGCGCTTCGAAAATTAAAGAGTGAACGCACTGTGTTATTGGGCACCGCTGCTTGAAAAAAGTTATCGGTTCCCAAGCGGAGTCCAGAAACCCGCTACTATTCGGTTCATCACAATTCCAACCACGGCTCCATAAATTATGAACCAAGCGATTTGGAAAATCACCCAAAATCACCCAACTTGACTGCGGTTTTCACTGTCATCCTTAATTACACGCTACATTACTCACCATCTTTTTTTTCTATAAAGACTGCTTGGCCCATTCGTCCTTCAACTATGATTCACAATGTGCATGTGAATACGTCTATTTTTTAAATTATCTTTATTTTGTTCCTGATATGGCGTACAAACCAGGTGATACGCTTCTACTGATAAGAAAATTATTGCTAGAAAAATATTCGGCGAAGGTTTGGGTCCCGCAATCCCTTACCAATGTACCCATTTTACCTATATGCTTGAAGCCGACTGGTCAATGCACTAAATTAGGTTTCTTCGGCCCTCGGTGCTAATGTACAATGCTGAAACAACTCGGCAGAATTAGCGCAGCAGAGATGTTTCGATGGCTCAGCTTTCCAGTACGTTTTTCCATCCACGCCGCCGCAATCGGACTAGTATTCTCCCTTGCCATCGCCGTAATGCGCGCTTATTGAAAGAGTAGACAAACGAATTAGCATACCACATCATGATTTGGCAAGACTGACACGAAATCTTAGAAGTCAAGTATTGCGAAATAGGCCCGCAACTTTTCATGAAACGTTACCCTAGATTTCAATGTCAAGGGAATTATTCACATTTTCCCAAGCGCGGAATAAATTTGGGGTGGTGAGGAGCTGAATGTGGAGGGCCTGCTTCTGACGAACATCGGTAACGTCTAGTCAGGCCGTAAGCCGATTCTGGGATCTTGAGGTACGAATGGCTCTAACACTAAAAATAAAAAAATAAACAACAATAAAAAAAAGTCTGTTCTCCTCACAGTCGTGTATCTGCAGTATGTTGGGAAACTCCATTGCAGCTCCCGAAAACAAGCTCTGAAACACGCCGTGTCTTTTTTTTTTTGCGTTATTTTGCAGCGCAAAAGTGTACATGTACAAATTAAGAAATGCCTTCATAAGCAACAATGCCGCTCCTTTAGCCTAAACGTTAACCGGTGCTTCATTTTCCTAACGAGACAACTCGACCCCGCAAACAGGCACATCCTGGCGAAAGTGTATCCACGTGCTATTCGAGCCAGCGTTCTTCCCCGTAATGCAATCGATACGACGCGACAACGTTAGGAATAACACAGGGCACGCAACCCCATGCGGTGACGTTAGCGCAAGCGGTGAGTATTGACGAGATCGTCGGTGCTTAGAGGCAAGGCCCTGTCGGCAGTCCAACAGTTCCTCCTCTCTATATTTCCTTTTATTCTGGTTTAAAGGCCTCGCTATTTCAACTCCGCGCGCCGGCATTTCATGGCCTTAGTCACAGGATTCTCCCACCACGGTCATTTTTCCACTGGTGATGACGCATACACCCACTGCCTTCGTATCGTCTAAGCGGTGAGGTCAGAGCATGACGCAGGGAGAGAGGTTGCTAAACGGAAGTACCAGATCGCGTGCCGGCCAGGATGGAGTTAGCCGACCCACCAGACGTGTGCGATGGCCGACGTCGAAATTAACGACGGCATGTCGAGATGCAGTACCCCAGGGCGACACAGCAAAGCCGACACCATTTCGTACTTTCTTTTTCTTCATGGTTACTAGAAGGCGTCCATAACGTGGAAGCTTTATGGGGGTCTCGGCCAGCATTCTAAGGCCGGCGATATCTGTTCACGGAGCGAACATTAGGTCAGATCACATATATACGTGTTCTTGCGATTCGAGTATCGCACTATATCGGAGAAAGTATTTTGAACAATAAAATGGCTTGCGCCGACGGATTAACAGAGGGGAGAACAAGAAAAAGAAAGCGAAAATAATGCCTAAGAAACAAAATCTCGGGATATTGCACTGGAGGTTACAGAGCAACTGACAAACCGCGACGTATGATCAAACAGTGTGCGTAATATGCGCCGCGAATTGAACAAAGCACTCGTGAACCTGTGTTCACTTAAAATTGAAAATAAGCAGCAAGCTAAGGAACATCAAAGTAGGGTCTTGTCTCAGTGCACGCTAACGCACACGCACACAAACAACCACGTACATGCGTGCGTGCGCGCGCGTGTGTGTGATATAATATAATATACGTCTTGACATAACGTACCCGAACCAATACCTTCGACAGAGGGATTAACCCTGAATGCCTACGTTACCGAACACGATGTGTGCCTGACTCCAAACAAAACATTTCTACACTAGCACGTGCGCACCACACAACACGCCATCGCCCGAATCTCTCTCAAGAAGCCCGGTGGTAGTTGTCCGAGAAACGGAGCGACGAGTGGGTTCCCAATCCGTAGCATCGATCAACAGAGATATGTGCGTGTCATCTCGGTCCCAAGGCTAGTTAGAAGCAGGTAACGAGAAGCGAGAGCGGGATACCGATCTTAACGAGAACCACTGCGTTGCACGGGAGGGGAACAGCAGAACAGAAGGACACGCCATTGTCCGCCTGCCGTGAAGAATCGAATCCTGTTGGCTAGTTATCCAATACAACGAGATGAGAATTATGATGGCTTCTTCTCAAAGGAGGAGAATGCTGAGACATGTGCTCTTCGCTTTAGCAAAGAGTGTAATGACAGAGAGTTTGTGCGCGAGTTCACGCGTCGGTAAATACACCAATCACCTCTCCAATCACACTGCACCCCTCACGGATTGCTTGGTAATAGATAGAAACCTTTCACTATTTTCTTTTCTTCTTTGAGATGCAGGCGGGAGACGATTTGTGAAGTATTACGAACACAAACAACAACAGATCGATAAAACGGAGATATTGAGGGCCGCTTCGAAGGCAGACGGAAGACTGGAGGGTAGCCCCGGCGACAGTCGACTCATGGCGTTAATTCGGAGCGGCTACCCAGAACTCAAGCAAGGGTTGATGATGTGGATGGTTAACTGAAGCAGATGAGGTACGACATCATTAAGATAAATGATCTTGAGAACCAGATAAGTGCAAGATGCTCCGCATAGATAGTTCGCGCACAAATTGTAGCTCACAACATCGATACAGCCACCCCGAAAACACAGCTCCTTTTCCGGGTATAAACCACTCTGAAATGACAGTTTTCTATGGTCCGCCCTGCGTTCGTTTGACAGTTAACTGTTAGCAGTTCCCTCTCCTACGAGCGCACCGATATAGTTAGCTGAATAGTGCCACCGACAGTGTCACCGATACTGACACAGAAAAAAAATTCCGCAGAAATTCAGAGAATTATCTACTAATGCTTAGCATTCTTACGCCGCTTGTATTGAGTGTGAGTTTTTACAGTCAAAGTTCTCAGTTTTTCTAAATGCTGTCCGAACAATTATCCCCATTTACGCTATTATAACGATTCGAAGTGGAACATTCGCAAAATCTGCATTATTGTGGAAATGCAGGGCGGTATACGGATTGCCACTTTCCGTAATTGCTTAATATTTTTGTTATTTTTTCAGTTTTTCGAAATTTCGTTCAACCAATTATCTCCATTTACGCTGTTATAACGACTAAATTTGGAACTTTTGGCAAATTCGCATTATTGTGGAAATGCAGGTCTTTGCACGGTTAGCCATTTGCCGTAATTTTTTCTTTTTTTTTCTTTTTTAGTGTTTCAAAATGTCTTTGCATCAATTATGTAATTTACGCTACTATAGCAATTATAGGTCTGACTTCCGCAAAATCTGCATTATTGTTGAAATGCAGATCGTTATACGATTTGCCATTGTCCGTTTTTTTTTTTTCATTTTTTTGTTATGTATTATTTTTCAAAATATCGTTCGACCAATTATCTCCATTTAACCTATCATAACGACTACAGGTAGAACTTTCTCGAATATGCATTACTGCGGAAATGCAGGGCGTTACACGGTTTGCCATTTACCGGAATTATTTTATATTTTTCTTAATACTTCGTTCTCCAAAATTTCGTGCGACCAGTTATCTCCATTTGCGCCATCATAGCGATTACAGGCGGAACTTCCGCTATATCTGCATTTTTGTGGAAATGCCGGGCGTTACACGGTCCTGGCTGCGGGGGTACTCGGCAAAGAATGCTACGCATTAAAATTGCAGAAGCTCTCAAGTGGTAATTGGCGAATAAATGCTCGCGCCGCTCTCCTATGCACCGAGCCTCTTTAAAGTCGGCTTCACCACTTCAAACAAGTGCATTGCTACGAACGCAATTGTACAACGGCACAGCACAGCGTGTTCTAGGTCTAGGTGGTGCTGCGTTTCAGGGCTAGAAAAACTTCGCGTACAAGACAAGACAATAAGAAAGGGACAGGACGCAGGAGGAAGCTTTCTTGTTGTCTTTTCTTATCCCCGAAGTTTATCTACCCCCCGATTTACAATAGCAATGCAAGCGGTATTGTTTAAAAATATGAAGGCCTTTGGGCATTTTACTATACATCTCCACAAACTCCATTGATCCCTACAGCGCGCTATACACCGACTTTTATGCGATCATTAAAATCCTAGTTTCTTTTATGATAAGCATTTTTTTGTGTGGCCACAGTGCGACAGATTAACCGCTACCGACGGACACACGAGTGCCCTCACCCAGTCCGCATTTCAAAAATAACGGCACGGTTGTCCGACTTCGAACAGCCCCGGCCTAATTTCCCGCGGAGCACTCACTGTGGAGAGCCTTTTACAATCTCTAAAATCCCCAACTAATCTACAAATCTACAACATTAACATTTCCCCCTCACATCACGCTTGACAGCCCTCCGCTTTTCCCTCCAAGTATAAACTCAGTGAGAAATTCAGTTATTCCCGGACCCCGGGAGGAAATCGGGTATAACTGTTGCATAAGCCTTCATGCTCGTATTAGTACAGCTTTCCCCGCTCAATTTAATCCAAGTGACGTCCAATTTAATCCAGGGGCCAGCCAATTCAATCCCAGCGCCATCTAATTTAGTCCAAGTGCCATCTAATTTAACCCGGGTGCCAGTGAATTTAATCCCAGTTCCAGCCAATTTAATCCGGTCACCAAGCAAATCAGAAGATTGTTCAAGAGTGTCTGTGGGAAATTTGGCGCAGCTTTGTGGACTTTGTTGCGCGTGGTGTGGTGAAAACGTGGTGTTTCTTGATCCTTTATGCGCAAAATATCTTCTTCAGCGCACAGCTTAATGGACATTTATACAAATCCGCGCAGACCAAGAGAGCGGTCTTGTTTGATCAGTTGGTGCCGTGTGCTAATCGTCTGCGAGATCGTCAGAAGTATCGTCGACTCGCGTATACATAGTTACGCCGGCCGAGTTTCCAGCTCTATTGTTACGCGAGCAGACGACACTTCTGACGCGAGCAGACGATATTTTAATTTAGAAATAATATTTAACACGGAAGAAAAGCATTCATTGATTGAAAATCAGAATTCAAAGGGCATTCAGTAATGTGTTTATATCACAGCAACTCTGAAGGCATTGTTACGCGAGGAGCAGACGATACTTCTGACGTAAGTCATGGACGGCACTCTCGCAGACGGTCAGCGCACAGCCCACGGCCCCAACGGATAAAAAAAGACCGCTCTCTTGGTCTGCGCGCGTTAGTAAATGTCCATTAAGCTGTGCGCATCAGATATTACGCCCATAATGAATCAAGAAACGCCACGTTTTCCCCACACCACTTGCAATAAAGTCCGCGAAGCTGCGCCAAATTTCCCACAAGACACTTTTGAACAACCTTCTCACAGCTGGATTAAGTTGGTTGGGGACCGGAATTAAATGGTTGTACTTGCATTAAACTCGCTGGCCCCCGGATTAAATTAGATGGCACTAGGGCTAAACTAGATGGCGCTTAGATTAAATGAGATGACGCCTGGATTAAATTGTATGGCTATTGGATTAAATTCAGCTGGAAAAGTTTTAGTTTTATGCAAAGCCTTCAATTAACCCACCGAGCCAATATACCTGAATTAACTTTTCTCGCACGTGGCCACCATGCCCAGCAAATTAAAGCTTTGTGCCGCGTCACGTTATTGCGCGACACCACGTAACCGGTCTACGAGCTACAAAGAACATGCTCATAATTCTTTCGACTTGTGTCAGTCACTTGTTTCTAAAGACCGTAAATAATTTCACCACACCTTCCTAAAGAAAGTTGAGAAAATCGCGAAAGCTAGAAGTGCGACCAAGCTTCACTGAAAGTACGTCCAATCGACCGTCAAGCCCTTCAAAGGTCCAAATTGCAAACGAAGAAGGAACCCATGCGACGATTTTTCGCGCACTAAGTAAACGCATCTACGAACGATCTACATGTATACCGATACGTGACTTATAAGATGTAAAACAAGCGACATTCGTGCGTATAACATGGCGGTGATCGAGGAAACGCTGCAAATAGGGGGAACCTCGAAAGCAACTAAGAGAAAGCTAGCCATCGGCAAAGACAGGATGCGAGGGATGAAATATGGAAATTCTGGGCTAAACTGTGGGCTCGAGCAGCGCAGGTTAAGAACGGTTGGAGGTCAACGGGAGAGGTCTTCGTCCTGCGGTGGACCTGAGTAGGCTGACGATGATTGTGATGATGACACTATCGTACTCGTTTTTCATGATAGATACGGGTTTTGTCTTATCTAGAAACGCTCCTTTTCCGTGATTTTCTAGTATCCGTTTTGACACAATCGAAGCCCCGTTTCGCGCACGCGCCGTCTGTCCAGAGATCTTATCAGACATTTTCGGTCCACCAACCGGTCTACGGGGAAAAACATTAGTTTTCTGGCAGAACACCGCCTGTCCCACTAAGGATTTCTCTTTAATAATCTACTCTTTTTAACTTCTCCCGCACAATGGTGGTAATGTGCCCCTTCTTCCTTGCAAAGTGTACAAGGTTGGTATAACTCGCCTAAGCAGGAAGAAAGCGCAGATTTATTATATCTCCCTAAGACGCGTGAATAGCCCACAAAACCGTGATCTGCCCCTAAAACGTGCAAATGTAAGCTCGGTGCAACAATATGGGTACGACGCCATGAAGCGACTTCGCAAGTATTTTTTTAGCATCAACGAGCCAGAATACACTGAGTCACTTGTAATCTATGTCGGTTAAGGCGCACAACTTTCCCAACATTTCTTGCGAATTAGAACTGTCGGTTACATTTAGATCTTTCAGCAAAGTAAAGAAACTTTCACCGAGATTCAAATACGATGAAAACGCGCCCTTAGTAGCCTTTTCTTAGACGTATAATTGAGAAAAAACTTGAAAACTATGCCCGGACATCAACGCTGAGATGACCCCATTGCTTGCAACATCAAACTGTACGCACCATTTAGCTATCACATAGGACCGCAGAAAACGAAGTACAGCGGCTTAAAACGGCCGCATTAGCGCTCTTTTTTTTTTTTTTTTTTTTGTAGCGAAGGTGCTCACCCTCACTTTTATGGAATCTTCTATGCCCGTGAAATTCCAGACACAACACATCTGTCAATCTCGCGTGCGAGAATGGAATCATTCCCGCCGGTTGTCTGCATGGTACGACTGCAGCGCCTTCCAGGTAGGCAATTGAAGGAATGGTGTACTTCCAGTTGACATGTCGTTGACATGTCAACAGATAAATAAAATAATATCCAGCAGGAGCAAAATTAAAATTAGGGTGTTCAACGCGCTGTAGCTACACGTGGGCTATGAGGCACGCCGTAGTGGAAGGCTTCGGACTAATTTAAACCGCTTGGGAATCTGTAAAGTGCGCCTAAATCTCGACACACTACTGTTTTCGCTTTTCGCCTCCACCTGCTGACAGGCCACAGCGTCCCAGATCGAAGCCTCGTCCTTTCCCAACAAATATCTTTTGGTGTACACGGGGAATGGCCAACGGCCGAGGAACGACAGACTTTCCAGGTAGACACCTTGACCGATGCTCCGCGGCCGCACCTCTGCCAGAACTTCGCTCGGCGTTCCACTGACCTTTGTTGTTGCCTGATGCTTGGCCGGGCCTGGGAACCATCAGTGGTGCAGCGTGCGGCGATGCGGAGGAAGATGACGCCGGCTCGGCCTTGACGAGCGTGGCCGTGCCCATGGCCGCGCCGGTGACCGCCGCGGGGCAGAAGAAGGCCCGGGTGGCAGCCATGGTGCTCGCCTTCACCAGCACGGGCTTGCTGCCGCCGCCGCCGCACACTGTGGCCACGGACGAGACGACGACGCCGCCGCTGCCCGCTGCTGTTGCTGCAGCCACCGGCAGGGCCCGGCCTGCGAGTGGGCGAGCGCCGTCATTAGCGCTCAAGAAAGAAAGGAAAACCGAACTAGCCGCAACATCAAAACGTCGCGAATGGCACTTGGAACACGCGTACTCCCACATGAAGCGTATATAATTGCGAAAGCGAAAGATAACGCCACTGTCCAGCGTCCGCGGTATGTTCCAGGGAAACGGCTCCTAACACCCACGCTAGTATGGCCGATGGAGCAACGAGAAAAAGAGTAAAATATTTGAGCTAAAAAAGGTAAATTATATAAATTTGGGCCTGGATGGGAGTTGAACCCAGGGCTCCAGAACGCGAGTCGGGCTCGCCTCCCTTACTCCACTAAGACTCCATGGCTTTGAGCTCAACCGGTACCTGCAGATCGGCGTAGTGTTTGTTTGACATCGCTTCACACGTCTCTAGGCTTAACTGACGTTGAAGTCACCTATCATTAAGGCAGAACATAGGCTTTAACAACATACATAATCTGGTGGATCGCCAGTGACGACACCTAGCTTCCGTCAAAAGCTCACAGCCGACTCAATGCGGCTGGTACGACAACACGCAAAAAGAATTCTCACATATTCGCTCAAGGGGATCGGCCTATGACGATAACATGTGTGCTTTGGAGCACACGACCGATAAACCAGTTGCTTTTCGGGTGAGACGTCAACATGCAAGTTCGGAGGAGCACTCATCGGCATTCGGTTGAACATACACGCTTTCGCGTTTGTCACTCAAAAGAAATGCTTGGATGTTATCGGAGTTTTAGAGCGCAGCACTTTGGCGGCCACTACTGTGGTTTGGCGGCGGCGATGGCAACGGCGTTGTAACCGAGCGAGCGAAGACAGAAAGAAAACGGTGGTGGAAAGTGTGGCGAAAGTTGGAGGGGAGGGAAGTATGATGAACCCGCACATGACGCTCGTTGGATCGTCTGGCGAAAGTGTGAAAAGGAGGGCGGCACGCGTTGCTATGGCGCCATCTATCTCACTGCCTCCCCTCCCACTTTCGCCAAAAGCAACTCCTTCGTTCGCGGCTCATCCGAAGCACGTGACATTTGCGCGGGAGGTTCAAACACGATTTGCAACAACATGCTCGGCGGCGGCGATGCGCTGCGAGATAACGGCAGAGTAGCGCGCGCCGCCGAACGTTCACTCATCCCGCGATCACTTCCTAAGTCTCAGAAGATGTGCGCCGTGACCGGGAATACCGCAGTTAGCGCTGCGCACAAATGCCACATTGCGGAGTATAGTAATCGTCAGTGCATTTTTTGTTGTTGTTCTTGTTGCTGCTAGGAATATGTACCACCTCACATGGCACGGCTGCAGTTCTTGTCCCTTCAGTATTACAGCATCAGAAAAAAACACCCCCTACCGCATACTCCAATTACACACAAATAAAAAGGAAGTGTCACGAATCAAGTACAACATTATTTCCTAACGTTTTATCAGACTTCGGGTCACAAACTGCCAGCCATAGATTTAGTTTGACGTCCCGGAATGCGAGACGAGCGGCTGGCTTACGGCCCACATTTCTAAATCTGCACACGAAGTGTTTTCAGCCGACATAAAAATAGCACACCAGGAACTTACTTTATTCTGCGCCCTATATTGTGAAGGACACGCCGAACAAGTGTGAGTCAGCATCTTCGGCACGGCTAGAACATACGAAAGGTGAAGACTTGAATCCAACTTGCTGGGACTTTTTTTTTATTTCGAAGCAAACACACAGTGATCGCGTCCACGACTTCGGAATCTACTTCGTTTTCGTGGCAGGCAGAGCTGTTCAAGTTCTCTAACCAGCCCTACCCAGTCGCGTACTCCAACCAGTGAGGTGATTTAATTATTCTCATCACCTGTAGAGTCAATTGTCTTTCCAATAACCTGCACCTGCCCCTACCCTCTGTATTCGCCATTCATTCCCCGCAAGGGAATCTTTATATCCATCCCTCCCATCAGTCCCCCCCACCGTTTTGTCCGCTTCACGTAGACCTCCGCCTTCAGACTTCCCTACTCCTCCTATTGTGTGTTCCGCGCATTGTAAGCACTTTCAATCCCCGTTGCTTTTTCATAAGTTTAGCCAGGATGCAGCCTTCTCTAGCTTAATCGCAAATTTGTGTGTCGCTGTTCTATGCCAGTATTAAGGTCATCGCTTGCCTTTAAAATTTCCACCGGCTTATATTCCGCGCTCGAAACGGAAATGCTGGGTGAAACTGCACAGCTCGCTGGCGGTACCTTGCGTGACTGCCGTAGGAAGGTCCACCTCTGCGGCAGAGCGCGGCCGTAGAAGCAAACACATAGCCCTCTCGCGCCGCAGGGAGGTCAGTTGTGCGGACATTAAGCAGCTGCCTGCAGCTAGCATGGTTGCATCCCGTACGCATGTTGATCGAAGATAGGCATCGATTGACGCTTTTCCAGGAGGACGTAGAGCGCAAAAACAATGGGCAGATAGCCGTCGGCAACGAGGAGCAAACGGTTCGATAAGTTACCCGAACTGCAACACCGCGAACTTGTGAATCCAACTCGCGACCAACTTGTCCAAACTTTTCCTCCAGGCGAAACGTCTAGACGGCATACGTTGACGAAACACTCTTCATGTGTACGCCTCTGTGAAACAGAGTAAAAAACACACGCGCGTGCCACGCTTAGCCGACCGTAATAATAACAAAGAAATTGGCAGCAAATGCTCTCGTAGAGACTCCAAAGCGGCCGGTATGCGACCTTCACTTCAGATTCGGCGCATTGTCTTTTAACATTACGTACCGCGGCGAGCGGGACTGCCTCTTCTCTTTCCCTGTCTCTCTTTTAGACAGTTTTCAGCGGCGCATTCGCACTGTTACACGAGACGACAAACCACCCGCATCGCTGTCACACCGCTGTCGGGAGGCGCGTCAGCAGCGAAAGTAGTCACTATAAACTATTGCCGGCTGTCTCAAGAAAATAACCCTGCCCCCATAGTGAACATCACCGACATTGTATTTGCGGCATCTCCATATTTTAAACGGCTCGTGATGCAAAGAGTACAAGTCGAATTTCGAGAAAGTTCGCAATTATGCTTAACGTGTCACCTACTCCTGGAGCATGAGGTGTGCCGTAAAGGAAGGGATGCGGAATAACTCAAACCGCCTTCAGAACCTTAATATGCCCTGCAATGTCGATACATGGGCTTTTTAATTGTTCCTCTTTATTTTTAGCCTACATTTTCACTCGTGTGTGCCTCTAGCCCGCATTAACTGCTTGTGAGCGTGTGTGCCTGGGTGCTGCCTGCGCAATCGCGCAAGACAGCAAGGAAAGTGCCCGATGTTCTGTCAAGGACGCCCCACCGCAAAGTATACGACTTCCGCAAAGTCCACGGCTTCTGTGGTTATTACGGTTGGAAGGCACACGCCCCTACGCTGAGGGGTGGCGTTCTAAACAACAACATCGCTATTCGCTGTGGTAATAGTAGTGATCATCGTGTTTATCTATATCGTCGTCTTCCTCATGCATGACTGGCGGGCCCGGATTGTTCTGTCCGCAGGCTCTCACATTTCTCCCAAGGTGAGTTGTCTTGTGCTCCGCCCTTGAAGCGCGGACGCCCGTTAACTGTTTCTTTGGTATTAAGTACGAATGCACTACTTAAGCGAGCCTGAAGCGTCCGCCGCCGTCCGCATAGCAACAGCTGCGGGTGCGCGCGCTCCTCGTCTTCCTTGGCAACGGGGGGAGATGGGCGCGCGCTGCCTGGCCGCTGACATGGCACATACCCACGTGGGGGATTGGCCAGGAATCGGGCGTGAGAAGGGCTAATGCACCCGCTTAAAGGAGTACTGACACGAAATTTCAAAGCTGAGATCCGCTCTAGCAATCAAGTACAACGACAACACAAATAGGTGTCTGTGAATAAATGCATCTTTCTTTCTTTGTAGTTGTGTGTGTGTGTGTGATCTCTCTTTCGCGAACATTACCGAACTGCGCAAATTCAACTCGTGCATTCGCACTTTCACATTCTTCCCCTCGGGGAAATGCGGGGAATTTTTTTTTTTGTGAGCGCCACGCGCAAGCCTTGTGGCGTGTGCTCACATGCGCGACAAACGGCGTGAGTAACAAGACCCTAGGTTTTCTGGTAACGCCGCACATATTACCACCAGCAACAGCAGCTCCGCTCTTAAAGGCAGAAAAAAAGCTGCGTTCCCCTGTAAAGGGTGCACTACGGCACACACGTAGTAGTGCGGGGAAGCATCACGATGCTATTGGTATCTTCCTGCAAAAGGGAAATTATGCACGGATCGGGGCGACGTAACCTTACTTCATTGCGCATGCGCCAGCGTCCAGCTAAGCTAGCTGACATACCGCCATTGACATACCGCCATCGAACCAGGTGAGTGTTGCACAGTTAGCTTTGGTTGGTGGGCCACACGCAGCGTGTGGGTTACCACACGGTAGCCACACGGTGGCGGTAGGCCGCACGCAGCAGGCCACATCGACATGACGGGTGTACTATTCACACCATTTGCAGCTCCACATAAAACATTTTAAATCGTCAAAGCATTACTAGGCTCCCCATAAAAAAATAAGGATTCAATTTCGTGAGCTTGTGTGTGTTGGTGCATCTAGCCTGGCAGATTAAATGTTGCTTATGCTTAACAAGCCAAGGGGGAGGCTGAAACGTGCGTGCGTGCGTGCGTACGTGCGTGCGTGTGCGTGTGTTTGAGTGTGCAAGAAAGAGGGAGAGGGAAAAATACATCCTGCGGCAAAATGCCACGCAGAATTTTGTGAGAAAGCCGTGTAACCCCATCAACAAGACGGATTCAAAAACCAACCGCTTCTTTTCTCCCTTTCGAATATTGATTTCCCTCTACAAGCTTTCTAAACCTGATGTGACGATTACCAATCCCATGAACCAAGACGGATACTAAGAATCAATCGCTCTAACGGCTCGTTCAAATCCCGGCGAATTTTGAAGACACCATTCGGACGTCTTCCAATAAACGCTCGTTTCGCGGCACTTGCTATACGGCCCGTCTATTTCAATTCCACAGCATCGTCTCGAGCTGCAAGGCCCTTTCTTTTCAACTTTCTTCTTCTTTTTTTCTTGAACCAGCAAACAAAGAGAAGAGGCAAGGAGGACGAACTGCCGCCTCTACATCTAGCTCCAGCGTCCCGGCGTCGTAACTTCTACCAATACTGCAACTACTACTACGACAGTCGCGTTCCGGGTCAGAGGTCTAAGCGAAAATTAACGAGCGACGCGGCACTCTGTCTTGCGCTGCCGTCGCTGCGTTGGGCCCCGCCATTGGAGGAGACAGCAGCGCTCCCCCGAAAGAAAGCTGCGCTGCCCAGCTCATGACGAAGGCTCCGCATCTCTTCTCTCGTGCGCATCTGCCAGTGAGGCAGCAGTGCTTTTCTGCTAGAAGCGCTGTTTTTTCGCCGTAGCGCTGGCCTGCTAGCCGGCTGGTCGGATTTTTATTTCGACGAGTGAAGTAGACAAGTAAAAAGCGGCAATTGTTTGTGCAGTTATTGTAGTTCTGTGCATTTCGTAATCTGTGCATTTCGTAAGACAAAGCGGAAAAACACAAAAGACAGCATTTACTGGTCATACGTTATAAAAACGAGTTTTAGGTTATAGGCGCGCTGTACTGACGTTTGCCGCCCGAGCGTTACGGTCCCCGTGTTGCACAAAAGAGAGCATCGGCGGCGGCGTTGGCCGTAACGAAAAAATACCGCAGCGCTACCTCGAGGCGGCTACTGTAACGCCCGGGATGGTAAGGCGCTGCCCCAACAGTGGGAGTGAGAGCAGGAACGGAAGGTTTTCGCTGCTCGCGGGCGCCGCTAGTGGATACGATGACGTAAGCGCAATGTAGGAAAGATAGCTCGATCACTCCTTCCTCTGTTTCTAAAATTGAATCTACGCCAGCGTCGGCGCCCTGCTTGAGTATTCAACAGACACTCTTTAACAGGCGATAAGCCGCTGACCCCATCAAAAAGAAGATATCTAGGTTAACGGCAGGAAAACGAAAGCTAAGGGAAAAATAACAGATTGTTTAAGTAGTATACGGTATCTCGTATCACCCGCCGACGGTGACGTGCCATACGATCGCTCTTTTTTTCTAATCGCTCTGCCCAGTTTATGGAAAACGCGAATGCTGGACAGGCACGCTGAGCCTATGATTTCTTCCAGATCACACTTTTGCGAAATGATCAATAATATTAAAGATGTCTACGACCAAAATGGTTCTCGCACTGATTGGTATCCGCTGATTATTAGTTGTTCACTGTTGCCCCGTATTAAACCAAATGTACCTACTTATTCATTGTGTTTCGTTTTGTTTTTGATCTTGTTTATGTATTGTCATATAAATAAATAAATAAATAAATAAATTAATAAATAAATAAATAAATAAATAAATAAATAAATAAATGATGAGGACGAAAAAACATTTATTTGTTTATTTATTTATTTATTTATTTATTTACTTATTTATTTATTTAAAAACTCATTTTTATGTGCAACTAGTTTTAAATATGTGTTGCAGATATCATTTCCTACATTGACCAGTAGTGCAATAAATACCATGTCGAAAACAAACAAGACCCCGCAGCGGTGCGTCAAATACTAAGGCGTTGTGCTGGTGTGCAGATTCGATTCCTGGCCGCGGCTGCCGCTTTTCTGATGGAAGCGAGAAGCAAAAACGACTGCGTGTCGAGATTTCGGCGCACGCTAAATATCCCCAAATGGTCAAAATTAATCCGGAGCCCTTCACAATGACGCGCGTCAAGGCCCGTAAAGCTTCAGCGCGTTAAAAGGGACTCACCTGTTAACATTAATATGGGACTTTCATGACCCACGGGCTTAAAAAGCATCGGACACGAATACGAAAAGTTTTACAAATACATACAAACGTTCACAACGGTGTAGTTTGCTTATTTTAGAAATACGTGACTTCCGTACCTAAAATAGATACGCAAAACTCTCACTTTCTTGACAGATAGCGCCATCTAGTTACAAATAGATAAACCAAAATGGGTTTCTTGTTTATTTTTTATTTCATTAACGAAGTGATATATACCTAGAAGAAGCAAACTATGAAATTAACAACATTGCTATGGCTTTGTAAACCGTTTCGCAATGGTGCACATTGCTTTACCAGAATACATGCCCGTGCGTCATAAATTACTAAGTCCCATAGTAATGTGATCAGCTGAGTTTCCCTTAAAGGGGTCCTGAAATACCTTCCGCCGATGCATGGATGTACATGTACCCAAATAAAGCAATGTATTTGCAATCTCCTCCCGCAAGAATTTTGTTAAAGCGATGAGTATCAGCTGAGAAATCGTAAATCAAAAACCGCGCATTATCGTCGCTCCGCGTTTCCTCCTCCTTTCGACTTACTCTCCGCTGTTGACGGCGCGCGAGCTTTGCCTCCCATGATGCTGCGCTCCGCAGCGGTGACGTACTTCCGCTATTGCGCTGCTACGTCGTCTGCTACGGGCAAGCTTTGTTGACACCATGAATCCCGCACTTCTCTCAAGGCTGGAAAACCGAACGAAAAATCTGGCCGCATGTGTGCGGCGGCCTGGCCTTGCCCTTTCGCGGTGTTCGTTGGTGCAGTTGCTATCGGTGGCACGTGACTTTTTATCGGCGGCGAACTCGCAGCCGTACGGGGAAGATCGTGCGCTCGTTCCCTTTGATGCACCGACACTGTTTATCCAAAAAGTGCCGTATCAGATGTGGCCCCGCTGGTGCCGGGTCTTATTTTGCGGCGGTCGTAATTCCTCCCGGCGGCATGTGAAAAAGACATTTTAAATCGATACAGAACCCGTGCACAAAACCCTTCAATCATGTGACCAGTTCAGCTTGGGGCGACGCGTGGTGGAGAGCGGCAACGTTGGCAAAGCATGCTCCACCGCGGCTCTGAGCTTTCTAGCGCTGGAGCGAGCGCCACTTCTTTGAGAATCTCAAACATCGGTTGCCTTGACAACAAGGCACAAACCACTGTAGAACTCAGTTACAGTTGCGTGTTCCCGGTTCATCTCGGGGCCCCACCTCGCGACATGTGGGCACTGCAGGCGTACCACCCACTCCCATTGAGAAGTGCGAGATGCGTTTGACATTACAGGAGGCGATGGTGTGTGTGTGTTGTGGACGTCTTTGTTTCGCGATGCAATGCGACGTTGTGCTTCTGCGGGTGGATAGTGCTTCCCATAATCTGGGTTATCTTTCTCGAGCGACGTACGACTCAACTTCGCATGGGGTATGTGCAGTGTGCGTGGCTAAAAGCCGTCTCGTCTTGTGCGCCGGAGTTAAGTGACTTGCTGTTCGTCCCCGCAAACCGCGCGCGAGGTGAGTGCCGAAGTTACGACGGGCAGGAGGAGGCAACCCATCGTCTTTCAATCGCGGTTCAGACTGAGCAGACGACTCATCTCTTTGCCGGAAGTGCGTGAAAAAGCCGCCCAATAGCAGGATGTCTAGCTCATGACGAACATCTGGGAATCGATGATGTAGACATGTGAAGATGGCGGCGTCCAAAAACACGAAGGAAAGGGTGAGAAAAAAGCGACAAACTTTGCAACAAAAGTGTGAGCTTTCCGCTGCGCGTAAAAGAGTAATACTTGGCACAGATGACGTTGACGACCCAATCTAACGATTGCGCTAGTTCATTTAGTGTGCTCAAAACGCCTTTCAGGGCCCCTTTAAACCCCATAATCAATCAAGTGGCGATGGTCACACGGCGACAGAGGCGGATTTTGTAGCCGCCCAATCACGTTGTAAATATTTAAAAAAGAAAAAGGAAAGTGTACACCGATGCACCCTTTACAACTATTTTTTTTTCTCAGCTTGCCTCATGAAGCCACAGTTTAGTGTAAATCTCCAACCCCCACCCCACCCCCCTCAAAAAAAAAAAAAAAAAAAAACATTGGCATGGCGTGCCAACCACTAAGTGATCACTGGTGAAGATGTTGCCATTCGTTTATCGAAGCTCCCGCCATGCATTGCAGGCACATTGAAGGGGAAAAGGGGTGCGCTCTCTGCAGCCTCTTCACATACAGTGCAGGATGCCTGTTTGGACAGTTTCGTGCACGCAATGGGAGCAAAAGACCCAATGCTTGCGAGAAAAATCAACTAAAAAGAACGAGAACATCAACCTGAGAAATTAACGTCGCCAAAGCCTACACGCAACACACCCGCTGAAATATTAACGCTATCACTCATACAAAGTGCAAATGGCGGCTCTGAGTTGAGCTGATACGCTTAAGTACAGTAGATAGCGACAATGCGTCCCGACCGTTTGTACCAACGCATTATCGTAGATGAAGATTTCAGCAACGCAATGACAATTGTCCTTAAACGTCATCAGTACGTCTCAGCCAGCTACAGTTATTCCTTGTCGGGATGCAGATCTTTTCTAGCTTTGCCGGCGCGGGTTAAAGCCATAAGTAACTCAGCCGCACACGCAAAACGAAGAGCAAGAGCGTTGGGCCACTTCGCCAGAGGGAGCCACACAAAAAGGGCCACCGTGCGCTTTTTTAATGGGCAGCGAGTCAGAGATAAGGCCCGCTTTCGGAAAGCGCGTTTGAGGACGCAGTCATAAAGATGCTGGTGCGCGCTGCAGCGAGGCATTATGTTCGCGTCGTATTCCCCCTGCGCTCTTTTTTTTTTTTTGTCACAAACACGCACGCGCAAAAAAAAAAAAAAAGAAAAAGAGATACACGAAGCCTCCTTTACAGAGCACGAACATGCCTGGTGTTTTCAATGCATGCTGAACCTTTTTTACAGTGCCGCGACTATGAGATCAACAAATAAAATGTCGTTCAGTCGCTGCGATCATGTTACTAGTCGGTTAAACTGAGCGAAAATACATTTTGGCGATTCCACGACGTGAATGCATAACCCGAAGTAGTTTCGCTGGAACGGATCACTGCTTTTTTTCCGTAAAGCTTAAAGCGTGGCAACAGAAAAAAATATTCAAACTTTTGGAACGTTACGCAAAGATAAAACACCTTGGCTGTGAGTCGCGCCGTAGTAGAAGGCAACATAATATTAATTTAAATCGCCTCAGGTTATATAACGCGCGCCCAAATCTCGGGGCGCGAGCGTTTTACGCCGCGTTTCTTTCGCATAATGGCAGCAAACGCTGCTCGTATCCCGAATATCCCAAGGTCGGCCGCCGCCCTTGCAAAATGTTTAAGGACGTACGCACCATAGTACACGCGTCGACCGTCGCCCTAAACTTTCCAACACAGATGATGATCTCCTCTCCAATCGATCTTATAAGCACCCGTCTACCCGGGTGGTGCGCGGAACAAAAAATAAAAACACAAACGTCAAAAGAAACTTGCAATGCTGTAGCTTTACCCAGTAAAGACACCAAACCGGGACATTACTTTTTTCTCTCTCTGGCGAAAACAAAAAGGGAAATAGAGAATTTCGCAACATCCCGATTCCAGAAAAAAGAAACGTGGGATCAATGATGGTCGTGCGCACATTAAAGCAGGAGCTAACATCATCGATCTTGAGAACGCGCAAAATCGGGTTTCGATGTCGCAAATGCGACAGGGCTCAGCTCGTTTGTGTTTTTTTTTTCGTTTTCCCGGCGCGTTGCGCAACTGTCGCCGAAGCGCGTGCCTTGAAAAACTTAACAAAAACAGAACGATAAAAAGGCGGAAGCAGGAGAATAAATAAAGTACAACATCTCTTACATCTCGAGTCAGTTCGCCAAAATCTCAGATCAAATCAAGCTACTGGATCGAATCGCGCGTTTGTGAAAAGATAAACCTGTTCCCTGTTCCCAATGTTTCCACAAAGAGTTCGCTGCGAACACGCTCAGATAACACGCATGCGACAAAACAGAATTTATTTTTAGCTGTACTTTTTTCTAAAACATGCTAGTTTTAGATTCTGAAGCATTTTGTAAAACGTTGATCTGATTTCAAACGAGCCTTGCTTTCTTCGTAACAAGCACAACATTCAAGTCAGGTACCGGTAATAGAAGTTAACGCTTTGCAAACACTTTACGCGAAATGTCTTTCGATTTCCAGTGAAGAACCCTACCTTTCGACGAATGTGCCCCGGAACTATGTCTAAAGAAATTGGTTTGAATTTGATCTCCCCCCCGAAAAATTAATCATATTGTCCCCCGAAGCGATATCTAAAGCAGAACCTGCTCGATTACCTCCAAGAATTAACCAGGATCAACTAAGGCCAATATTAGCATGGATGTGCGTTGAATCCAAGCACCAATCCCCACTTTAGCATCACGGGTTAGAAAACAACTGTGGGTGTGCTTACAGCCAGCTAAAATGTGAAGGAGAAAGCCTTTGTGCCTGCCGTTCATCCGCTGTGGAGCTTTCTGTGGAACTTTGCGGCCGCGTCCGTCCCCACTCGACGAGCCCCCTGGAGAGGAGAAACTCGCTCTGCTTGCACGCTATCGCAATGAGCCTCCGTACGTACCTTTCCATCTCTACTCTCTGAACGAACGAGCGATTAGACGCTGTCACTGCGCATTTTTTCACGACTTTGATTTCGTCATCCTTGCATCTAAAAAAAATGGCAGTGTTACCTTACTCAACGCCGCCTGTATTAACATTGCCTGACGCGTCGCGCACTTTTCAATGGGAAGGGTAGGGACGCTTAGTTCAGGCACTGATCCGCTATGTGGCGCGTGCCGGAGGACATCTCGCCTTACGTCACTGCTCGCGAGTCGCGAACGCTGCACCCACTTCTACGACGTGTGTCTGTCAGCTTGCCTGTCGGGCTTCAAGGGCCGTTTCGCTTACATCTTAGCCGCGATGGGGCGTTAGTTCTGTGGCGCACTCGGGATCTCAGTCAACGTGTCGCTCGCTTCATACTTGCTGCATTTTTTCAAAGATAAAGACGGAGGCGGACTGAAATAGTGTAAGAACGTACTGATTGTCGGGTAGACATATAGCTAACAGAAAAACGATATTTTCGGATGGGGCAGCCATTATTGTACTGATATTTTTCTTTCTGGAGTATTTAGAGAAGAAAAAATTGCGTGCACGTTTTTTGTTCAGGCGCTCATTTCTACGATTACTTTCCAATAATATCACGTGCTTGTAAACTTCAGAAAATTATAGGAAACAAAAGGATAAGCAGCTGGGATCCCGCCACGCTGTCCGGGCGCTTGTACAGTACAGTCCTCAATTTTAGAAGTGCGTACCGATGCGGAGTGCGAACAGCGGGGTCAAAACAATACCTAAATGCGGAGTGGATAGAGGTGGGATGCCCCACTCAGAAAATTTCAGGGCCTGTGATTCGAGTAGATAAGCGCGCAAAGCCGGCATCAGCCGGCGGCAGCGCAAGGGATTTTGCTTTGTGACAAAGGAAGTTTTATCAGTGACAGACCACGACAGACAGGCATGGTGAAAAACAAGAAGGCGTAGGAGCGCCGCCTCGGGAACACTAAACAAACTTTCCACTATTTTGCATAGTTTCCGAGAAGCGGTGCTGGCGGGCGGACACGAAAGCACGCTGGAAGGCTACGGAGCGGGGAAGGGTAGGAGAGAGCAACAGGAGAGTGGCTGTTTGGTCATTTTTCGCTCACACGTTAGGCAATGTTTATGCAGGCGGCGTTGCCTTACTCGACGATACGAAGCACCTTCAGGTAGCCGAATAGCACTGGCAATAAGGACTGCATCTTTGATGCTTTGATGTTTGTTCTTACTTGTTCTTACGGAATCTCTCGTCACATATATTACTGTTCTGCAAACATTATATATATATATATATATATATATATATATATATATATATATATATATATATATATAAACACAGTTTTTGAAAAGAAGTCGGCTACAACACGCGATGCAGTTTCTTTGGCACCATCACTTGAACAATTTCCGCAAGGAATACAGCCGTCAACACCACCGCTCGTCCATTGTCATACCTACCCAAGTTCCCTGACGAACACCTGCACCGAACGCTCGACCGCCGTTTCTCGCCCAACAATCCATCCGTTTTTACATTCTCAGCGGTTTTCGCGAGAAGCGTGGCTGCCGGCAAGTTCGGCCTCCCAGTGAGACTCATACACACAAACCAGGCAGCACTGCTGATCTTTCCATTCACGTTCTCTTTCAGGCACAACGGGGCCGGCCATTTTCTTCCGAATGCGCCCAGTGTGAAAAGGTCGCAGTGGTCAGCCTTTTCTCGGCGTCTCTCATTTTTCTTCCCCGCTCCTTATCATTTGGCGCGAAATTGTGGAGAGCGCTGGCGCTGACAGGCCGTCCTTGGAGCGCGCGGGAGGGGACGTTTCTTCGAGAAAAACGTCGCCCCGTTTCGTTCGCGCCACAACGAGTGCTCGCACCCCCGCTGCCGTTTTGTATGCAGTATATTTACAAATGCTGTCTCACCCGGGCATTATGTTAATGCGCAATGGGCGCTGCGCGCACCCGTCGCGCCCTAGCAAGACACGCGTTCCATGCCCCTCGCGTGACAGAGACAGAAAGAGAAAAGAGGAGACCAAGGAAGCGGAAGGGGAAGAGGAACACGAAGAAGTACGGTTAGAAACAAACGTTGCAAAGAAGCCGCAAACACGACAGGGTGGGGGAGGGCGAAGGCGGAAAATGCGGCAAGGGAGAAATCGAAAAAAGAAAGAGGCTACACGAAAGAACGTGGGGCTAGCTTCAATACAAAAAAAAAGAAAGCTTTTTTTTTTAGATAAAGCATAATGGGTTTCTCATAGTCACTCACTGGACCGAGAACAAACAGGCCCGCGGCATTTTCTCGCAGACAATGCAGCTTCGTCGTCGTCGCCGTCGAACTTCGCAAGGAAGAAAAGCGCGGAGGCCACTAAGGCACGCCCAACGTTGTGCTCGTAACGGAGCGTGGAAGAAGATAGGAGTGAGCGCGTCGCGATTATAACGGGAGGGGCACGAGGGCGAAAACAAAGAGCAGACAAATCAACGCAGTTGTAGGGCAAACAAACAAACAAACAAGAACACTGGCATCAGCATAGGCAAGAGGGGGAATAACATCACGCAGTCGGATAGATGAGCGGCGAACGCGTGCGCTCGATGCCTCGCCGCTTCTCATGTTGCGGGCGAATGCGGAGTAATTGACACTTTTTTTTCTAGAAGCGAAGCAATGACATCACGCCGAAATCCTTTACAGCGTCACCTAACAACAAGGAATTTTCTCGAAATCGCGGCCGGTCGATCAAAATTCATAGAAAACGATCACATTCCATCTCCGTCCCTTCACGCCAGAAAATGGAACTGAAAGCATCCCCTCGATCCTTGAGCAGCGCGATCGAGATGTGACAGTAAGCGCACCGTGTATTACACCATTGATTTATACACACACCCCAACACCCCCGTAATACCCCCCCTTTCGACAACCCCTCCCCCAAAGAAAAAAATTGCACCGCCACAAGCACCCTGCCCAGGGATTTATACACCCCCCCCCCCCCCCGCCCCCCAACGAACGGACTCCCCCAAAATCGAAATTCTGGATAAACCCCTATATCACACAACCTTGACTCAATTAATTGCGCCGGACATTTGCCGTACGCATGTTGTAACTGCATAGCTGGCGTGTAGTAAAGCAAAGACAAACGCGTTTGGCTCATTGCAAGTTGAAATGGCTCCACAGGATAGCCTACAATGGATGCGAAGAAGCTGCTCTGAGCGCAGGCGAGCTCACGTGCGAAATCGCCCGTCTACGCACAAGGTCTACATCACCGGCTTTACCCGAGGCCAAGCGACGAGTCGGCACCCCGCGGTGCGAGCGAGCTTGGGAAAACAAACTGAGAAGTTTAAGCAACCATAAACGACTCCGAGACAGCTGCATTCAAAGCCAGGTACATGAGAATCTCAATCAAATTCTTGACGCTGATGGCAGTCAGCCCGCTAACGTGACAAGCACTTGCATCGATTTTGTATTTACAGCTGATGCTGCCAATTGGAACGCTGCGAGTGATCCCGCTTAGATTCTCGCGTCGCCCCACCACCTTCCCTTTCCGCAAACAATAACCACAAAAAAAGCGACCACACATAAATTGCCTAAGATCGGACACAAACACTCAAGAATACACACAACACGACATCGCATACAAAACCCAAGGTATTGCGAGCAAAGTAAAAAAAAATACAAACAATACCGTTAGCAGAGGAAAATATCGAGACAAAAAGTACGAAGTACGCCATCGGTGAGGCAAAGAAAGCTTCGCTTCAAACACTACGAATCACGATAAACAGAAGTCAGATCTAAGGGATGAAAGAGCATAAAACACGGTGACCAGAAAATAACCTAATGCGTTCTCGTCATCCAAAACGGAAAGCGGCGGAGTGCACATTGCGATTTGTGTCAGTTTTAGCTGAACCGTTCTAGACGGTCCGCTCCGGTCGACCGTCGACGGTCCGCAACCGAAGCTAATGCTGCTCGCGCCAAAGCGCGCCACGCGTGCGCAATGGCGCCCTCGCTTGGTATCGGAGGCTTCGGAGCGGAGGGGACCGTGAAAAAGGGCAAGCTAATCATGGCATTTTTATCGCCGTTAAAAACTTAGCCCTTACACTGGTACCCATTTGTTTAAACTTTCGGTTTAAACTTTTTTGAGAATTAAAATAAACTTCTTACAGTGATATACATGGCAGGAGATGTAACCATGAGGGGTTTCGGCGTCAGAAGGCCTGAAATGGTCTGTACCTCGTGGAATTGGGTCATAACAGGATTACCCCTACTTGCCACTTCCCCGCGTAGTTCGCAGCCAAGACTTCCCGGCCAGGGGAAGTGACCAGAGACGTCAAAAACATGAGCCTAACCATCCAATATACGGCTCTGGTTTAGACACGCTTCCATAAGAGGTAGCACACGAGCCTCGGAACAAGGCGTAACAAACAGCAGCAACACTAGTACAACGTGATACAAAGAATGACGGGAGGGTAAAAATACGGAGAAAGATGGCCCGATGAAACGTAGAACCATACGATAAGGCAACAAAAGTAGCTATTTGGTAATGCATCTTACTGAACCGGACTGGCCATCTCGGAGAGACGAGGCGGGACAAAAATGGAAACTCGAGACAGGCACCAGCCCATCTCGTCCCTTTTTCGCCGCCTTTCCAATTTTCTCGCGCTGTCTCGGCCAATTACATTGAGTGGGCATGTGTCATTGTCCGCGCCGACATTGCTGTTACTTTTCCTTTGAACGTGTGTTCCTTTCTTTTGCCGCTTTATAATTTTCTTTTTGCGAAACCAGTGCAGTTTAGGGCAGTGGCGGCTAAAAAACTAACCAAGCCAGGAATAACGCGAAACAAATCCCGCCAAGGGGATGTAGGATGAAGATGAATCCTACCAGGCGCCATAGACAAACAGCGAAATCCCGCCAATATATTTTGCGCAACGAAAACTTTGTTATTTTTTACTTGTCAATTACTTGCTTTGTTTT
This sequence comes from Haemaphysalis longicornis, assembly GCF_048455015.1. Classification (NCBI taxonomy): domain Eukaryota; kingdom Metazoa; phylum Arthropoda; class Arachnida; order Ixodida; family Ixodidae; genus Haemaphysalis; species Haemaphysalis longicornis. The sequence goes on from NW_027526422.1 coordinate 49,636,729, forward strand.
CCTTTTTCCCGGTTAATTGGAACGTCTGTCCGCACCGCGGCCGTTAACCTTTTTTCCATATTCGTCAATGTCTTTCACAGGGCACACGCCATTTTTGGAAACAACAACTGCTGCTATTACAGACCACCAGCTGACGGTTCCATTTCTTTTAAATCTTGGAGAGCAATCCCCGCCCGGTGAAGTGCACCTTGAAGTGGGGACTCTTATTACGGCGAAAGCCTTAAAGGGACCCTGCAACACTTTTGATAAGCGCTTTCACTCTTTCCTTCGCGTCTGGAACGTTCCATTGCGAAAGCTACAGCTATCGCCAGCACGGAGCGGCACTGCGTGATTTGCTCGTCGCACCAGATACGTATGCCTTCCATTTCTGCTTTGTTTTTGTGGCGTTTTTTTTCTCTCGAAAAGCGTTCATTGCTGCAACAGAAGGAAAACCGGCCAACAGCCGCTACATGGCCTTAGTGGCGTAATTCGAGCCGTCGAAGAACGTCAAGACCGAGAAACAGAAAAAAAATCTTTTGAGCGAGTTTCCAAGTTATCTGATGGGCATAGAGCAGTAATTTTTGGCTGAGGTACTTTGCGAACCCCTTAATCTAAGTACTCTGTGTGTCGGGTGACTACGTTCTGCAAGCCATGTAGATTTCAAAGAAATGTTGAAAAAAGTGTTGCAGGGTCGATTTAAGTGCCCCATTCTGCGAAAAAACGTCGTTGTTGCTGTAATTGTCCGGTCAATAAAACGGCCACAGCGGTAAAGAGTGAATAAATGAAAACCAAATCTGTGATACAATGGGTTTTGAACACGGGTCTGCACAGTACCAGCCCAGTGCTCTGCCAACTAGCTACCAGTAACTATAAACTATTCCTTCTCCTCCTCCTCCTGTTCCCTCCACCATGGGCAGATGCCCGTGGCAACGCAGCAATTCCTTTAAAATACACAATCGGCTCACAGCTCTAAACTGGCACATCTACTTGCATAAAATGGACCCCGGCATACTACCATCCGCAATGGACGCGCGTTCATCGTCATCGTGACCGGTAACGCTACAAGTTTCCGTGTACTTTTCCCGGCCTGCCTCCTTGCGATATCAGCCTCGAAAGAGCTACGGCATTTTTATTCTTTAAAGCGAACAGAAGAAAGAAAAGGAACCGTGGCCACTACCTATCCCGCATGCCTCTATATCTCCCCTAAAGCTTTCAGGTCAGGAAAACGACATCAACGCAGGGTCGTTTCCCCGGTCTTTATTGTCCTACCTCTGCGCTGCTGCCTCGCGCAGACATGCCGAGCGACTCGAGTTTGGCCCCAGCTGCTGTGGCCCAATGTAAAGCGCCGCAACGTGGTGCCACTTCAGTGTTGTCTCAGTCCAGGCTCGTGGCGGCAGACCGTAAACGGGCAGTACCGAGGAGGCAGGAAACGCCGCACACACACAGCGTCGTTTATGGGCACGGAGGGCCATACGCGCCCATTTCGTGCAAAATGAAACAGCGCCGCGTGTGTCAGAGGTCGGAAAGTGGCTGCTGCCCCGACGACGACAGGAATGGGATGGGGTACACATCGATTTTTCACTGGTGTACTCTCTCTCTCTCTCTCTCTCTCTCTCTCTCTCTCTCTCTCTCTCTCTCTCTCTCTCTCTCTCTCTCTCTCTCTCTCTCTCTCTCTCTCTCTCTCTCTCTCTCTCTCTCTCTCTCTCTCTCTCTCTCTCTCTCTCTTGAGAGGCAACGCCGATTGAACAACACGACGAAAAGGTGAGCTCTTATATTGACGCGCTAGGTCCCACACTCCCTCTAATGAGTGAGAACTAGGCACCCTTTTCGTGCGACGGTTCAAGTTTCCCCGACGCTAAAGCCCGTTCTACATGGTGCGATTTTCCCTGCGAATTCGCAGATGCGGTGCCGCTCGTGCGGCAAAACGACCTTTTTTCGTTGCTGCGGCAAAGTGCCAAATGTTTGGAACGGTCGAGCATCGCCGGCGAACGCTGCTCGTGCGGCGTAGAGGCCGGCTGGAACTTGCGGCCAATAGGAACACTGCTAGGTGAACGTCCCGGCATCACCATTTGCACGCTTAGCAGCCAGATGGCGTTGCTTGCATACGCGCGGCGTAAGCGCGGGCGCACCAAAACAAACGTACGTGTGTTCACAACACGATGCCGCGCGCCGTTTTCAACAAATGCTTAATCGGAGTCCGCGCAAGTCGCGGACATATAGCAGTTCGGAAGAAGTACAGAATAGTAACCGTCCGAGGTACGCCAAAATGTGCTAGGCACGCACAACAAGCGAACCCAGGGTTGCTTGCTGTGTTTGTCTTCTCTGCTGTGTCCGTATATTGGCAAATAATTGGCGATTGTTAAATGAAACTGCAAATAAACTCATATAAGCGTCACCTGTTTGGCTGTCACTTTTGCATTCGCGAGAATTTTCCAGGCAGCGTTGGAAATCCTGCCTCGGTCGTTGGCTGACTTATAGTCGCTAACTATCACCCTCGTTCCTGGCTCAGTCAGCACCAGGGCGATGGCAGCCTCGTGTGCTTCTTTCGTGTCGCTACTAAGTATTGTGCAGCATGAGTGCGGGACGCCATCTTCCGTTACTGCCACTGCCGTGTAAGCTTTTTCTGAGGGGTTCTGCGGCGTCGGTGTATAGGACGTCCGGCCTGCCTCCGCATCTGATTTGCAGGGCGATGGCCCTGCTCCTACGTCTGCCCTCGTGATATGCCGGATTCATGTTCCTGGGTAGGTGCGATATCGTTAGCTTTTCTCTAACATCCTTAGGAAGGTACTTCATGTCCTTAGCAATCTCTCTGGATTTGTAGCCCAGTCGTTCTAGTATTCTCCGACCTGTTATACTGCCTAGCAGTCGTTGCTGCGACGCCTTGGTCGCCTCGATGAGCTCGTCTAGGGTGTTCTAGACACCTAGGCTGAGTATCTTGGCCGTCGAGGTGTTCGAGGGAAGACCCAATGCACTGTTGATTCCTTTATAACACGAAAGTGTTTTATTCCCAGATACGCGAAGATTTCACATACGTCATATCCGTCACGGAAGTGACGCCAGTACAACGAAGCAAGCTGCCTGTAACGGGTGCACCCCTGCACACAGGGTCTTCTTGCGGGGAAGCAACCTTTATTACAAAAGAGTTCGTTAGACTTACAGTTGTTCGTTTTCTGGTTTTATATTTTAACGTGAAAGTGTTTTATGCCGGGATACACCAAGATTTCACTGACTTCATATCCGTCGCGGAAATGACGCCAGTACACCTTTGCCGAAGCGACCCGCCAGCACGACGTCACTCGCCAAGCCCACCCACAAGGCAGCCACCGTCCCGCAAATCATGCTCAGCTGCAGATTTCGCTGCACATTTCACTTTCGTGTTTTACCGATTCCTATGACAGAGGAATCAACCAAAGTTGTTTATGGTAATAATAAGCTTACTTTTATCTGCCTTGGTGACTTTTAGGAACGGGGCAACAAACAGAATCTGACTAACGCCAAAAGCCTGAAACAGCCTGAGGAGGTTTGCTTCCATCATCCCACCGTGTTTGTATGATATGCGTTTTAACATTCTAAAGATTTGCTCTATACTGTTGTCTAGTTTCCTAATTGTCTCTGTGTTCTTGCCATTTGCCTGGACGTGTAGTCCGAGTACCCTGATGCGTTCTACCGCGTATATCGGTCTTCCGCCGGCTCTCAGCATTATATCATAATCATTTCGAGATGCCTTCCTAAGATTGTTTGGAATAGTGAACAGTGCCTCCGATTTTTCAGCAGAGCATTTGAGCCCTATTTGCTCAAGATATTTTTCGACCTCGCATATGGCCTTTTGGACGACTTCCTCAATGTGCCCATCGCTGACACGGTCCATCCATAACGTGAGGTCGTCTGCGCATTTGGTCTAACGTAGGTCCTCTATCTTATTCAGTCCCTCGGGGAGCCCTATCATGGCGACGTTGAAAAGGATAGGTGATAAGATCGATCCCTGCGGCATACGTGCCCCGATTTCCTAGTTGTATGTTTTCGAGGGATTCTCCTAGCTTTATGGTCGCTGTACGGTTAGAGAGCAAATCCCTCACGTAGTTGTATGTTTTCACACCGACGTTTTGTAAGGTCAGGTTGTTCAGGATTGCGGTATGCTTAGCATTATCAAAAGCCTTAGCGAGGTCTAGGCCAACGATAACTCGTTGGCCTAGATCTTTTGTCGGTGTCTTTGGTAACTTTCTCAATGATTTCCTCTTTAATATGCAGCATCACGTCGCAGGCGGACAGTTTGGCCCTGAAACCGATCATGGTGTCCGAATGCAGCTCTTTGTCCTCAAGGTACCTGCTGAGTCTCATTTGGATGACGTGTTCCATCAGTTTTCCTACACACGACGTGATGGAGATTGGCCTGAGGTTTTCGAGTCCGATCTTCTTTCCTGCTTTTGGAATGAGGGCTAAATTAGCCTCTTTCCATTGCGGAGGTACCTCTTCTCTATCCCAGCATCTCTGCATATAATTAGTTAACTTGCAGATTGATTCGTCGTTTAGGTTTCTTAGCATTGTCTTACTGACTCGGTCCGCGCCCGCGGCCGTTTTGGTTCTGAGACGGTTAATTTCGGCTCTAACCGCCTCATTTGCGGAACCTGTGTAGTCGGGCAGAGTTTCGCTTGTGGGTGGACCTAGGTAGCGATTGTGGACCTCTTCTAGTAGCTCTTTCGAGGAGCCGTCGAATTTGTAAACGAGTCTCTGAAGTTGCTGTTGCGCTTCTGATTTGGTTTTATCCGGGTCAAGCAGGTGCCGGAGCAATTTTCACGTTTTCGCGTTGCTCAGTTCTCTGTTCATTTGGTCGCATATGTTCCCCCAATTTTGTTTGGTCAGTTCTAGCGAGTATTTCTTTATCTGTTTGTTTAGAATGGCGCCCATCTTACGGAGGTTCCTATCCCACCTCTTATTTTGAATTTTCTCCTCTAGGTCTCTCTTTTTCCTCCAGAGGCAGATGAGGTGGCTGTCGACTAGCTCAAGCACCTCGTCCACCTCCAGCTCGTCCGTGGCCGCTTGGGTGGCATCGATTATCTTCTTACTCCATGCCCCAACATCTTCTATCGGTTTGTTATCTGTAGCTATATTCCTGAAGGCCTCCCAGTTAGTTACCATGTGCTTGCCCTTCTTCGGAACTTGGGTACGTTGCTAACCACAATCTCTATGATCTTGTGATCACTGCCTAGGTCTTCCCCGGTATTACACCACGTGGCCTCGATACCGCCGTGCGTGAGGGTCACATCTGGCGTCATGTCTGCCGACACGCTGTTTCCTTGCCTGGTCGGTTGCATGGGGTCTGTGATTAGCACCAGGTTGTGATGTTGAACTTTCTCCCATAGGGCCCTACCTTTAGCTAGAGTGTGTTTGCAACCCCAGGCTGGGTGTGGAGCATTGAAGTCCCCCACTACCAGCAGAGGGTCGCCCTGGGATAAGCTTTTTACTTTGAGAAACAGGTCCCCGAAATCACATTTCCTTTGCTTGGGTGAACTGTAGATATTTAGTATGTATAGATTCCTTTCCGCACGTTTGCGCGGTATGAGCTTCACCAGCGAATGGTCGATTTCGGTGTTCCCGGTCTTATGCTGCAGTGCCGTTACATTTCTCTGGACAAAAGTGACTACCTGGGTATCGTTTCCCATGCCCGGATAGGATTGATATCTTGCCTATTTTGAATTTTCCCCGAATTCCTGGACCGCAATGAACTCCGGGCGATCGCTTCCATCGAGAAATGCCTATGAGACCACACGTTTGTTGATGAAGCCCCTACAACTCCACTGCCAGATTCTGGTGTCATCCTGAGGTCGTTTCGTTTGCTTTTTCTGAGCTTCCCCGTATAGCCATTGTTTGTCCCTGAGTTGGATCTCACCTTTCATCTGATTTCGCAGAAAATAGTCGCGATTGAGGCGCCGGGCGTGCGACCAGTATAGTTACAGTGCGCTCTCCCACAAATAACGTGCGCAGGTTTGGCTATTATTAGCCAAATTTGGCTACGTTTTGTAATTTTATTTCGCGTTGGCCTGTTTTGGGCGACCACTTTGTCTTACGCTTTGTGTTTGATGTGTTACCAAAACACATGCACCAAAACAAAAAAATGTGAACCAAAACACATCAATAGCGCGATTTATTTCCATGCAAGTCAAATTGACGTTTGATTTAAAAACAGTAACAAAGGTGGAAAATGTGGCTTTCAGATATGTCAATAGTGCTGCATTATTTCACCTCCACGAACCGAGTTTTTCGATTTTGGCGCGTTCTGGTTCCTATTTTCGTGTTCGCATTTCAATTCACTTGCACATGACTGTGCATTTACACTATTATAAAGATTAAATGCTTCAACTACGCACTAACGCATTTCTGGGTATGTTCAATGTGTTACGGGGGTGGTGCTTGTTTACGATTTTTTCGTGTTTTTGTTCGTTTTTTCGGGGCTTTTAGATTCTGGCCTTCGCTGTGTGGGGGTAGTGTACAATATAGACTTCGTTCATTCATGTTATTTTTAGGATTATTTTGTTCGATTTCTAACGCTTATTTTAACAACGAATCTCCATTTGCATCGTTACGACGATTACCTGTGTTGCCTTCGCCAATTATGCATTATTCTGCAAATGCAAAGCATTACACTGTTGGTGCCCTGGGGTACTCGACAAAGAATGCTCACGCACTAAGAAAAAAGAACACGCCCTCATTCATTACTTATATTGTTTACAACGCCCACAGATTACAAGTTCCTGGTTCAGTGTGCGAGTCCTTTCCCTGCTGCCGCCGTTTGAACAGGAAGTGGAAGCGCGTTTCTCCGCCTCCATAACCGCGCAGACGGTGCTGTCAAAGCCATGTTCGTCGTAGCGGAAAAATACCGCGATGTATCCGCGCAGAACGGGGGCGGGCAGGGGACAGAAACAGGCGTCCCCAACAGATGCACATGTCTCGGCCAACAATGAAGAAGGGAGAGCAAGACGAAACGCACAAGAAACGCTCGCGACGGAATGACAGAAAACAAAGAAAGGTGGATACGTATGGGGAAGAAAAGAAGAGGGCACGCGAGCGGTAAGAAAGGGTTGGGATATGCGAGCAGCGAAACAAGAACGCAGAGTTGCGAGGAAAAGGAAGGAGGAGCGGCGTCTCGCGATCCGGGATACGACAAAGAGCATCTTTGTGCTCGTAAATAAACTCCGCGCCAAGCACAACAGCCGCCTGCCAAAGCATGAGGCGCGCTCGGTGTCATTTCTCAGCAGGAGTGGTGCACCCCCTTTTTCCTCCCCCGCTTCTGCGCTACTTCTCTTTTCACGCACGTTTCGGAGCACACCGTTGTTCTGTTCTCTTCCGGTTTCACCCGCCTTTCTTTTTTTTTTGTGTGTGTGTGTGTGTGTTCCCACCGTGCTCCGTTCGCTTTCACGAATTCGCGAATAACTGCTGGCACGAGGCCTGCTTGCCAACGAGGGGAGCGAGCCCAAAGGGTTTGAACTTCTCCGTTGTTTGTCGACGCGGCCCGGCTTGCCGTCCGCTCTACAAAAATATGACTGTTGGTGTAATTTGCGGGCCAGTGCAACCTGATAGAGTGTAAAGTGTGTTAGCCCTTTGAACACGTAGACAGTAAAATTTTAAATGCTTGGTCTAAAAAACAAATATTTCGAAGACATTCCTCCCATGGCTGATCGAAAGATGCGAAGCGTATGCTCCCTCGATCGCAACAAACCAAATCACATTGTTTTCTTATCAAGGAGTACACAGAGAAGTAAAATGGGCCCGCCAAAGCCTACAGGTGGGCTTGTGCAGCGTCGCCCGGCAGCAACGGCCTTCACTTCCGTAAAAAGCACTCATTTACAGTGATAACTGAATAGGGAGGTAAAAAAAGACAAGCAATAGAAAAAGAAAAACGAGAAGAAGAAAAAATAAAAGGGAAGAAAAAAAGGAAAGCAAAAAACAACAGGCAAACAGAAAAGACAAAGACAAACAGACAAACAAAAATACTATAAATCAACATGGGCTCTAGCTACATGGGGTGGCATTTTCCTCCTCACCAAGAATCAATTAGAGAACAAAGAAATAAACTGTCACCGCACACACATACATACTTCAGCATAATTCTAATGCTAGAATAGCAGCACGCAAGTGTTTCCGCGTAGCTGAGGAGAGCAATTCGTCAGGGAACTCGTTGAAGATAGCAGGTACATAATATGGCCTTGCAGCCATTCCGTAATGGGTACGGACCCTTTGGCGTCATATAGCGAGGTATGTGCAGCAGAGGTATAGGTTTAACATTGGGAGTTCGGTAATCCGTACACCAGAAACACGAGAATCGTTGGCCCGTAAGCGTTTACTTCTTTCTTCGCAAATACAGTAAACCATTGTTTTAACCAAACCACGGTTCAGAAAACCGACATCGTTGTAAGGGGGGCTTCATAACAAACGGGAGTGATTCGCTCTCCGTGTATTGCAGCGGGAACCATGAAAGGCTTCGGATAGAGCAATTATTACAATTAGCGTATTCGTTATAACGGGTGGTTACTATATGGAAATTTTGCATTGTATACTTAGAACTGTAGGTTTTGCCAGCTAAGGGAACGCGACTACTTTTCATCCACACTGGCTACGCTAGCGTAAACAGCGCAGTGTCGCGTGCCCTACACTCGTCTTATCAAGCCTACCGCCTGTGTAACAAGCGCGGACGAATATAGATTCATTGATGAGAACCTCAGCATTCGCCACCACGCAGTCATTATGGGAGCAACGAACGCCGCATGGGAAACTTCGCTTAAATACCTGCCTCACGTGCCAAGCTTAGTAAAATTCCGCACGCTTATCAATTGTTTCCCAGCGACCGAACATTACGCAATTTAAGGAAGCTGCGTTGGAGCGAGAGTGAAGGCCCTCGCTGCAACCGAATGCATTCCGGTGAGCGGTGAAAAACGACAAATAAACGCCGTTCTGATGCAGCAATAAAAAAAAAACACTCTTTCCATAACCAGCATCCCTAAATGATGACCCGTATCAGGTTGATCATATTGGCCAAGCGAAATGCATTTGTTTTCTGTATTTGAGCTAAAACAAGTTACGAGCGTCTCGCAACGTTTTCCCCTACTCAGGCTCCCGAGCCTGTCATGAAAAATACCCAAGAAAACGCACAGGTTCCGCGGTTATCGTTAGTAATAACCTAAACTAATGACAAACTTTCATACTTTGCCGGTAAGCGATCCCCATTTCGTTTTTCCCCTTTCCTTCCGACGGTGAATGCGGTTTAGCGATAGGGCCGTTAAATTCGCCCTTAAGAAATGAACGCCATCGACGAAGGAAAAACTGGAATAGTGGAATAAAATTGTCGGAACAGCAAGGAAAAAAATCGATTCCAAAACGCCTCCATAAATTCACCCAAGCACCGTCCGCTTCGAGCCTGGCGGTAGCTGCAATTCAAGCAACATTTCATGGCTGAAAGAACAGGAATGCTACCTTTCAAAACTTCACGGCGCGCGCATGCGTCTCGTTCCCGTTTAAGGAAAGGGATCAATGGCCCGCTCCCCAGCTTTTCATCCCAGAGCTAGAGTACCCCGCAAGGTGAAAGACCCCTCACACCAAATGCCCCCATTCCTCTCCTAAACACCATTGTACAGTTTGAGAAATTCTTAGCCTTGCACGACATTCTGCCGGCCTTCTTTCACATTCAAAAGTTCCACCGCGCCGCTATGCACGAGTCGGTTACTTCTCAATCCCACAACAAGAGAACGCGCGAAATCCAACAATTAACCGAAGCGACCCACATGGTCATATACTTGACGCGTTCTTACGTCCCGAATCAGCAACCATGGCCACGCCAAACTGTACTGCAGAAGGCCCCGTCCATAGAGTTTCATACTAATATACAGGGTGTCCCAGCTATCATGCACCAAGATTTTAAAAAAGAGGAATTGTGTAACTCGAAGAAAACCTAGTGCATAATGTTTGCGGTACTGTGAAGAAGCGGAGAGTAATTTTTTCGTTAATGAGACTTAATTAATTAATTGTAATTAATTATCTAACTCGAGAAATACTCTCCTAATCATTAAAGTGTCAATGAGGCACTTGTAGGTAACCACGAGGGGCACCTAACTGCGCTATTTTCAGCTACGAACTAATTGCGTACTCATTTATTTTGACTGATAAAGGAAACCCGCGAAATATGAAAAATACCACGTGACGATGCTTACGCGCGCATTGTAAAGCAGTGTCCCCAAACAAAGCTGATTGAAAGCAACTACTTCGCGTGTTACCCGCCCGAAGAGACAGCGCATCACCTTGATAATAGCGTGCATGGAAGGAGCAGCAGCAGCAAGATTCGCGGGACGCGTGTGCAGATAAGGAACAAACTCGGTCGTGATTTCTTCTTTCTTTCTTTTGTCTATTTCATTCTGGCTAACTCAGAGGCAGCCTGTTTGAGGGCGTTGCTTTACGGTGCGCGCGGAGGCGCCGTCACGTGGTATTTTTCATATTTCGCGGGTTTCCTTTATCAGTCAGAATAAATGTGTACGCGATTAGTTCATCGCTGAAAATACCGCAGGTAGATGCCCCTCGTGGTTACCTTCAAGTGCCTCATTGACACTTTAGTGATTAGGAGAGTATTTCTCGAGTTAGATAATTAATTACAATTAGTTAATTAAGTCTCATTAAAAAAAATACTGTCCGCTGCTTCACAGTACTGCAAATATTATGCACCTGGTTTCTTTCGAGTTACGCCTTTACTCTTTTTTTAAATCTTGGTGCATGATAGCTGGGACACCCTGTATATTAGAGGGAGATCTGTCGCTGCAGTCGCGGGCCGCCGTGGGCGGCGCCATTGCCGCTAGCAACGTTCCTCGCCTACTTGGCTTAGCTAGCCATAAGGCTTCTTTTTGTCTTGTATGAAGCTTCTACATAATCACTGACAAATTAACCTTTTTGGAGGTTCAATTTTATGATAACAAAACAGATTTGATGAACCTTCTACAGTACTATTGTTGCTTTTTTGCAGCCAGAGCCAACTTTTCAGCGTGTTCTAAGCCATGCAAAGGACAAGTGGAACGTGCCTGCCCGGCACATGAAGGAACGCTCGCCCAAGCGCGGCTCCCCTAGACAGTGGCGCCCGATTTCCCTCTAGTATATATTAGTATGAAACTCTGTGACCCCATCAGCTTAGACGATGTCATGGGTTTGTTATCGCGCACTTCGTTGTTTACACGCTCCGCACTCGCGTGTTAGGAGAAAAGGAGGGAAGTGCATGCCTTCCCCAGGCAGAATCGAATTGCATGAGCTCGCGCCTGGGAAGAAAAACTTTCGCCAGTCGCAGTGGTGAAGAGGTAACTCGAGACACAGAAACAAAAATAGAACGAGAAAGGGCTAAAAGCACGTTATTCCACCCAGAAGAAATGGGAAACGGGTTAAAGACAGCCTCAACGTGGCGCTAGCTCGCAGCCGCGGACGACAGACAGACGAACGTTGCTCCTAAGGATGTGATTTCTGCGAGGAGGAGGCGACTGTCGGAGCCACGGGAGCAAATCTAGTTTGGCCAAGTCGTCGTCTTGCCCGGTACTCGGGCGGAGACCACCCGAAGCGCTCTTATTCGTACCGAGGCGCCCGAGTTTGATTCGATGTCGTGGTAGGCGCGCATCAGCCAGGGCCCCCGCCATCGAGGTGGATGGAACCGAAATCACACGATGCGTGAAAAAAGAGAGACAGACCACCCACGTGGGCACCCCTCGTTCCCCACAACCGCGAACACGTCGGGCAGCAAGCAAAGAACGTACTCGGTTCGAGGCCATGTATACATTTTCACGAGGCGCGTCTGAAGAGAGCCTAGCATATAGTTATTTCCGTGATGGCAACTCGCTCCCCGTGGGTACTCTACATGAATGCGGAGACGTGGACGAAGACGGTGCGTATCGCAAAGGTAAATCACAAAGGAAGACGTTGGAGCTGACTCCTAAGTTAAACCAGGAAGCTTGTGCTGCTGCTCTTCAGAGCATTGCATAGGAATGACAGCAGGTGCGTGTGCATGGCATTTATATACATATAAATATTCCTTCTGGCTCGTCAAGAGGTTTCTTACACCTTTAGATATTGTCATGCGAAGAAACACAAGACACACGCCCAGAGACAACGAGGAGAAAAAACTCCCCCCACCTCCCCGAAGGGGATCGTGCGGAAATGCGAATGCATTGGGTGCACCGATGAGTGCGCTGCGGCAAGCAGTCACGGAGAGAGGCGCGCGCTCCACTGCATTTTTCCGAGCGCAGCGAGCGGAGAGAGGGTACGCGGAGAGGAGAGAGAGACCCGCGCAACACGCCCGCCCCGCGCGCGAGCTCTATCCCCCGATCTCCGCGATGCGAGCGCCCTCACACGCCCGAGCGCGCTCCTCCTCTCCACTCACTCTCCGCTACTCCGCCCGAGCTCCGCGATGCGAGCGCCCTCACACGCGGAGCGCGCTCCTCCTCTCCCCTTGCCCTCCGCTACACCCACCCGAGCTACACGTGCTCCGGTTGCTAGGCGCACGCCGGCCAACGCACGACAACCCCCGACTAAGAAATGCATTCGCATTTAAAAGACGCGTCGAAAGAAGACAGCGACGAAACGGGAGACACAACGCACATGGCGGCAAGATCATTCCGCCGACTACGGCGCCGATCGCTCGAGACCACAGCACGAGCTAGCGCCGACCGCCGGCTAATCGGACAGCGGCCGGCGGCAGGAGGCTAGCTATCCCGTAAAAGAACACCGAGAGAGTCGTAGGGTGGAGTGTGACTGGGATGTCCGGAGGTCGGACGACCGAACCCGTGCTGTGCCCCAAGAGGTCCTCCACAACAACCGCAACCTCCAGAACCCTTTTTTTGCAAGCCAGTTGGGCCGCCGGACATCGGTAGAAGACCGCGACGCCCCAAGAGAGCTGCGCCCGCTACTCTGCGACGGGAGATCGGAGCGCGCTCTACCACTGCGGCCACGACACGTCACCAGAACTTTCGGCGTTGTACTGCCACGATTCGGATCCAAGGACCGGACGTGGGACGGACCCAAGTCAAGAACACGTACTGTGATTCTATTGTCCTTCACTCCTGGACTTAGACTCCACCGTTTGTTTTCACTCCTCACCGTCTTCTGCGCCGCGTTTCCATAGGTCGTTCCCCATTGTCATTGCATTGTCCCCGGGTGCTTCGTGAGTTTATGGGGTTTTCTGTTAATACAAACATGCGGTCTCATGCATAAAGTTTCTACTATTCAATATATATATATATATATATATATATATATATATATATATATATATATATATAAGAAAAGTAAAGACATATACACACGTGAAAAACATCTAAGAAAAAATTTTGCTGATGTTTCAGGAAGAGGACTCACTTTCTTCCGAGATCCTGTGAAGTAAGTCCTCTTCCTGAAACGTCAGTAAACTTTTATTTTTTAAATGATTTTCTCGTGTGTCTGTCTTTACTTACCTCATTTTCTCGCGCTCTTTGTGAGCTTTTTATGCAAAACTATATATATATATATATATATATATATATATATATATATATATATCAGGGTGTCGAACCGAAAAAAATACCGGTTCGGTTACGGTTCGGGTTCGGGTGAAATAATTTCGTTCCGGTTCAGTTCCGGTTCGACAAAATCACGTACCGAACCGGTTCACGAACCGGTTCGGGAGCTTGAACCGGTTCGCGAACCGGTTCGACGAGTTGAATTATCACTGAAATTAGAAAAAAACATTTACTAGTTTAAAACGACCGTCAAGTCAAAACACAAACAAAAATTCAAAATTCTGCTGTTCCCCAAGGGCAGTGGCGCAATTGCAAAGCAAACTTTAAACAATCACGAGATATTAGAAAAACAAATGAAGTGGCGACGATTTACCACCTTCTTTCTCGCTCAGACATTATGTTGTACCAGCGACTATTCATAAAGCCACCGCCAAGACATATGACGGTGGGATATATTTTCTGTCCTTTCCTTTTTTGTTGAAATCGCAATCGTCGCTATGCAATCACCCATCACGCTAACCTTGAAGCCTTAAATTTAGTCCTGCGTACTGGCGCGTTCAAATACCAGCGCTTAATACCAATGGCGCACATTTTTTTATATTTGTAACAAAACAGAAAAATCCTACAACAGGCACATAAATACTACCAATGAATTAGAATATTTGGTCACCCTGAATAATTTGTTAGCTGTCACCTTATCGAATGTGTTAGCCACACTTTTGTTAAAAGTAAGCTTTAGTTAATGCTCAGTCACTGCATTATTGCTCTGACCACTGCAATTCCTTTTGCGATACCGAAAGTGTGCATTACAATCAGTATGTCATCGTACCGCCTGAACCCCTACCATCGTTCCGTGTGCTACATTGCGGAATCTTATAACAGATAATGCGGTTACAAAATGAAAGGGAAATTTGTCACGCGGAGCATGAGATGGGACTTTTTGGGTAGACGCTCTTTAATTCGTCCACAGCAGTACTCCCCTCCGGAACGAGTCGCAGTAGAAGCAATGTAGCGAGTTGGGCAAACGGCTTAGCAAACGGCTTAGCCACTGAGCAGCTCCTGCGGTCACACTTGTCAAGTATTAATAATTTGCAGGTGTCGGTCCTTTTAAACAAATTATGAAATGCAAAAAGTTTGCACACATCGGGTGTGAGCTTTCGCTGTTGCGCAGTGGAGCACTCCTGCAGCCTGATTGCTCCAATGAAGTCGCAACTAGGGAAGGGCAAAGTCGTTTTATATCCCCTGCAAGCTGCCGAGAATGACATTTCGTTTGGTCAGCTTGCACTACGCTCGCGCCTCCAGCAGCAACAGATCATTGCTACAATGGTGCTAATTCATTTCCCCTGTTGTTACATAGAGCGTGATAGTGTTCAATTGTCGGGAGGGGAAAGTACCCGAGCAAGTACGAAGTTGATGGTACGTGAAAAAAAAAAAGGCCTGAATTGCATTGACTGTGCAATATCAACAACAGAGGGTCGAACCGTTTCGGCATGAACCGGTAACCGTTATTTCTTTTTTCGGTTCAGTTCCGGTTCCGTTTCAGCGCGCTCAAAAAATAACGGTTCGGGTTCGGGTTCAGTTCCGGCAAAAATATCGGTTCAGTTCCGGTTTACGGTTCGGTTCGGTTCCGGTTCGACACCCTGATATATATATATCAGGGTGTCGAACCGAAAAAAATACCGGTTCGGTTACGGTTCGGGTTCGGGTGAAATAATTTCGTTCCGGTTCAGTTCCGGTTCGACAAAATCACGTACCGAACCGGTTCACGAACCGGTTCGGGAGCTTGAACCGGTTCGCGAACCGGTTCGACGAGTTGAATTATCACTGAAATTAGAAAAAAACATTTACTAGTTTAAAACGACCGTCAAGTCAAAACACAAACAAAAATTCAAAATTCTGCTGTTCCCCAAGGGCAGTG
This sequence comes from Haemaphysalis longicornis, assembly GCF_048455015.1. NCBI lineage: Eukaryota > Metazoa > Arthropoda > Arachnida > Ixodida > Ixodidae > Haemaphysalis > Haemaphysalis longicornis. Next base: position 49,652,134 of record NW_027526422.1, read on the forward strand.
GCGCAATTGCAAAGCAAACTTTAAACAATCACGAGATATTAGAAAAACAAATGAAGTGGCGACGATTTACCACCTTCTTTCTCGCTCAGACATTATGTTGTACCAGCGACTATTCATAAAGCCACCGCCAAGACATATGACGGTGGGATATATTTTCTGTCCTTTCCTTTTTTGTTGAAATCGCAATCGTCGCTATGCAATCACCCATCACGCTAACCTTGAAGCCTTAAATTTAGTCCTGCGTACTGGCGCGTTCAAATACCAGCGCTTAATACCAATGGCGCACATTTTTTTATATTTGTAACAAAACAGAAAAATCCTACAACAGGCACATAAATACTACCAATGAATTAGAATATTTGGTCACCCTGAATAATTTGTTAGCTGTCACCTTATCGAATGTGTTAGCCACACTTTTGTTAAAAGTAAGCTTTAGTTAATGCTCAGTCACTGCATTATTGCTCTGACCACTGCAATTCCTTTTGCGATACCGAAAGTGTGCATTACAATCAGTATGTCATCGTACCGCCTGAACCCCTACCATCGTTCCGTGTGCTACATTGCGGAATCTTATAACAGATAATGCGGTTACAAAATGAAAGGGAAATTTGTCACGCGGAGCATGAGATGGGACTTTTTGGGTAGACGCTCTTTAATTCGTCCACAGCAGTACTCCCCTCCGGAACGAGTCGCAGTAGAAGCAATGTAGCGAGTTGGGCAAACGGCTTAGCAAACGGCTTAGCCACTGAGCAGCTCCTGCGGTCACACTTGTCAAGTATTAATAATTTGCAGGTGTCGGTCCTTTTAAACAAATTATGAAATGCAAAAAGTTTGCACACATCGGGTGTGAGCTTTCGCTGTTGCGCAGTGGAGCACTCCTGCAGCCTGATTGCTCCAATGAAGTCGCAACTAGGGAAGGGCAAAGTCGTTTTATATCCCCTGCAAGCTGCCGAGAATGACATTTCGTTTGGTCAGCTTGCACTACGCTCGCGCCTCCAGCAGCAACAGATCATTGCTACAATGGTGCTAATTCATTTCCCCTGTTGTTACATAGAGCGTGATAGTGTTCAATTGTCGGGAGGGGAAAGTACCCGAGCAAGTACGAAGTTGATGGTACGTGAAAAAAAAAAAGGCCTGAATTGCATTGACTGTGCAATATCAACAACAGAGGGTCGAACCGTTTCGGCATGAACCGGTAACCGTTATTTCTTTTTTCGGTTCAGTTCCGGTTCCGTTTCAGCGCGCTCAAAAAATAACGGTTCGGGTTCGGGTTCAGTTCCGGCAAAAATATCGGTTCAGTTCCGGTTTACGGTTCGGTTCGGTTCCGGTTCGACACCCTGATATATGAACCGAAAAAAATACCGGTTCGGTTACGGTTCGGGTTCGGGTGAAATAATTTCGTTCCGGTTCAGTTCCGGTTCGACAAAATCACGTACCGAACCGGTTCACGAACCGGTTCGGGAGCTTGAACCGGTTCGCGAACCGGTTCGACGAGTTGAATTATCACTGAAATTAGAAAAAAACATTTACTAGTTTAAAACGACCGTCAAGTCAAAACACAAACAAAAATTCAAAATTCTGCTGTTCCCCAAGGGCAGTGGCGCAATTGCAAAGCAAACTTTAAACAATCACGAGATATTAGAAAAACAAATGAAGTGGCGACGATTTACCACCTTCTTTCTCGCTCAGACATTATGTTGTACCAGCGACTATTCATAAAGCCACCGCCAAGACATATGACGGTGGGATATATTTTCTGTCCTCCTTTTTTGTTGAAATCGCAATCGTCGCTATGCAATCACCCATCACGCTAACCTTGAAGCCTTAAATTTAGTCCTGCGTACTGGCGCGTTCAAATACCAGCGCTTAATACCAATGGCGCACATTTTTTTATATTTGTAACAAAACAGAAAAATCCTACAACAGGCACATAAATACTACCAATGAATTAGAATATTTGGTCACCCTGAATAATTTGTTAGCTGTCACCTTATCGAATGTGTTAGCCACACTTTTGTTAAAAGTAAGCTTTAGTTAATGCTCAGTCACTGCATTATTGCTCTGACCACTGCAATTCCTTTTGCGATACCGAAAGTGTGCATTACAATCAGTATGTCATCGTACCGCCTGAACCCCTACCATCGTTCCGTGTGCTACATTGCGGAATCTTATAACAGATAATGCGGTTACAAAATGAAAGGGAAATTTGTCACGCGGAGCATGAGATGGGACTTTTTGGGTAGACGCTCTTTAATTCGTCCACAGCAGTACTCCCCTCCGGAACGAGTCGCAGTAGAAGCAATGTAGCGAGTTGGGCAAACGGCTTAGCAAACGGCTTAGCCACTGAGCAGCTCCTGCGGTCACACTTGTCAAGTATTAATAATTTGCAGGTGTCGGTCCTTTTAAACAAATTATGAAATGCAAAAAGTTTGCACACATCGGGTGTGAGCTTTCGCTGTTGCGCAGTGGAGCACTCCTGCAGCCTGATTGCTCCAATGAAGTCGCAACTAGGGAAGGGCAAAGTCGTTTTATATCCCCTGCAAGCTGCCGAGAATGACATTTCGTTTGGTCAGCTTGCACTACGCTCGCGCCTCCAGCAGCAACAGATCATTGCTACAATGGTGCTAATTCATTTCTCCTGTTGTTACATAGAGCGTGATAGTGTTCAATTGTCGGGAGGGGAAAGTACCCGAGCAAGTACGAAGTTGATGGTACGTGAAAAAAAAAAAGGCCTGAATTGCATTGACTGTGCAATATCAACAACAGAGAGTCGAACCGTTTCGGCATGAACCGGTAACCGTTATTTCTTTTTTCGGTTCAGTTCCGGTTCCGTTTCAGCGCGCTCAAAAAATAACGGTTCGGGTTCGGGTTCAGTTCCGGCAAAAATATCGGTTCAGTTCCGGTTTACGGTTCGGTTCGGTTCCGGTTCGACACCCTGATATATATATATAGTGGAACCGCGAAAAAGCGTCGTACGACCGGTGGGTAAATGCCAGCCTAGTAGACGGTCTCACGCTAGAAGTGGGCTAAAAACTTACTTCAACTACTATAGTTAGCACGTTCTCGCGTGATTCGGGAACGTTAGGCTGAAATCCCAAGTTAAAAAATAACCCCTATGTTGTGCCCCCCTCCCCTCCATGGCGTCCGGGCTAGCCCGCCAGCCAAGCACCACACGCTACGTTACACCCGAGCCGTCCGGCCGCGCTTTGCGCGAGCGAGATAAGGCCGACGTGGTTGAGCAAATTGAGAGGGGAAAAAGCGAGTGTGGAACTGCCAAGGCTCAGCGAACCGAATGATACAAGTGGAGACGAACTAAAACGGCATTCCCGTACAGGGTGGAGACCCCGTTTGAACAGACCCGTGCGGTCGCGATTGGGTCACAGTGGGTCAACACAGCTGTTTTCGTTTCCCACTAGACCCAGCAAAGCGAAATATATATAGGGTGATTCAAACTTCGCGAGTAGACCGTGTTGCAACAAAAATTTTAGCGCGGTATGGGTACAGTGACGTTTTGCGGCGGCGAGTCAGTGACCCAAAATGGCGGTGCCACTGTATACGTGTCCCCACCCATGCGGCGTATGCGTGCGATTTTAGTCACCCTAGCAAGGAAAGGGGCGGAGTGACAACGCGGCTTTGAATGACACTGATAAGCAGAGAGCAGAGATATAGGGATAGATAGCGTCGTGAAAGGAAGAAACTTGGATCGAGCGGGCGGGGAAAGCGGGTGTTCGGTCATCCCCGTTTGGTTGCGTCGTATGTGTTTTTGGATTCGTCGGTGCTCGATGGGAGCTTCAAATTCATGATCCGACTGCCACCTGAACTTCGACTTCTCGCGGTTTGCCCGTTGGCGTACTGCTGCCGCGTGGGACCGTGGAAGATTAATTCTCGTTCACGGTTACCCGCCTGCATGCTTGCGTCTGTTCAGCAAGTGACCGGTCTGGCCCGCATGCGGACGTTTGAACATCAAGCAGCGTCAAACGGGGGTTCTGAATAACGAAAGGTCGGGATGAGGCAGCGAAGCGGTGTAAAATATGAAAAAAAAACGCCGGTTTATCCACGCCAGAAACCGTCGTATGAAGCGGACCGCGTGCACCCGAGCGTCATATCATCGGGGTTTTTAATGCACTGTTTCTATGGGGAGTTTGCCGGGACCGCGGTGATCCGTCGTAAGACGCGGGTCGTCGTAACAGGGACGTATCAGCGGGGTTCCACTATATATATATATATATATATATATATATATATATATATATATATATATATATATATATATATATATATATATATATAGAAAGAAGGACGGGGGCAAATAGGGAAGACGACAAGATGGGCCTATGCTTGTCTCTAGTCTTCCCTGTACTTCTGTCGTTTTCCGCTATGCTGTTTAGCGCCTGAATAGGCTCATAAACCAGCTCTTCATTATGCTGTAACCTAACTAACATTAGTGCGCAGTTCCCCAGAAGTGACGGACGCTAATAGCCCTCCCGCAACGTGTGCGTATCGACGTCACTCGACAGCCATGCCGGCATGAATTGCTCACTACAAACCTAGTTGAAAAACAGCCCAATAGACACACTGCTTCAGGTTAGCAACAAGAAGACGCCCTCGGGCTATTTGGGCTGCTGGCGAAGAATCAAACTCACCTCCTTTTGTTATCCTTGTCACTGAGAAGTCTGCCTTTGTAACTGTTCTTGTGCGACTGCTGCAGGGAAAGACCTCCTAGGAACTAAGCTCAGCTGCTCTCAAGTTCCAGGCCACTCTCAACTCGTGCTTGATCAGCGCGTTTACGCTTAAGTAGAGAACAATACACGCCCAAACAGTGGACCCCAGCAGTTCGCCGAAAAGCGCGCTCTTAAAGGTCATCGAATGCGACACACGGCTGTCTACTTCTCGAAAACAGTCAAGCGTCCGGACGAATTCGGGCAAGAAGGTCAGCAAACAGGGAAACCTAATTACGCCCCGGCTGCCGTCAGCCGCTTGAAAGTTCCTACTCGTTTCGGGAGAGCTAAAAAATAAACTCGGGGAAACAATCGCGCAGCGCCGGCCGAGGGCGCCGGTCGTACTCGCGTCACGGGCGATAAGCATGCGCGCGGTGTCACAGGAGTAGGGCGTCGGCGGAGACGGAACAGCTCCGCCGCCGGTACGTCGTGCTTCTGAGTAGGCAGCGCGCGGAGAATTATGCGCCTGCAAAGCCGGGGAGACGAGTATGCGCGCAGGGGGCTTAATTGCGTTTCGCTTACGCAGCGAACTCGCGGCCCCTCGACCGGCCGGGTAAAAGGATGAACCTGCCCCGTCTCCTCTTGCGGGGGAGAAAAAAAAAACGGGACAGCCGGGAGAGTTTCCCGACGAGACTATACGGCCATCGTGACAGCACTGAGCCTGCGACTAGAGTGTCGCAGAAGACCGTGTTGCTGGAGATCGTATTACAGACGAGACTCTAGGCTTCATGTTTTGGTAGTGGGGGACAGTAGAGCCTGAATTTGGGGAAATTGTGAGAGAAGGATGAAAGTTCAAGATTATGTTTCCAGGCCAAAAACAGCGTTACGTGGTTGGACACGCAGGAGTACTCAGGCATGGAAACGCACAACCGCAAAACACTGCTCATTCATATCGTGAAGAGGGGAGCTACGTACGAACTAGCAAAACACGAGAATGTCGTTACCTGGCTGGCTATGTACAAAGCTCGAGTTCTGAACTTCAATGCCTACCCCTCTTAATCCTATGAGGATATTTAAAATGCGCATGCCTCAAAGACACGTAATGTGTGCGAGTATGTGCGTGCATATATGTGGCACGACGTCGTGCGACGTGGCAAAAGTTGAGATTCATGCATAAAAATACCCCCATTCACCCCCACCCCCACCCGAGGAAAGTTTCGCTCCGACAAAGAGGACTCTCAATTGCGAAAGGTACCCACCGCACTTGCTGCGTGCACCGAAAGTGGATACCCTCAAAAGCTTCCCCCGTTCAAACGCATATTTAAATACTGCGAAAAGATAGTCACCAACTAGAAAAAAATGACCTCCATACAAAGATAACCATCTTTGAAAAGTACACATTTGTGTCACCGTGGCAGATCACGAAGCCGTTATCAAATACCCAAAAGCGGCATTTTTGCGATGTTCAATACCGTAAAGGCATTCGGCTATTCGCGCAAACTTGTACGAACTCCATTGCATCCAGTCGTCACGAACCAAGGAAAAATACCTATGCTGAGTGTCTCTAGTTCCCACAAGGCCGGGTTACTCAAAAAACCGTCCTTTGCAAAGTATTAACGTGTCGCACGTCTCACTGTTAGCATATCGCGCAAGTAAAAAAAACTAGAATAAAGCGATTGATTGATTGATTGATTGATTGATTGATTGATTGATTGATTGATTGATTGATTGATTGATTGATTGATTGATTGAAGTATACAGTAGGCACGAAAATAGCGAGAAAGCAGCGTAAACTTCGTTATAACTAAGCCCCCGGTACGAGAAACTGACTACGTTATAAGCGATACTTCGCCAAAAGCGGGAATAATTTGCTGTCCCTGTACCGCAGTTTAACACTGTAAAGAACTTCTGATCAGGCGAGGGTTGGAATAAAGCTATTTCGTTACAACGAGCGTGTACTGTACGTAAACACTACAAAAATATTACAAAGCCAAGGAACAGAACGACCTAGAATCACGAAAAGGCTAGAACCTTCACACTGAGAAGGAAGTTGCCTCTTTTTATCTCTTTCGCTGCATAGTTTCGCGGCTAAAACTAAACTTGCGCTTACGAGAACACACGAAGCTAAAACAAAGGAAACCGAAGATCGGATGAGAAAGACAAAAGGATAAAAATGGCGGGAAGAAGAGCGCAAAAACTTGGTGCGGAAACGAGACAGGTCGTGCCTTTGTCTCGCCAGAGCCGAAGCAAACCTCACACGTTCGGCGCGGTGGCGGCGTTGGCAGCGGGGCGGTGTTTGCTTAGCTTCCCAAGCAGCGCCTGCCTCTACCGCCCCCCTTCTCATCCGCGCGAACGCCTTCGGGGGCGTTGGGCCTTGTTAGGCGATCAGGGCCCTCCGTGGCTCGGCTTGAATTACAGTGTTGTCTGCTCACGTCCGGCGAGCCGCGCGCGTGACCCCCCTTCCCGGAGAAGGAAGACACGTCGATCATGCAAGGCAGCAGCGGTTCGCAAACATGGCTTTTGAGATCGGTTGGGAAACGCTTTTTGGCTCCCTCGTGAAGGGTTTGTGGCGGCACGCGCACGTTCTCCGAGGTTTCATTTGTTCGTCTCCGTGCTCTTTTAGGCCCTTTCTAGGTTTCGTTGTCTGGCTTAGCCTGCCCACATCGTCTTGCCTGTCTTTCCCCGCCAATCCTAGTCAAGCTGTACTTCGTGTCACTGTGCTCAGCCTTTATTCTGATGTCATTCGCAACCTTGTCTCACATCGCCCTCCCTTCGCTCTTTTTTTGTTTTCACTTACGATTCTTCGTTGCCATAACTCTGAACGGCCACTTTTTGCCCCCTAGACGGCTTCTGCTGTCCCCGCTCCTGCGAGCTTATGTCTTTTCTCCAACGCACTTTGCGTTCATTATACCTTCCTTCCCGTTTTCTTCTTTCTTTCCTTTGTGTCTCCTAGATGAATTCATTCAGTGACAGGCTTTTTGGCGCGACGTGCCCGTCCAATATTCCTTTAAGTTTTGCGGACGTTTCGTAATGACCTGCGCCTCTCGCTTCGGCTAGAACGACGTGATTTGAATCTACCACGGCGCTGTTGCCAAGGGCCCGGTTCCTCCACCACAAAGGCTGTCCGGAGACGACGGTAATTGATCCCATGAAGTTGTCGAACAAAAGAAAGCGGCAGGGGAGGAAGGCAGGACGTAACAAGCACCACAGGTGTCTTCAGCGCGCGGCGTAATCAGCCCCCGCTCGCAGTGCAAGGGAACAGCGTCGATATACTTTATTAGGGCGCCTCAGGCTTGGTGCGCCGCTTGCACGCCCAAGCGAAGCAAGAACACTAAAATATGAAGGCCCTTATCGTTAATGCAGAAGAGATGCGAGAAGCACAAAAGCCCCAGTCTGCATATACGAAATTCCGCTGACGGCACGCTGCTTACCTAGGCTCTAAAGAAGAGTCTATATTCAAAAGCCCCGCAAAAATATAAATACTTGTATGTATAAATATACGCAGAAAGCCGCCGCTTGAGCTAAAGAATTGAAAAATCAGAAAAAAGAAAACACCGCCACGGCCATCGGGGGCACCAAATTGGCGTTGGCCCGCAAAATCAAATTAGCCTCTGCAAGAAGCCATTTTTATATAGACAGGCTATTTTTTTCTTTCCGTTGTAAATTTGTTCTTTATCTTCACTATAGACCTTTGCTGAGCCCCCCCCCCCCCCCCTCTTTTGACTCATACGCCTTATTTCCTCGTATCTCAGTGCCCTGCAGAAACGCGTTTGCAGTGAAGCCCGGCAGTAAATCCTCCGCCGCGTCGGGCACTGCGCTCGCAGGCAGGCTTAACGAAGAAGTGATGTGTGACGGCAACCGACTATCAGTGCAGCGAAAAAAAGAATAGCGGTAGCACCAATGCCCCCCCCCCCCCCCTTCAGTTTTCGCCGGTCCTTTAGCACTAGTGCACGAGCTGCTATTAAGAAAAAGAAACCTGCGGCTATAACACCAATCCTTAGGTCTCGCCTAAAAACTAATGACTATGTCTCCTAACTTCCGCTCGTTGAAGATAAATAAAATTGTAATACAATTTGATTTTCTGATTAACCTTTGCCGTCCAATGCGAGTTGTTTTCTCTTCCCTGTAAAGCGTGCTTCGCCTGCTTAGCTCATGAGTACTGCGGCGAAAGACGAACAAGAAGGAAAAGAAAAACTGCGGGCGCGCAGCGAGACATAACGCAAAGACGCTTGCGCAACGAAGTTACAGTCCCTGATAACAAAGTTAAACTAGCAGCCCCTAGTTCAACAAAAACGATACTTATACTATATGGCGACCATACCCCCCCCCCCCCTTTTTTTTTACTAGACATCGGCAAGTCTAACTGAACGAAATTCGGAAGAAAGTGCGAGGGCACGTAAATGTAAGTCTTGAAAAAATGTCTACAAAACCCCAATAACCATCAAGCATTAACAAAAAGTATTAAAGATGTCAGGGAAAAACTTCGTTTTCTCATTCTTAAACACACAAGCAAAAGAGTTTGCGTAGTTTTGTATTCAGTGCTACAGCGACGTCTCGCCGACAACTAGAATAGCTTGTGCGCGTCTTATTCGAGTTCTATTCAAACGACGTCGGCCCCTGCACTTGTTCGCACTCTGGACCGCTCGCAAGCTTCACGCGAGGAAAGGCGAACGGCGAGTTTAGGATGACAGGGCGATATCGAATTTAATTAGAGATTTTTATCGAGTCCCCACCGTGCACCAGCAAAAATAAAATGAGAATCGTGAAGGAACGAGCTAAAAAAAGGCAGGACCAATGCAGAAATATAAATAAGCGGATGACGAAAAAATTAAAAAATAGTGGTGCTGATGATAATGTTATAACTGCGTTGTGCGAGGACTGCACGTTTCCGCGTTTTCCGAGTTTTTCGTAAACCCAAGTACCGACTCGTAGCTGAAACGGTGAAGTAGTTGTCCCGTAAGCTCCTTCTAAACGTGCAGGCACCATTCCCTGTTCCATTTTCCCTATTCAATTTCTTAAGTTATGTTCGTGAGCGGGTTGAAGTACCTTTCCTGTGAGACAATATTTTTTTTTATCTACGTCACTACAAGTTCTTGCGTGATTACAAAGCTTGTCCGACAGGAGCATGGCGTGTGTGCAGAGCGAACTTCGGCGCACACCCACCCAACCACTAAGATCTTCTGGAATTGAGTTCTTCCCGGGAAACTGCTAGAACCCTTCGTCCCACGCCTCTTATTCATTTTGTCACTTCTTCCGAAGGCGCAATAAAGCGTTCGGAAGCGGGCCAGCCAAACAGGTCTGCGCACTTACCGGCTGTCCCTTTGGCCCGGTGCATTTAGAGCTACAGCCATTCAGCGTTGCCAAATTAGGTCTCGCCCACGACGAAGCGCCTTCTGCTTTTTTTTTTCTTTGTTGGTGTCTTGCATATTTTGCTTCGAGCTTCTGGGAGCACGTTGCAGATTTTCGCAACCGTCAAAGTAGAGTCACTTCGGCCGGCGGGTATGTAAGCATCGCGTTTCTTTTTTTTTTTTCTTCTTCAATCGCGTTTTCTTTTGCAGTAACGGAAAAGACAAAAATTGGGCCTTCATCGTTCTCTTCTTTTTGGTCGCCTAGCGAGTGAATGCTTTGCTAAAACTAAAAAAAGAGAGCGAGGTAATTCCCGCTGAAAGTTGTGCGAGGAACACCGAGTATGTACTAGCTCGTTCGCGCAAATAACATTGTCCGTGAGTGGTCGGCCATCCGCCCCAGTTCGGATAACGCGTTTTCGCATCTTTCTTACGACTAGAAGTAGCCTATTTTCGCGAGCTTTATATGGACCAGCTGCTCCCCACTGCAGAATCCCGGGAGAAGCACAAAATTCGACACTACAGTTCTATAGCACTTCCGTTGTTCGGCCGTACCGCATTGCGCTAAGCGACGAATTCGTACGCCAACCACGTGAATTCCGCGAATGACAGCAACGAGCATACACTTGTAGAACAGCGCAAGCAGAACGTCATCCTCGCACTGTGTGATATCACAGCGCATAGCCATTGCAACGTTTCAGTGAAATCGTGCGCTCGGTGTCGTCATTCACTGAAATTTCATAAATTGTTGACAGCGTGGATGGGTAATTCTAGTGCATAGTGGCGAAGCTGATCCCCTCGACTGTCTTAGAGCAGTGGTTGTCAACTGGGGGTGCGCGAAAGCATTTGAGGGGTCCGCAAAGCTTCCTTCAAAATTCCCCACCCCCCTGTCCCTATCATTCTTTTCTCGATTTTGCCAGAACTTGCTTGCCATCCAAAAAGGTGGCTCGGCCGCATTACATGTACGCTTAGATTCTCCGCGTAGCATACATTTTCACATCTGCTTTTTGAACAACACGTCAGCTATGACAAGAAAAAAATCACACAGAAAAGGCAGCATATAGGTGTTTAGAAGACTTTAGATTCAATACCAAATTGTTTAACATTATGACGCGCATCGTCATTAACGTCAAGCAGAAAAGGCGGGAATTAGATAGCTATGTGGACGACGTAGGCTGCAAGTGCAAATTTTGACGTTATGGCACTGATCAACATGTGCTCCATTGTGGGGTCCCCGATCATTTTCGCAAGCCCGAAAGGGGTCCCCGGGGCAGCTATGGCTGAGAACCACTGTGTTAGAGAGTAGGCAGTCGACAAACGCGAAAGGAAACGACGTCTGCCAACTGCGCTAAAGAACTTTCCTACGCAATAAGCTTCGTGAAAATTATCTTCGCTCATAACAACTACTCGGGATAGAAAATGTTTGAGGCCAGGCGCCGCGTAAAAACGGAAGTTGGGACTATTTTTGTGCGACATATACGCACCGATACGCTTCATTTACATATCCGCACGACGGCTGACGATTGAAGCCCCACCCTTTTAAGTGAGCGACTGTCAGATTTATGCGGCTGTCAAATCAGGAGCAGATTTCTGTTTTCCTCTTTCAGAAGTAAGTGTTCGTTCTGAGCAGTGCTGTAGGAGAGGCAGCGGGACGGCCCTGTCACATCCGGTGCCTACTTCATCCCAGCTGACACTCAAAACGCACTTTTTTGAAGCGGCTACAACTTATAATTCCGCCCCTGCAAACATTTATTCTTTCACACCCACCACCACGTCCTCCCGTCCCACCCTAGACACGTCCATCTCATAGGCTCCGTTAACAGAACCGATGTGCGGTCGCGTTCAACATGGGGTGTTCCGCGTGACGGCTGGCAATTTATCATATGAAGTGTTCAAATCATACGGTGGGGAGTTCAACATTGTTTAAAGCACTGCAAAAAGGAGAGACCCACATTGAATGGCACCTCAAATTTTATCGTGCAGAGGATTCCTAGGCGAGACATCACGCACCTCGTTCTCCAGTTTGTGAAGGACTCTAACCCTGCTGACTCTTGCGGTGATCCACGAGTAGCAGCGAGGAGGCACTGCTGGGGCGGAGCAATGGCCGTCACGCATTGGAAGGGTACGTTTTCGCGTTCTTCAAGAACATCCCTCCCTCCTTCCCTAAAACCACCCACCCACCCACCCACGTCCGTCCGTCCGTCCGTCTGTCTGTCTGTCTGTCTGTCTGTTGGGTGTGGCGGGGTGGATATTTACGATGTCCATATTCGTCGTCTTCCAATATTAGCGACATAAGGAAATATCCGGGCCCAGAATAGGTAAGTCTATAGGGGACAACATAAGTCGCCGATCCTTAACTGGAAGAAGGCGTCGTACTGTAGCGGACAATAAACGTTGTGTAATGATAATAGGAACGGTAACGACATCGGTGCGGTAGTGTTAGCCATACAGTTTTGTGCAATAAGAAAACTCACGGTGATAGCGGAGGAGATGGTGATGAAGACGGCGACCTTGAACCACCGCAAGCCTAATGTTAGCGTCCGAAACAACCGAACGAGTTTCTTTTTCGTGCTCTCACTAACACTCGGATATTAGCTTCGCAACACGACGCGGAAGACTCAAGATAGGCGCTCATCGACCGAAGTCACGCCCACACTAGCAGCGCGGCCACATCGATTAGAAGTGTCGTGCAACAGATATGGAGTATGAAGGGAGGGGGACATGAGAAAGGCTTCGACGGAGTTACCGAAGACCTCTTTTCACGCACGCTCGCACCGAGCGGACAACGCGCTGTCCATTTACAGAGTTCCGAGAAGGGAAGGAAGCCACCGGGAAAGGCAGGCAATATATCACCAACAGCGCGCGTGCGGGTTCTTATTCGGACACGGTGGGGCGTTTGTCCGAGAAGAATCAGGCAATCTGATACGTATGGCACGTGTATATCCCACAAAAGGCGTCTCCCGTTTGCAGCATCCGAAGTAGTACCTCTGAAGTGAACGAAGGAAAGACCAGAACAAAGCTAAATTTATCCGTCAATACTGCCACAATTCCGCTGCAATCTTTAACTTACATATGCGTAGCATAGGTGTACATCGGCCATATGGCGTATTTCCGTCTTTAGCTAATGAAGTGCCCGTTACTTACTTAAATGCCCCTTAACGAAAGGCCCGAGGCCCTCCTAGGCAAACCTATGCGGAGGTGTATGCGCGGAGAGGGGAGGGAACTTGGACAGAGCGCTTACGCATCATCGCCAGTCCGGCCTGCCGAATGTGCGTCTCCGTCGGTGACGGCGTTAGTTTCCTTTGCGTCGGCCCTGGAGCTGATCATCGGCGAAAAGTAGGGAAGAGATGGGTACGCAATCGGAGTAATCATACGGATGAGAATTTAGAACAGCGAGGGGGGGGGGGGGGGGAGCGATGAGAGTTTAAAACAGGGATGAGGGGGAGACGGGAGGGAGGAAGTAAATCTATTAGGTTAGCTAGGAGTAGGGCAAGTAAGCGTAATAAAACAGGCAAGTCGGTTGCTGACAACCGACGCCCCGATTCAAAGGGAAAGCCACTAATCATCATCATTATCATCATCAGAACGTAGGATAAGTAATATACCGAATTAGAATGTAGAACAGAGGGAAGGGTGGGGGTGGAGGTAAACAGCGGTGCAAGGGCAGGAAGGGGGGGGGGGGGGGCGATGGGAGTTTAAAACCGGGAGACGGGGAGAGGGGGCTAACCCATTAGGTTAGTGAAGGGTAGGGAAAATAAGTAGAATAACACAGGCAAGTCGGTTGGAGACAACCGACGTCCCGATACAAAGGGAGGGCCTCTGATAATCATCATCATCATCATCATCATCATCATCATCATATCATCATCATCATCATCAGAGCCGAGGCGGCATCAGGCCGCGGAAGCTGCTTCGGTGCGTTCTGAGATATTCGCGTAGACGAATGGCCGTCCTTGTACCATCGTAATTTTTTTAATTATGCGGTGATTCGTCAGCGTCACAGAATAATCGGCAATTCTAAAGTAGACACAGCGATGCATTTCTTTTCCTCGTAGCGCGAGTTGGCAGCATGCGGCGAACTGAAAACGTCCCGCACTGGGCGGTTCGTGTCTTGAGCATTTCTTTAAGAATTATGCGTGTGATGTTTTGCGCGCCATGGTATTATTTTTATAAGAACTCTGACGAACAGTTATTTTGTTAATATTTGTTTTGTTATTTTCTCGGAAACGATCACAACCTCATTGTTATTAGCGGGATGCAAAAATAGCACAAATATTAGATGCTGCAGCGTATCGTCAGCTTCTTACACCGCATTTCACAACTCTTCCTTCTTTCTTTAATCGCGTTTTTGAAAATTCCGCTTATGCCCCCTAGCCTTCTTTCTTTGCAATATCTCGGGTTGACTACCCGAAATAAATACGCAAGAAATTTGATTAGAGTTATATTGCTAAACTTACTAAAATTAGGCAACATGCCAAAGGTCCCCCATGGTTGCTAAAACATTTAGATACAGCAGTACGTCTTCAAAGGTCTTCTGAAAGTCTTTGAACGGACTGTTTATCATCCGGCGCATTTTCTTTATACCGGGAGCACTTGTAATTAGTCAACTGTCAAATGAAAGTTTCTGTGTAGGCCAGGCGGTTTACCAGTTCGGTCTTACCAGCAGAAAACTTTGCGGAAAAAAGTAGGAGGCGGAGAAGGCAGAAACTTTATTAAATACGATAGTCTTTCTTGGGCTACTTAAACCCAGAAATTTTGGTCTGTCTGTCTGTCTGCCCGTCTGTCTGTCTGTAACTCGATTCAGCCACCCGGCCAAAGTAAAATTGATATTGCGCAATAGTCTTATATACTCACAGCCGAATGTAAACGTCTGAGCCCGGTTTATATGTTCATACTTGTCAACTTTGTTGAACAAGAACAAGACAATACGCAAATATAAGACAGGAAATTAGTACACAAGGGATATTTACAGTGTTCCTTTATTAAAAAATTCATGGATGCTTGGTTTTTCGATAACAAATGATATTCTACATCTACTGCAGAAAACCGCCGCCTCCTGGCGGCATATGAAAAATCACGCGGCAACAGCAACGAAACGTTCCACTGACTAGGTTCCACGTTCTGCTTCGAACGCACGTGGAGCACGGCCACGCGGTTCTGTAAACCTTGTAGTCGGCCGCCTCCATTCACGCGCGTCTCCGCCGTACTGCAGCGCTGGCATCGAGGAACCCTGGCATCGAGAACTTGGGCTACGGTGCGCAGTCGACCTGTTCGTACGTGCTTTTCTGGTGCTCCGACAACAGCGTGTTTCTACAGTGAAGGACAGTGAAATGGCAGAGACAGCGGAGGACAGCCGAAGCTGAGTATTTACCAGCACGGTTCTTTCTCGTTGTGTCGGGTTTTTCAGCCGAGATGACGCGTAGAAAGCTGGTACAGTGTGGTAGCTGTCCGCGGCAGGTAGACGCAGAGGAGTTTCAGCGGGATGTCGGCGAGGCAGACGAAGGGGCAGGTACGTGTCGGTTATGCGTAGTGGTGTCGCGACTAGAACGCGTAGAAGCGGATAACTCGGGGTTAGCTAAGCGGGTTGCAAAACTGGAGGCAGCGTAAGTAACGAACGCGATGAACGGAGGGCCGTTGAGGGAAAGTTAGAAGCAGCTGAGAGGAAGCTAGAAAGGAGCGTCATTTCGCCAACAAATGACGAACACCTCGGCCCATGCAGCGAAGCGGAGGCATGCACCGAGGTGACACCGGGGGTGGAAGCAACGAAAGGCAACAGCTACTCCCACGTGCTGCAAGATAGGCCAGCAAAACCAGTCGATAATCCGGGTACCAGTAAAGAGAGGCACGTGGCAGATGATAGCGTGGTAATCATTGCGGGTGACTCTAACATGAAGAGGAGCAGCACTGCCATAGTGGAAAGGGTAAAGGGGGATGAGCGTGTGAAGGTGGGGTGTTTCCCAAGTCAAACGATGGAGACGGTGATGACTGGAGCGAAGGGGCAGCTGGCCTTGTCTAGTAAAGCTATAAACCTTGTGGTGATTGCTGCGGGGCTTAACGATGCTCTAAAGGGAGAGGAGGGAAAACTGGGCCAGGAGATAGCGAAGGGGGTAAAGGACCTGCGGGCGACGGCCCCAAATGTGCTCATTGCAGTCTGCACCGTGCCGGAGGTGATGAAGCAGGGCGTGCACACCGAACGGGCAGTACTCGCTGCTAACAGCGAGATCGTGAGGTGCGGCAGGGAACTTGGGCTTGAAGTGATAGACGTGAACAGGGTAGTGGGCAGCATCGGACATAGGCAAGCTTTTCAGTGGGACGGGATTCACTTCAGCCCCAGGCTAGGAAACAAGGTGGGGTGGCGCTTAGGTGGGAGAGCGGTAGCTTTTTTAGGGGGCCCCGCGCCGCTAAGGAAGGCAAACTAGGAGACAAAGGGGAAGCAAGGGACACATGCACACTCAACGCTGGGAGGCAGCCAGGCCTAGAGCTAAACAGAGAACCTACAGACGTAACTGAGAGCGTTGACAGAAGAGATTTAAGTGGAAACAATGGAGCAAACAATTTTGTAAAAGACAAAAATAGAGCCCGTAAGCGGAAAGGGAAAAACAAATGCAACAAATACTTAATCAGCTACATAACTATGCAGGGAGGCAGAAAGCCTGATAAGTGGGTGCAAATTCAAAAGCAACTTGAACGGAAAGGAATAGACGCGTACGCTTTAGCCGAGACACACCTCCGAGACCTAGAAGCCCCATCTACCAAAGACAATTATGTCTATGGAGGTTGCAACAGGACCACAGGAATGAAGAAAGGGGGAGGTGTTGGCATGCTCATTAAACAAGGGACCGACTGGCAGAGAGTACATGAAAGCTGTAAAGAGCATCTATGTGTTAGAGACACCATAGAGGGGGAAAACACATGGTTAGGAGCAGTGTATCTGTGGACCGGAAGAGTTGCTAGGGAGGAAAATGAGGACATGGTAAATTGTTTGAGAAGAGATATAAACGAGTTCGAAGATTCGGGCGAAATAGTCATAGTTGGAGATATTAAAGCCCATATAGAAGTTTGGATGGATACACAGACCACAACGGTTCTCTAGTGATAGATCTATCTCAGGAAAACCGGCTTGTAATAGTAAACACGGAAAGCAAGTGTGACGGAAAAATAACGTGGGAAAGCGGTAACAGACAGTCCAGCATAGACTACAGTTTAGTATCCGAGACAGTATACGGAAGGCTGCAGGAAATGAAGATAGATGAAAATGGAACAGACAGCTTAGGAAGCGACCACAAGCGGCTTAGCTTGCACTTTAGAGGCGCAACCCGGACAAATGTAGAAATAGGTACAATAGGAGGAATTAATTCGAACAATGAGCAGTTAAAGATCATCGCGGATAGATTGGAAGATGAAATCAATAAATACCCAGACCAAAATTGGGATTACGACGAAATGATTGCGTTCATAAAGGGTAAGATGAATGAAGCAAAGCAACGAAACCGATGGAAAGGGAAAAGAAGGCCGAGAAGCTGGTGGAATAAGGAAATAAAACAGGCTATTGACCAGCGAAGAAAGGCGTCGAGAGAACAAAGAGAAGCAAAAAGAACTGGTATGGAACCGGAGGTAGTGAAGGAGAAATGGGATATCTACCGTGGGAAAAAACTAGAAGTGCAGAAAATGGTGCAAGCAAAGATCAAGCAGAAAAGCGAACAATGCATGGCAGAAATACGGAAGAAGGACAAAAGCGCATCCAAGAAGTTTTAGAACCATGTAAAACCACTAAGCTCAAAAAACGATAACCATCAAAAATTCCTGATTGATGAGGAGGGGAAACATTTAGAACGAGAGCACGCGTTGGCGCACATTCATCGAGTGATTAGTGAGAAGTTTAGGGCAACATTGGTAGGGAAACCTGCACCGATAACATCAGCGCCACAGAAGACTGCGGAAAGGGAAATAAGTTTGAGCAACCTTGATTGGAAAAAAGCAGAGCAAAAGGTTTCCCCCCAGACAGCAGTGCGCCCAGACGGAATACCAATGCAACTGATAAACCTGCTTGGACCTAAAAGTAAGGAATCGTTTATGAAGGCAATAGATAAGGTGATAGAAAACAAACAAATACCAGAGGACTGGTTAGAAAGTAGGATGAATTTAATATATAAAGGCAGAGGAGACAAAGCCAGTATTGATTCATACAGACCACTCACAGTAACGTCAGTGGTGTATAGATTCGTAATGCAGGCGATAAAATCAGAAATTCAAGCATGGATGGAAGAAAATGAAATACTTGGGGAACTGCAGAATGGATTTAGACAAGACAGGCGACTGGATGACAATTTGTTCGTGATAACTCAATGCATTGAAACTGCGAAAGCACAGAATAGGCCACTATGGATTGCGTTTTTGGACATTAAAGGGGCATATGACAACGTAAACAGAGAACGGCTGTGGAGAATGCTGAAACTCCAGGGATTAGATGACGAGCTAGTACAGTTCCTTATAGCAATCTATAAAGACAATAGAGTGCACCTTACTTGGGAAGGACAGAAATGCGTCCAGCAGGTCAACATCCATCGGGGACTGAAACAGGGATGCCCTTTGAGCCCGATACTCTTCATGCTTTACATGGCAGGGTTAGAAAAGAAACTGGAAGAAAGTCAAGTAGGGTTTAGCTTAACCCATATGCTGCAAGGCGAAGCGGTAAAACAGCATATTCCGGGAATGTTATACGCAGACGACATTGTTCTTTTAGCTGATAACCAAACAGATATGCAGCGGCTAATAAATATTAGCGGTCAGGAAGCCACCGACCTCGGGTTAAATTTCAGTGCAGAAAAATCAGGAATAATGGTTTTCAATGACGCTACCACTGACGTAGCGTCTATCCAGCAAGGCGAATTACCTAGAGTGAAGGAATATAAATATTTGGGAGTGTGGATAAACGAAGGGTATAACTACTTAAGAACTCACGAGGAGCAACGTAAGGTTAAGGGAAAGCGAAACGCAGCTATAATGAAGCATTGAGCTCTGTGGGGGTATAACAAATATGAAGTAGTAAGAGGAATGTGGAAAGGATTAATGGTTCCGGGTCTCACGTTTGCGAATGCTGTACTCTGCTTAAAATCAGACGTTCTATCAGGCCTTGAAGTAAACCAGAGAACGGTAGGACGTTTGGCCTTAGGCGCGCACGGAAAAACAACTAACGAAGCGGTTCAGGGAGATATGGGGTGGGCGTCGTTTGAAGTTAGAGAAGCTCAGACTAAAATATGCTTTGAGATGAGGTTGAGGGCAATGGATCAACGAAGGTGGGCAGCTAAGGTTTTTAGATACCTATACTTGAAAAGCGTGGACACGCAGTGGTTAAGAAAGACTAGAAGGCTAACGATGAAATACGGAAAGAACAGTGGAGAATCCAAAACAGCCAAGGTAACCAAAAAAGAGGCAAGGCAGATTGAAACGAATAAATGGAAGGCAAAATGGAAGCTAAAACGTCGTTAGAGATGTACAGGGCTGAGAAATTGAACATCAGAAAGGAAAATTTCTACGATAATTCCCAGGGCAGTGCTTTGCTTTTTGAGGCTAGAGCAGGCTGCCTGCGAACTAAGAGTTTTGTGGGGAAGTATTCACAAAATGATGGGGTATGCGTGGTCTGCGGAAAAGAAACAGAAACTATGCGGGACATAGTGTTAGAATGTGAGGGTATCCATCCAAATCTACATGAAGGGAATATTGGGCTTCCAGAACACCTAGGATTTAAGGGTATCACAGAGGAAGTTAACTTCAAGGCTGTCGAGGTTACGAAAAGAAGATTAGAATGCTGGTGGACAAAAAGCAGAGAGGGGAATATTGCCTAGGACAGTTACCACCTGCAACAGGAAAAAAAAAAATATTTTGTGCCTAATAAGCTTTATGTGCCTGCCCTCAGCAGCGCTAGTATTAAACCAAGAGTGTAAAACATGGGTATATTAGTCCTTTTTGGTAAGATGACATGTCATCCCCCCACTTCAAAGGGGAAACCAATAGCAATCATCAATCATCATCATCAACCGGCCTGTAGCAGTGGAACGCGGTAAATTCAAATCGCCTCGCGCAAACCTTTAGTGTGTTTACCTTGGGATGAGCGCGACGGTACAGGAACAGCATGAGAGGTGAGCGGGAAAGCAAAGGGGGGCATTTCCTTGGCAAACGTCTACAAAGACTATCGTCTTTTGACGACATTTGCAACGAAAGGAGCAGATACGCGGCCAATTTTTTAACAGAAGAGCTGGTTGGTGGGCGGGGTCAGAAAGAGACTTTTGTGGCATTTTCAGTATGTTCACCAGAGAGCTGTTGACATCACCAGTCTGGTTCGCAAGCAGTGGCCTCAGCAGCTTTGTTATGTATACCTCACATATTTCACGGCTGGGGTGTGGGTTCCTGCTGTTGGTACACCACGTCAGCTGGAAGTCTGCGAGGCGTGGGAACACAGCCTCACAAGAAAGCCTGAAGATTTCCCCTCACTGCTGGATACGCGCTGATTTCAGAGATTCTAGAGATGTGCGTATTCGTTTGCACAGGCGGACAGCTTGCGCACGCGGCTAGCTAAGCACGCTTCTGTGGAGGACAGAAAATGACACACACCCCCAGTGGATAACCGCACCTTGCAATTAGTGCATGTCGTCCGCAATCTTTAATAAAAAAAAGGATGTTTCTCAGCAAATATTACTGTTTCTAGTCAGCACCACCGGTCACAGCAACATGCTCAAATTTAAAACTGGCAGATCGCACGCATATATGTGGGAGACGAGGAAAAGCGAAGCAGCCGCGAGTGGGTCGACGGGTAAGAGACGTATTAGTAAACGTACAGCGACGGCTAAATAC
Organism: Haemaphysalis longicornis; assembly: GCF_048455015.1. Classification (NCBI taxonomy): domain Eukaryota; kingdom Metazoa; phylum Arthropoda; class Arachnida; order Ixodida; family Ixodidae; genus Haemaphysalis; species Haemaphysalis longicornis. The sequence goes on from NW_027526422.1 coordinate 49,672,988, forward strand.
GCCCGGGAAACACGTGGTCAATCACGCCGCCACGTTTGCCAAAGGTGATGCGCGCCTAGCTTAAATTAAATGTTTTTACCGAGCCGGAGTAACTTCGAGCCTTCGAAGACTGCTGCTCTGGTGTCAACACGCTCGCGTCCGCAGCTGGAAGCATCTGAAGGTCAACTCCACTGCAATGCGGTTAGAAAGTCTCGTTAAGAGATACCTTAATCTCAAAGTGCATGAAGGAATTTTTATACTTAACAAGTTCTGTATGTCAGAATTGGGGGAGCGTAGCTGTGTATGTGATCAAATGAAATACATATGGGGAAATCTTATACTTGTCCGCCTGTACTAAGAAGCTACGTATACGACAACGAACGTCGACTTTATTGTCATGACGATGGTTTCGTGGGTATCGTCTGTGGAGACTCCGTTGGAACTTCGAACCCCGGTTTTCGTGTTTCGTATCAGTTTAGGTGAAGAAGTTAAGCTCGAACCACGCAAGCCTGTCGCCGTCACTTGAAACAAAACACAGTTCCCGGTTTTCGAGCCAGCTATGTTGTAAAGGTCATGCCAACTGGAAACTTTTTTTTTTTTGTAAATGCGAGGGTTGACCCATAATTTTCAAATTTTTTAGCCATATTAGATTACGCAGCGAGACAGCTTGAACCCGCAGGGTACGTTAATGGGGTTTAAAATAAGCCTGTTTTAAGAAATCCGCTATAAGATAGCTTCGAATAATTTAGCGTAACAAATCCAAACAGTCATTCGATTTCATTTTAGAGCATAAACCAAATCGAATGTTCATACCAAATGTGCATTGCAACAGGCTGTACACAGCCGTTTTCCCAGACCTCGCGTGGCCGTTGAACGGCTGCTGAAGCGGCTACGTCATCGCGCCTTTCCTCAACCTCGATTTCTAATTCCTCAGTTTTTTTAATGAGATCAGATTTTCAGAGATTGCAGAGTGATGTTGCCGGCCCCTTGTAGTAGTATTAGTTTCCTTTTCACCGAGCGACCGTGATCTGACAATGGTCACTGCGGACATCATGTCGTTTTATGACTGCGCCATTTCTGCACGGTTGTCTCTCCGCAGCAAGAAAGTTAGCTCCAAGGGGTACGAAACCAAAACGTCACGTCGCGCTCACTGAGTCACTAGGTCACACGCTTCTCTCCGCGCCCGCCAAAATATAAAGCAGGCGGCGACGCGACCAACCCAAAGGTCATCTCTTGCGAAATCGTTTGAAATGAAGAATTGGCACTGGAAGTTGCGCAGTTCACTGCAGAAAATGTAAACTGGAAAGGAGACGAATGAGGTTTCAGAACTAAAAGAACGGACTGCATAAAATCGGATCAAGCTGAAGCACGAAGCGGCAGCGTCGTTGTGACACCGTTCGTCTTCACCGTCACCGTCATTACTGTCATAGGAATCGTCGTTTCGATTTCTTGAGCGGCCTGCTCGCAAAGTGTTCTGAGGAGAACTTGGTGTGGCGCAACAACGGTATACGACAAGGATCCATTCTGGCAAGCTCGCAAGTGCGCGAGGTAAGGTGCAAAACTGGATGGATGCCCACCATGTTCACGGTAGTCTGCAAGAAGCGCAGTGCTAAGCAGCTGCCATTTCCTTTTTAAATGCAGAGCATTTCAGTAACTCACGATGTCACCCGCGTTGACGTCCGTAGTCGTAGTCCGCACCCCTCCCCCTACACTATATAAAAAAAATACTATCCGGCGCCTGGTTTCGATCCCTCGACCCTGCGGGCGGAACGCAATGTACATGGTGCTCTACCAACTGCGCCACAAAGCCGACACAGAATGGGAGGCTACGAACGCGCCTTATATCCTTGACTCATTCAAACTACGTCAAGAAGCTGCTGATACAACGCGTTCACTACCACCAACTCCCCAAACACTAAACGTTAACGCAATACACCCACCCCCTATGCGACGCATTTACTCGAGTCCCCCTCGCGGGGAGATGGGCCCAATTTTTTGGGGTTATTTAAACGTACGTTGCGTTCTGCCGCGTAACAAAAAGCAACAATGACCGGGGAAAATTTGGAGCGGCGCAATGCTTACGCGCAAAAGACCAAGTGTACTACAGTTAAACCTGAATGCAATGAACCTCTATGTAATGAATTCCTGGATTTAACGAAGTTTCTCAATTCCCAATTGCGAAAACCATTGACACAAATGTGTGTGGGACCTCTATGTAACGAAGTCATTGTGACGGTTAAGCTTGATGTAACGAATTCGCTACGCTGATGAGCCATTGTTTTTTATGCTTTTTCTGAAAAATCGGCTGGAGAAACGCACTAATTTAGCGAACTTCGCCCGCACCGCAAACAAACGTGTGTTTCCAGTGTGAGTGCGCTGTCGGTTAGGTACATAGGCTTGCCTGTTGGCGCGTAGTCGCGCGTCTCCACTGCCATCTGTGGTGTCGGTTCGTCGGTGATGAGTTCTGTTCCCAGAAAACGAAAAGTATTGTCTTTTCATAAAAACACAAGCTCGCAATTTCAAATGCCGTCTCCGCGGGCGGCGAGAAAGAACGTCGCCGCTCGGTAGAGTTTTCCAGCTGCACCCTCCCAACAATTTTGAGTGCGGCAAAGAGCGTCAAGTTCGCTAAAGGTGTCTTTTCTGCGTAAGTTTGGTCCTTGAAATGGGTTAATGCACCGAAAAGCGTCAAACGGCAAAAGCAATACATAAGCTACGTTGTGAATACGGGGTAAGGTAACCCTGTGTTGGAGCGCCGTATATATATAAGTTTGTGTGAAAGCAGGAGGCGCAAATAACGCAGTTTTTCACTGTGAAATAAATCCTTTAAGGGTGAGTTTACTATCTGTAATGTCCAGCATTTTGGTTTAGTTTCTGCTTCATTCAAGTGAGCCCTAACTCTAAACCTGCATGTATAACGAAAACCTGCATGTAACGAAAAATTTCGATTTTTTTGTCCACTCCGTGATATCCAGGTTTAACTGTATAAATTTCATAGTCAACGCAGTTCCTATGCCCTGAAGTTTTGCCTAAACAGCTAAAAAAAAGGGCCCATCTCCACGCGAGGGGGACTCGAGTAAATGCGTCGCATAGGGGGTGGGTGTATTGCGTTAACGTTTAGTGTTTGGGGAGTTGGTGGTAGTGAATGCGTTGTATCAGCAGCTTCTTGACGTAGTTTGAATGAGTCGAGGATATAAGGCGCGTTCGTAGCCTCCCATTCTGTGTCGGCTTTGTGGCGCAGTGGGTAGAGCGCCATGTACATTGCGTTCCGCCCACAGGGTCGAGGGATCGAAACCAGGCGCCGGATGGTATTTTTTTTTTTGTATAGTGTAGGGGGAGGGGTGCGGACCTGTTGAGAGCGAGGAGGGTAGCGTGATGCGGGCCAGGGCGCGCCTGCGCGCTGAGCTGTTGCGGACGCACGGCGGACGCTATATGTGAGTTAAAGAAATGCTCTGCATTTAAAATTGGCCGCGTATCTGCTCCTTTCGTTGCAAATGTCGACAAAAGACGATAGTAATTGTCGCCATTTGCCAAGTAAATGCCTCTCCTTGCTTTCCCGCTCAGCTATCGTGCTGTTGATCTTGCGTCACGCTCCTCCCAAGGTAAACACACTAAAGGTTTGCTCAAGCCAATTTAAGTTTACCGCTTTCCACTGCTGCAGGCGGGGTTCCTCCATGCCAGCGCTGCAGTACGGCGGAGACGCGCGTGAATCGAGGCGCCCCACTCCAACGCTTATAGAACCATGTTGCCCTACCCCATGTGCGTTCCAAGCAGAACGTGGAACCTAGCAAGTGGGACTTTTCGTTGCTGTTGCCGTGTGAGCTCTTAAATGCCGCCAGGGGCGCGGGCAACAGCAGGCGATGGTTTTCAGCAGTAAATGTAGTATATCATTTGTTATCGCAAAAACCACGCATCCATGAATTTTTAATAAAGAAGCACTGGAAATATCACTCATGCATTGATCATCTGCCTTATATTTGCGTAATGTCTTGTTCTTGTTCAACAATGCTGACACGTATGAACATATAAACCGAACTTAGACGTTTAGAGTTCACTGCGAGTATATAAGACTATTGCGCAGACTTCGTTTCACTTTGGCCGGGTGACTGAATCGAGTCACAGACAGACAGACAGACAGACAGACAGACAGACAGACAGACAGACAGACAGACAGACAGACAGACAGACAGACAGACAGACAGACAGACAGACAGACAGACAGACAGACAGACAGACAGACAGACAGACAGACAGACAGACAGACAGACAGACAGACAGACAGACAGACAGACAGACAGACAGACAGACAGACAGACAGACAGACAGACAGACAGACAGACAGACAGACAGACAGACAGACAGACAGACAGACAGACAGACAGACAGACAGACAGACAGACAGACAGACAGACAGACAGACAGACAGACAGACAGACCAAAATTTATGGGTTTCAGTAACTAGAGAAAGACTATCGTCTTTAAAAGAAAATAAAAGGGCAGATCAAAGGTGTGCACCAGCATAAACTAGCAACTAACTCGAATTTCATAGATTGCTGCGATAAAAGAAAAAAAAAAAGGCGTGTATTTACGTTGCGTGCACAGATACAGAAAGAAAAACAAACAAATCGATATTAAATCTTTTATCCCCGCGCAAAGTTTCTCGATGCCCTCCGATAAACATCTCCAATCAAGGTTTTTTTTTTAAAGCATCCGTACCCTTTAGATCACTGCGCAAATATTCCTTATGTAAGTCAACAAACATGTTTTATTTCATCTGCAAAGAAGCAGTCTGCCTGCCTTTCGAGGAGACCTACGAAAGGACCGGAAATCCACTGCCGGTTACCATGAAAATGGTGGAAGGCTCCAAACGAACGTATGGTAACCAAGCGCCTCCGTTTTAATTCGTTTCCTTCTTTTTATGCCCTTTGAGCACGTATATTCAGCGCACACAGCGCCTCTGCGTTTCAACGCCTGCGAACTTCGTCGAGGCTGGTTGGAATACAGACGTCACCTCCCACGAAGCTAAACCCAACCCAACGCCGGCGTCCGATTACGGCTTTGGCTACGACGAAAACAGCAATAAGAAGCGACAGCGCAATGGTACTACAACATGTACCTTCAGAAGATACGCAGAAGGAAAAAGAAAGCAACAACTTCCAGTCATTCTCATATGCATGAAAGCAATTTATCTAAGAACACATTCGCAAACGTAAGTGCACACTTTTAAGAACGAAGTTCGGCCTGAAATCTTCCGAAGCGGCCGCCGCTGAAGCGCTTCATCGCGTCTCATGGGGAAAAGATCGCGGGAAGAGGCTGTGATTGCGAAGAAGCGCCACGCAAGCAAAAGGAGCTCCGAACAAATATGCAGATAAAAAGCAAAGGAAAGATACTAGCTCCTCGGGAGGGTTTACATGAGTGTAAACTCTGCTCATCAACAAGGAGGTTGCTTCTGCATTGGCAAAACAAGATAAAAAAAAACGTGTGCGGAAAAAGGTAAACAAAAAACCGGGTAAAAGAGAATGACCAGGGATATCCGGAACACGTGGAGCAAGAACAAAGTGTAAACGGTATCACCCTGAGTTTTTTTCGTTTTTTTGTTTTTGTTTCTGAGAGGCGCTCTTGCATCAAGCAGAAGGGCGTCGAGACAAGTGGAACGTGGGAGCGTCAGGGAATCATAAGAGCGTTTTCGCGTTTGATGTCGGTCCGAAATAGCGTCTGTTCAGAAACGACAAAGATGCGTCGTGCGTAGAAGCGCGGCGGACACTTCTGACGTCGACTGCAGAACAAATGGCAAAATATTAATGCGACACGAATAGCGGAAGTTTGAAACGGGAGACAGCCGAGCTTCGATGAGAACTTTCAGGCACGCCAAACAAACTTCGAGAGAGCAATGAAGGCAATGATATCCATAACGTTTTCAGCATTCGGACAACAGAAAACGAAAGAAGAAATAGCAGCATGGACACCGCTCTCACGAACTTTCCGGGAAAAAAAAAAATAAGTTTTGGACTCGCGCGAAATGTCGACACTTCTCTATACAGCTGCGCAGAATTCTGCTCGCTTTCATTTGGCCCCCGTCGAGACGGCCATAAATAATTTATCGGGAGCAGCGACAGAAACGCGCCACGAAGACGCCGACGTGTCCGTGACAGACGCCGGAGGACACAACTATAGTTACAAGTAAACAACTGCAAATGTACGGCTACGCTCCAAGTGGAACTGACAGAGCCGAACGCCAGTGCGACACCATCCGGCCGCGTGAACCAAGTTCGACATCTCTTCTCCAGTTGTGTCCGAGTGAGCGAAGTTATGCCAACGGGTGTATTATCGCAATGAAAAAAAAAAAACATTGAAAGACGGGGAAAAGCGGGTCATACGGGGAGATGACAAGTTCGAAAAGTAGACTTCCAGAAAGCGCGACGTTCTAGGCGTATATGTACGCCTAGAACGTTCAAATACGCCTGAACGCTTCTCTGCTTAGTGAAGTGCAATCTGGTGATGAAACAGCTTTCCAAGCTGCTTAATGCATCCTTGTTCAAATCAGGAACAAACTGCTCAAAATCAAAGGATTATTCATATATAAAGACGTTTGAAACGTCACGTCTGGAATGCTCACAACTATACGACCCCCTCGGGCCATTAAAACGAAAAATAAAGAGAGATGTCCCCAGAGGTTCCTCAAAGAATGCGACGCACGTACCAACTCGATCGAGAGAGAGAGAGAGAGAGAGAGAGAGAGAGAGAGAGAGAGAGAGAGAGAGAGAGAGAGAGAGAGAGAGAGAGAGAGAGAGAGAGAGAGAGAGAGAGAGAGAGAGAGAGAGAGAAGTCTGCCGACATGCTGTCGCCCACATGCTACTTTTCGTGATGGGGAAGTAAAAATAAAGGCCCTAAAGGAAGTAGAGCGGAAGAGAACAAAAAACAGGAACTCAATCGAGTTAACATTTAACGAGGCAAATGAACTCGCGCTCATTTGGCTGATTAGAAAAAAAAAAAGAAAATATACGGTATAAATAGCACAGTGAATTTCCAAAATTTCCCCGATCCCCAATGCCCAGAGGTGCTCACGACAACGGAAACGCGGTTTCCGAACTGCGGACACACACGTTTCTAACGCACTAGGCCTAGCGAAGGTACGTATATAGTTACGGAACATCACTCAAGACGCGGCGCAATGCACTTTATGAACGGCGCAGTAGACGGAGAGTTACGACAGCCTCAGCCTCGCCCCCATTATTGCAGCGCGATTGCCGAGTACAGGCGGCTACCTCATCACACATCGAAGTGAATGGCTTCGCGCACTCCCTTTTCTGCTCGTCGAGTTTGGAAGTTTCCCAACCAAGACGCGGCGGCTACTGAAGTTCCAGGAGGTCACGTGGGAGAAGGGAGTGCAGGCAGGAGGCGCGGGTGTTAGTGGTCTGGACATATCGGGATCCGTTGGTGTCCTACCAGAGAGCCTGGTGGGCGTGCCAATTCGGGATGGAGGAAGAGGGTAGGTTTACGGCTCTATACTGTTCGTGCGAAACCACCTCCGACAGAAAGGTGTGCAGTAAGACGCGGCGTGTGCGGGTCCAGTGTACGGAAGTCGGTGTAAGAAATGGAGGTAAAGGAAGACAGGGTGAAGGACCCGTAGCGGGTATTTTTTCGACAGTGTCATATAAGGCGCTCAAGATTAGCGGCGGGGAGGATGAGAAGCAGGAATGTCAAAGCGGCAGTGAGTATCATTTATAGAAGACGTTTGGGGTATGCGTGCCTAGTGCTGGCTAACTATTCGTTCATGGAAACTTCGTTTCATCTTGGAAGAGAGCGTAGAGCAAAAATGAGGGCCTTGGACGGTCTTTCTTTTCTTTCCTTTCCTTTTCTTTTCTTTTATTTTTGTAGCGGATCGAGATAAGAAGTAATGGAGTCAAGCCCGGGAACAGCAAAGTTATAGGGCACATGCAATACTACGCAGCAGCTCTTCCATACGCGAGGTTGTTCCTGCACATGGTGTTTTTTGCCGCTACGCGGTCCCTACGAGTCGAAATCTGTTCCAATAAACTGACGCCAGAAATGCAAATAACCCCGTTCAGTCGTAAGATATGTTTCGCGTGTAAAAGAGAAAGGCGGCGGACGTAGGGGGAGGGGTAATTGCTACTGGAACACACACTATACGATGCTCGTAGTAGCGGCAGACATCAGTTTAAGGCAGACCACACATATAAAAAATTGCTTCGTTAAGAAAATATATCTAACTTGCACCATACAATATGCACATCTTGTACCCTTTACATTCCTTACTACCGTTACCGTTTACGATCACGTTGTGTATTGTGAAAAGGGAAAGATCGACTACAAATAAGCTCACGCCCAAATGAGATTTAAAAGGTCCGTCAATGCTGCAAGCACTTACAGTGAATCCGGAAGGGACCGCTCTCTCATCCTTACGTAGATCAGCCGAACGAAGACGAAACGAAAGCCACGCGAAGTATGACCGAAACAAGAAAAGAAAGATTAAGCTCCCTTAATAAAGACCAAGAGTCGAGGGGAGGACGTTCGCGCGACGTTCGACACGACATGGTGGCGATACCGTTATCATCACTAGCACAAAGAAGGAGCGAAGTGCAACGAAACCACAACGGAAAAGCCAAGCACACAAAGTGAAACACTCGTCAGCAAAGCGCAGGCAAAAAAAGAAAGGTGCGGGGGGGAGGGGGCTGGAGGTGCGGAGCAGACTGGGAGTCTGGGACAGCCACGGCGGAGACAGCGAGCGAAGCAGCAGCGCCTCCGCACGCGCCGAAGAGCACAGCGGGTGGGAATTGTGCGAAGGACGGTGCGAAGGACTTGCGCGCACGACCGGAACTCCGAGCGGAGGTGAAAGCAAAAAGCTAAGAGAAGAGACGGCGGCGAAAGAGCGAGGCTGAACAGCGAGGCGGCGGTAAAACAAACAGCGTACCCGTATACACGCCCCCCGCTACTCCGAGGAAGGAGTCCCATCACATCCCCGAAGCAGCACGGCGGCAATACGGCGCGCGCGTCGTCGTCGTCGCAGTGACGTGAAGTTGAGGCGTGCCTCGAGAAGAGACATAAGTAGGCGAGAATAATAAAAAAAAAGAAACGACGGGGCACGAAACGAACGCGGTGACAGCGTCAGGGGAGAAAGAGGGTCAGTAGGAGGAGGCAAGTCAAAACAGAGGGATAAGTTCGATGCATGCACGAATGCAAGAAAGCCCCCTTCGTGTGCACGTCTTGACGTGGGTTTTTACCAAGGTGGAATATAGACGAGTCTGGTAGACAAATATATTGTACTGGAAATGTTAGTCACCGACAAGACGAAATGCCGTGCGCGCCATTCTCTCCTGTGCAAACGACGGCGTATGTGCCGGAGGAAGAACGATTGTGCGCCAGATGATGATGGTAGGCGCAAGGTAGTACTTGGCGCAAGAAGAGACGCCCGATTAGCATCGCGTGGCTCGGGACGAGAACGTGCTCTAAAAGAACGCACCGTGACATCGGGATCCGCTGCCTTGCTGGTTTCTGGACTCCGTCTGTGGAACGCTCTGCGCTGCTCACCCCCGCACTCACTTCCAGCGCTGCGGCCGCTTCTACTCCTTGGCGGCGTCCACAATACGGGCACATCCGCTCCGCACACCGCTACCCCCAGGGCACTAAATTGGACATTACTGCCTTCGCATTCGCAACTAATAAAAAGTCATGACTTCATGTGGCGCAAAACACCGACAACGACAGTGGGAACCGAAGGGCACAAGCGCTAACTTTCAACAGCTTTATTGAAAAAACGCATGTCCTTGTCGGTTTTTTGCGCTATACATGAAGTCATGGATTACCGTTACCAACTAGCCGAAACCCAAACTCTGCCAAGTCATAAAAAGTGCTCGGAGATTTTCTCGGAGGTGGCCTCGGAGATTTTTTTTCACACAGTTATTATACTAGGTCTTACGGTGTTCGAGCAAGCTCCTGTCAGAAAAAAACATTCAGTGACAGGACATCCTCTCAAAACTAACGTAACTATTTTTGTATCGTGTGGAAACGTGTGCTCCGATGGTGTGCTTATTCAATGCGCACATCATTTGAAGGTTGGCGAACACAAAGTATCTTTTTCTGTTTTTTTTTTTTACCCCAGTACGCTTTCGTCTCAACATGCTTCACTGAAGACATCCTGTGTGCGGATTTCTTTCGACAACGGCACCAGGCCACTAAGCGCGCCATTCTTGTGGTATGCCTAATAACACGCAAAGACACAAAAGCAGAGGGCACAAACAGGGCGTTCTCCTTTTCTTTTGGTTTTTGCGCAGTTATTAGTCCTAGTATTAGTGCGAGAAGCTCGCCAAATCGTCTGCTGTAGCGTCTTTCGGTACCGTGACATTTTATGTCACAAACGAGTCGTCGTCATCACTCAGGCTGAACTTCTTTCACTTCGTGGACGTCGCCCGCAAAAATCATTATTGTTTCGGAACGATGCATACGGAGCTGCTTTAAGTCACGGACAGACAGTCAGCAGTGCTGTCCGCTCCAATTCCTGATCTGGGCGACAGATGGCAACGTTCTCATCGTATAGAGCCCACGATATACACAAAATTCCAAGGCAACGCTCAGCTTGAAAAGGGACGTTGGCGTTCGAACGAACTCGTCCGGAATGTGGGACCAAGTAAGTACTGCGGTAGTTGCGAACTGTCTTATGTCGATTTTCTGGGTTTTGTATCCAGTTAAACACCAAGGAAATTTCAACACGGTCAGTTCAATAACTTCGCGCACAAAGCAGGTCTGGAGTACATACACATGACGTCTCGAAAATCGCGCACCCGAATCCATTGGAATCTATAGAAGTATAAACGTTGGAAGAGTTGTTGCTGCGACTCAATGCCGAATTTTCCAAACACTCAAGCCTGCTTCCCAGTATTGGAATTCACAGGAAATAGCTTTCTTTAAATAATAGTGCTATCAACGAGCACTACCCATTCATCACACCAGACGACAAAGCTAAAAAAATACCGTCGTTTCGTCTGTCCGCCGTTCATACAGGATGAAACACGCAAAAATACTCGCCTACAAGAGTTCCAAAGAGCGCGAGCCGACATTTGATCGCAATGGGAAAACGTGCACAGTGGCCCAACAAAACTAGGTGTAATGCAGAAGGGAGGAAGGGGGAGAGAGCAGGCAGGGTTGAGTTGACGCCGATGGGCGACGGGCCTACATTCACCACCATAATGACGCGCATTCAAAAAGGACGCGGTAAGCTGAAAACGCTGCAGCTCTGGGAGACCGAAGGACGCCCCAGCGCTCCCACTAGCGGCGCACAGAGCGAATTTTCCAGAATACAGCGCTTCCAGCGTTGAGAGAGATAGAACAACTTTATTTTGTGCAGCGTTGAAAAGGAGCAGCGAACACAGAGGGAGGTCTCGTGTATGGATGACGCGCGGCCACGCGAAAAAGGGCGGGCCTTTTAAAACCCCTAAAGAACTCCGAAGCGCTTCCCGACCGGAGAAGTATCTTAGCATTTTAGAGTGAACATTCAAAACAAAACCAAAAAAGGGGGTCCGGAGGTCGGGATCCAAAGTCGCCATCAAGCTACACGGTCAACGAGGGGACGAAAGAAAAGAAAAAAGAAAAGCTATGAAGTTGATGCAGATTTCTAAAGGACGGCAAGTTTAACGAAGCGTGTCGCAACTGCAAAGCGGGTCAGAGAAGAGCGGACAAGAATGCGCGCAAGAGGAAAAGTCCGAGAAGAGGAAGCGGCGGTGGAAGCGAAGAAGTTTTCCCCCAGGGAGAACAGAGGAGCAGCGCCCACGAGTCATCGCTTATCGAGAATAACAAATGGCCACTTGGAGACGGCGGAGCGCGCGCGTCGAGCGCCCAAAACCAAGAAGCGGAGTACGACGATAAAACGAGGAGCAAGGAGAAGGCCGACGAAATGAAAGCTCGGAGACAAATGGCAGACGAAAAGCTTCCCCGCGCTCATACACCGAGCAAGAAAACCGGCGGCGTGTGATCGACTTTCGAGGAACAAAACGAAATATCAAGTGCCGACTGTTGTAGTAGTATTATAGACGCGAGGAGAACGGTGGCGGGGCCGGAGCGACTCGCGGCGCGCAGCAAGCGCGCCTCGGCGGTTCTGCTGTGCGTTGGTGCTTCCGAAAAACGTGCATGTGCCGCCTCTCTACGCGCTGTCGTCCCCGAAGACGTCTTCTGTCGACGAAAGTTGAATGAAAAAAAAAAATCCCCCGAAAAAGAGAGACGCTTGCTTCTGCACCGAGCGAGAGAGGGGCGCACGAGGGAGAGAAGATTTGAATACATCCCGTCGGCGCCAAAATTTAGGTCGACTCCGCGACTTTTCATCCGGCATCGCCAACTCTCGTGAAAGAGGGGTCCAATCCTAGTTCCTTCGAAGCATCCGGCTTTTTTTTTCTTGCATACATTAGTACGGTTAGGAATAGCGGATCACGTTCGCGACGACGACTGATGTGATGTGCTCGGTGCGCGCGTTTACTAGTACGACGACGTCGACCCAATCGATACGTAACGAATGCGAGGCAAAAAAAAAAAAAAAGAACGAAAAACAGATGGAAAGCTTACCGACTCGAATGTGGACGAAAAAAGATTGTGACAGCTCGCTTCGGAGCAGCGACACGGAATCGGCCGAGTATGAAGCGCGATCTCCGAAGCGCCGTTCTACGTGACATGGCGATCTCTGCCAACACGTCGTACTTGAAAAGAAAGCCTGCTGATGGCTTGACAGCCACGGTATTTTTAATCAGTGATCGGCAGCCCCTATTGTACCTCGGTAAGGTTTCCAATACTTTTATATAAACCAGGAATTGAGATGTACACAATGCTCGCGCTATCAATCGCATCACGAAAAGGTCGCGTAGCGGCTTCCATATGTAGACCGTGTTGTGTCGGCGCGGTCAGAAAAAGAATAGGGGGAACACTTTGTGACGGATGGAGATTGAAGATGAGACGTTACTGCGGCAGGGTGCCACGCACGTTTGAAAACAAGATCCGGAAAAAAATAAACTGCGAAAAATAAAGTTTCAAGCGTCAGCGGGTACCTGCGCGACTGCGGCGCGATGACAGGCATAGACTATGCGACAAGGCAATAACACCCGCCTCCCCACGAACGACATATATTCGGAACAATAGCGGCATTCTACATTACACCACGTTGATCTGCTCCTCGAATATTTCTCGAAGGCGGCAAGATCAAAACAACGTTTAGGAACACTTTTATCGCTGCAAGAACCAGTACCGATCCTATATGGCACACCATAACTCCCAAACAACAGCGAATTTAACAGCATCGGGGAAGGAGGTTACGGACAATGGGAGACGAGAGCGACAAACAGAAAACTGAAACTAACAGCCGCATCCGTATTCTCTCTTTCACCGCAGCATTTATTCGTGCGCGTCATACATACACACACACACACACACACACACACATATATATATATATATATATATATATATATATATATGTCTCCATATATGTCCCCATCTATGTCGGTCCCCACTCTGGGCGCGTGTTTTTTTTTCTTTCTCACGTAATTAATAATAAAATAAAATAATTTAACGTCACTAACGGTAAAAAATCGTCTAACCATTCCCCTGTGCCTTCTTTGGCGTTGTAGACCGCCGGCATTTCTTTCTGTATTTCCTAACGAGCCCCTCATTTCCAAACCTTATTATCTTGCACACACACACACACACACACACACACACACACACACACACATATATATATATATATATATATATATATATATATATATATATATATATATATATATATATATATATATATATATATATATATATATATATATATATATATATATATTACGCGAGACTATGTTGGTAGGTCACCTTATCCCATTATTGCACCATATGGCAGCACACCTTTGCACTTAGCCCTGAAGCAGATTAGTAGGAATTAGAAAATTAGGAATCGTATAGTAAACGGAAAAAATTAGCAGTGGCTTAGCTCGGCTATGTCAGGATATACGTAGCGTGAGCTAAGGTTTAGTTAGTTATTCTTAGGTTTCCTGGTTGTCTAGCATTGGCTTATTATCATGCTTACTGCTGCTAAAACGATTTCCAATCCAATCCAATACAATCCAGTCTGTCCAGTTTAGTTCAGTCACTGGTCCTCACGCATGCGCAGCACGGCTCTCCAGGAGCCACGCGAAACGGCCATCAAGCGGCTCCGGCGCACCGTCAGATTTGGCTACTGCACAACGGAGGCGCACATCTGAGCACGCGCCGGCGCCAGTGCATCTGCCGCGGCTATGACGCCACTCCTCTGGAATGCGCAGACCGGCGAATGTGCATACCCAATTCTCTACACACCAGCACTCCAATTTGATTGCATTTCCAATCCAATCTAATACAATCCAATTTAATCCAATCCAATCCAGTCCAATCCAGTCTTGTTCAGTGCTCCTCGCGCTTGCACACACGGTCAGAGGCACGGCCCTTCAAGGTCCACGCGAAGCTGCTCAACCTCAGCCAGTGCAGCTTACGCTACAAAAGAGCCCAGGTCGGCTGCGGTACATTAGTTGTGATAACGCCTAAGATTGATTGATTGTAGGGTTTGACGCGCCGACACAACGCATGCGATGAGGCGCGCCGTAGTGGAGGGCTCCGGATTAATTTTGACCACCCGGGGATCTTTAAAGGAGCCATGAAGAGAAAATACAAGTTGGGTTTATTAGAAAGACTGCTTAGTCCCGATAACAATGATACCAATATCATCGCAATCTTCGAAAAAATAACGGAGATATTAACGAAAACGTGTGAAGCCGTGGCGACCCCCTAGCCAATTTCCCGCAACTTTTCTATGACGTCACGGAACCTTGTTTGTGCAATTGGCGCCCCCCTAACTGACCTGTCGCGACGACACATGACTGGACGTCTGTTATGGGGCCTCTAGTTCCATTTTACCGCATCACTTGAATGCTAACGTGCAGTTAACGGACTGAAAATTACGTTTTATTGTTGGCCCGTATGACGTCATTCTCGCTCATAACACGTCACTGTGGCGCAAAATTTGAAAGTTATTAAATACTTTTTGCTTTTTTTTCGTTAAAAAAACATCTTTTGGGGCTGCAATGAAGCTGAGTGAGATACTGTATCCTAGTTCTTTCAAATTAAACGAAGTTGTATTTTCTCTTCATGGCTCCTTTAACGTGCGACGAAATATTGTACACACGGGCGTTTGTGCTTTTCGCCTCCACCGAAAAGCGGCCGCCGCGGCCGGGAATCGAATAGCGCTTATAAGACGCATGTATATCTCGGCCGAAGAATTGCAGCCGCGACGTCTCGAAGGTCCGGCTGGAGACTTAACTGCGGAATAATAGGCGAAGCCATCGGAGGTAAGACGACGGGGTGTTAGAACTAGACACATCAGATGCTCGCCGCCGCTGAAGAGCGGAAGAGCGGTGCCGAAGCAGAGTAAAGCGCTGCCGCACAGCGCCTTGAGATGTGACGAGGGACCGACGGGGGTCAACAGGAGGCTGCTGGTGATAGCGAGCGAGCGGAACGAGCTTCGAAGGGTGCTGTGTCCAAGGTGCATGGTCAAGTGGTGGCGGTTAGTCCGCAAAAATCATCACAAACTTCAAAAGCAGATGAACACAAGGCACACCTACACTCTTAACAAAAAACCTCGTAAAAGGGTAGTAACGGCTGTATTAAGTGCGAATGCACTTTATAAGCGACCCTGAATTCCGGCGACCGCCGTCCGTCCACATAGCAACAGCTGCGGGTGCGCGCGCTCCTCGTCTCCCTTGGCAACGGGGGGAGATGGGCGCGCGCTGCCTGGCCGCTGACATGGCACATACCCACGTGGGGGATTGGCCCGGAATCGGGCGTGAGAAGGGCTAATGCACCCGCTTAAAGGAGTACTGACACGAAATTTCAAAGCTGAGATCCGCTCTAGCAATCAAGTACAACGACAACACAAATAGGTGTCTGTGAATAAATGCATCTTTCTTTCTTTGTAGTTGTGTGTGTGTGTGTGATCTCTCTTTCGCGAACATTACCGAACCGCGCAAATTCAACTCGTGCATTCGCACTTTCACATTCTTCCCCTCGGGGAAATGCGGGGAAATTTTTTACTAACTCCTTACTGAGTTTACAACCCCCCCCCCCCCCCCCCCAGAATGGTACGTAGGTCGTATACCACTAAGTGTGGAACCGTTACTAGCATAGGCGTGCGCAGAGTTCTCCATTAGGGGGGGGCAAAGTCTTAGCGCGGTGCCTCCCCCCCCTTACATCAACTCCCGACCTTTTCCCACTGAAGGCCTAGCGGTCCGAACGCAGTGCAAAGAGGGATGCTCGTAAAATTTTTATTTCAATGCGATGAAATTGCAACACACAAAATATTTCTGAGCAGAAATTTTTACTTTCATGTGTTACATCGGCAAGGTATGGGGCAAATTTGGCGCCCCCCTTCGGAGTCCTGCGTGACGCACCCCCGGTGCCGGATTTCACCGAATAAATGTCTTTATCTCTCTCTCTCAGATGATTAGGGGAGGCGGCCGCCCCCCCCCCCCTGCCCCCCCCTGTGCGCACGCCTATGGTTACTAGTCTAGACCGTGCACTTAGTAACTGCTGCCAGTTTGATACTAACATTCACTG
This sequence comes from Haemaphysalis longicornis, assembly GCF_048455015.1. Taxonomy (NCBI): domain Eukaryota; kingdom Metazoa; phylum Arthropoda; class Arachnida; order Ixodida; family Ixodidae; genus Haemaphysalis; species Haemaphysalis longicornis. The sequence goes on from NW_027526422.1 coordinate 49,689,596, forward strand.
AAGTAACAAATTCTATGAATTATTGAACATAATAACTACAGCTCTTTTTCCACACCAAATCACGATTAAAAGGTTTTTGCAAATCACACGTGCTGTCTTGTATATCCTCACATTAAACTGCATAGCTCTAAAATTATCCCTAAAATATTTGATTTTTACGACAAGCCCACCGACTCTATCCGAGGACTTTCCGCTGCTGGCTATAAAAGCAAGAAGATCAGATGTATTCCTAAGGTAACCAAGTAATACTCGCTCTCCTCGTGCATCACGTTGGCTTTCTTGCTCAATTCATTTGTTGATTGTCCACGTGTGATATGTGCGTGATGAATGTGTCTATGCCGCGCTGCGCACTCAACAGATCCGCATTGTTACGCGTAGCTCTTTTTACTAGGTCGTGCATGACCAGTATAGTAAAAGCAACTAAGTACCTAGTCAATACTGGGACAAGTAACTGGTTTGTGTTCTGTTAGTAAGTGCGCCGACCTTTTTTTTTTTTTAAGAGTGTACGCTTTCGCCTTCTCGTTCTTACAAAATTCTGAGCTTTCCCTGTAACATCTTAATCGCATTACGGGTTTAATCGCATTAATGTTTAATCGCGTTACAGGTTTAAACATTCGTGGGCCGTTTTTAACCCTAATCAAGACCACGAGAGCTGAGGGCTTAGACGTTGTAAGTGCATGGGACGCACAACTCCGTTCGCGGATGTAGAAGCTCAGAGGTGAAGCCTCCCTAATTTCCAGTTTGTAACCTCCTCACGCAAAGGTTGCCGCGCAGTATATAGAAAGCGACGCGGGTATGCGACCGTCCGACGTTAAGCCTACCGTCACGCTTTGAGGTCTAACGTCGTCAACAGATATTCGTAGTTCTACGTGCAATGAGTATGACGTTGCTCGGCATGCCATAACGCTCAACTTGAATGTTTCCTGACGTTAGACCTAACAAAGACGTTTCGAGGTGCCCCGATGTGCAACCTCAACCGTTGTAACGATTCCCACTTGAAAGCCCACGAAAGACACAGTGGGTGTTCGATTTTCCACTTCTGGCTGCCCGGGGCTGCCCGCGGCAGCCAGAGGCAAGAGCCGGTCATTCGTTTTTCTCGGGCCACTCTATACGCCACTTCCGGCAGCGTCAGATCGTCTTCGATTTTCTCTGGTCAAGCAATCTCTGAGTCCCCGCGGGCTGCCAGAACCGCAGAAGGTTGTGGTCTGGCGGCGGGCTGGCTCCAGACTGTAAGCTAGCAGACGACACCCTTAGCAGACGACAAAAAGAGATGACTCTTGCCGATCATCCAGTTTCAGCATTACATTGATAGTTGTTCGGCGGTTCTTTCGGGTTGTAAAGTTTACAGTTCCTTTAACTGATGCGGAACTTGCTTGCAAGCGCAACAGTTCACTTTATTAGAACGTTGTCTTTTCATGCAGCATGTTGCAACAGGTTGCAACACGCAGCCTTATGGGTGTCGGCAGGGGGATGGAAAAAGGGCACTTGCCCCCCTCAAGCCCCACAAGCACTTGCTCTCTCATCCCTCTTTCCCTTGCTATTCAACGGGTTTACCCCCATCAAGACAAGATCCTGGCGACGCCCATGCATGCGCAGCCCTCTTTCTTTTTTTCTTTCTTTTTTTTTCGACCGGAAAGTTTCATAAAAGTCGACAGCTTCCCGCTTCCGCTGGCGCTCATTTTCGACTGAGTTCGCGTTAAACATGGCAAGTAGTTTAGATGCGACGGCATCTCATTCACTCGCCTTGTCCCTCCATGCGGCGTTGTCGTTGTCCGCCCACACCCCTCCCCCATTCTCCTCGCCGCGCGAGCTGCGCTCTCCGCCGCTCACCCCCTCTCCTCTGATAGCGAACACTCTCTCGCGAGGGGCATTGGATTGGATTCGATTGGATTGGATTGGCTTGGCTTGGCTTGGATTAGATTGGATTTGGATTGGATTGGATTGGATTAAAGTGGATTGTGTTGGATTGTGTTGCGTCATAGCCGCGGCAGGGGGTTCACGGCACGTTTCACGCGATGGGAGAATCAACCTAACGGAAACAACAACGGAACCCCCTGTGCGTCGCATCTACTCAGGGGTTCCCGCGAGGGGAGGTGGGAGTAATTTTTTCACCTCGTAGACGAGAACAGCGTTCCGAAGTTAGACGGAAACATACATGTTTTTGTTAGGCTGTACGCACGTGAAGGCTTTCGAATGAATGTTTTCCTTTGTGCGCCCGCGAAACGGTGCCGACTGCTCCACGGCGTCAGAAGGCGCATCATAAGGGCTTTAAATTTGGTTCGAGGCGCACACCCCGGGAAAACATCCAAACAAAGCGGAACGTGCGGGATGTTCCAGAGCAACAAATAATCACTTCTTGTCAAGGACCGCGTGGCGATTTCGCAAGTCGGAAAGAAATGGATGCCCAGTGACGGCGAACGACTGCCGAAATGAGTCAGTGTCACTGCGTCATGTTCCCGTTCTGCATCGGGAAGAGGCCCGTCCGTATCGAGAGGGCCGACGAAGCATAGACGGCGAAAGCAGCGATACAAAATTTTGTGAAATGGACCGTAGCAGACGACAGAAAAAAAGGGTGCTGCCTTCTGTGCCCGTTGCGGCTGGCCTGCTCCTAGATTTTTAGGGGCGAAGCCCCTTCGGGGCTCGGGTTGTTGGCGTCTCCTGTCGTCGTCGCAACCATCGCCTCATGTAGTCACGGTACCAAAACACCGGGGCACTCGTTTTACGCCTCGCCATAGAACGTAACGCGTGCTAAAAGAACACTGGGACACTCATTCACGCCTCGCGCTAGAGAGCTTCGTGCTTCAAAGATACGAGACTTTTACAGCAAATCTGTATACCCAACCCCCTAACGGTTTCATCTCGTTGTCAAAAACGTTAAGGCGCCAAGAATACATTTATACACTGCATGCCTCGCCCCTCCCCAGGTTTCGCGTTAGTGAAGATGGCCTGGGATTTTTTTGGTTTGCGGTGTACACCGAGGCGCTTGAGCTACGCAATGATGACGCAACTTCCCGCCCGACAGCAAGCCTCTGGTATCCCGATGGCTGTCAGAACGCCCGTAAATCGAACAGGCCGAGTGTTTGGACAGAAAGTTTCAAAGCGAAATCCCCGAAAACTAATTGGTCTGCGAACTCAGGATCAGCCTTAAAATTCAGGGCAACAGACAAACGCAGTGAATTAAGTTGCAGCAAGTAACGACGCGAGTTTCAACCACGGGGTTCCCGTAGCAGAATTCGGCAGATGGCCCGCGACCTTAATTAGCGAAATCAGTAAATGGGCACTGCATATAGGCGTCTATTCGCGGGGCACACACACACAACACAAACAAAAACAGCCGAGGACGGACGCCTAATGCGGCTCTTCCAAAGTCCAGCGATAATGTTCCGCGGTATTCGAAGACCCGGGAGCGCGTGCCGGTACAGCCTGCGGGGGGAATCCGCCAGGAGCTCCTAATTCCTGGTCGCCGCTAATCCGCGCGCGCCACGCGCCTTGCAACAGCGCGGGCGCCATCCTTGGGGGAGGGAATGGTTTGGGAGCGCTAAACCCCAATTACGCGACGAGCTAACGATTTTTCGGGGCGAGGCGCTTAAGCCTGCCGACATACCTTGCGTCCTGTGCGCAGATCTCGCCTCGATTAGCGTAGGCGACGAGCTCGGTCCGTGTAGCGGCTGCGGCGGCGAGCTGGTAGGGCTCCGTTGTGAAGGTGTTCCTCGGGGGCGGTCGGACGTGACGGTGATATGCGACGCGCGGCATGGCCGACCCGCTCGCGCGTGAAATTCAACCAAACCAAACTCGGAGGGGGCAGGCGGGTGAAGCGCTGCGCGTATAGCTATAGGTATACTCTCCGCACGCTGCAACCAGAGATTTCTGCGGGGGTAAATGCCAACAAAAGCTGGGTTACAGTGACGAAAGTGACGTTCACTCTCCATGACGGAGCCTGCTGCCGCGGTCTGCACTGCGCGAACAACAAAACAATCACTTGGTGGGAAATTTGAACCGAGTTAGGGCAGCAACTAACTTGGGTGCGAGTGCCTAGCACTTAAACTGTCTTTTAGGTAGGACTTGTGAGAGCGGATAGTGCAAGGGCTGGCCTGCAATTATTCTGAACTGCGGATATGATTGGGTGAAAATACAGACCACGAGATCAGCTTAACTAGCATAATTATCACCATTATGATTGTTACTATCACTACTAGTATTAAGGGGAGAAATAGTAGTGGTAATATTGTTATTTGTACAGCCTTGCACGCGTTCTGTGATCTGTGAACCATGGCCGCGTGGAACTGTCCCACAAGCCAGCTGCTGGCTTTGATAGGTGTGGGATAGCAGGTTCGAATAATTAAGCATGCCATAAACAAATATCCTTACGATTATTGTTAGTGAAGGTTCCTGTTACTGCACATGCAAGCCACGTGTATAAGGAGAAGACTGCGCGCTCCTTTTTTTTTTTTCTTTATCGCCTTGGCGAATAAAGGCCGAATATCATACATACGGGTAACAGCGTCTGTTTCATCACCGATGAGAAACAACAGAAGTGTTCGTGATTTGGCTTGGTACCCCGTACCATAGCATTATTATCACAACGGGTGGGGGAGCTGGTACACAAGCTTTAACAAGTCTCGCGTGACACCGTTTATTTAGGAGAATTAAATCTTGGCCTCGAAGATCGTGCGAAACGAACGACTCCAGTTGTATCATCTCATTTACGTATTTGACTATCAAAAACACGTTGCTTATGATGACTGCTTTTGGTCTCAAATATATTTTTTTGCCTAAGCACTTAGAAATACGTTCCATATCGCCAAAAGACTAACATGGTGATTACAAGACTAACATGGTGCCTTACAAGGCTAACATAGTTACGCTACAAGACTAACTTGGTGCATTGATAGGACCTGGGGATATGTTTTATTGCACATTTTCGTAGTACCTTAGGAATTCGTGCTGCGAGTGTAGTGGATATGACCCCGACGGGACCACAAACCCGGCGTATTTCCATTGTTGAAACCTCCATAAGGTTCGGGGCGTGTTCTGGACAGTTTTGCGCACGCGCAGTGAGAGCAATCCGTCGGCTGTAGCACCGCCGGTACGGTTCACTGATGCATTAAGTGCTACCAAGACTAAAAATTTGAAAGGGTTTTGATGATGATGAACGTGGTAGAAGCATACCCCGGCAGCCACGTATAAGTTTTCACTAAGATTTGCAACGTCGAAGCCACGTCTCGGAAGTGACTCTGCTTCCCCTCATTGCCGTTTTCAGCAACCACTGCAGGCAGCGTATTTCATAAAAACCGCTTTCTGAATCCTACCCCTGAATTCCGCAGGCTCGCACGGAGCTAGCGATGACACGACCCGATATACAGAGCTGTCAGCTGCCCGCTGCAGCAACGTTCGATTATTCGTGCTCTATCGAAAAACTTCGAACCTGCGGTCAGTGAACTGCCGGTCGATTAGGTATCGAAATGATTTGTCTTACTATCCCAATGCTTTGCTACGCCACCGTACTACCCAGATTAGAGAGCTCTGAAGTTAGATGAACTGTTATAAAGTGTAACAAGTAACGAGACGCTGCAAGCAATTTGCACAATATTATCGTGTAAGCACGTTACCCGTTACTCGGTTATAAGCACCCTACTGAATTACGAAAAAAGTAACGTGTCAAGCAGCAACACAGTTACTTGTAACGCGTTACTGCCAGCATTTCCCGTTATAATCTTTCGTTATTTTGTTTAAACGAGCAGATTTAAAATCCGGGGGTTTAACGCACCCGAAGTTACACCCGGGGTATGAGGCACGCCGTAGTGGAGGGCTCCGGATAAATTTTGACCACCGAAGGATCTTTACCGTGGGCCGAAATATCGACAGTCTGGCGTTGTTGTTTTTAACTTCCATCTGAAAAGCGGCCACCGCGCTCGGGTTGGAACCGAGGTTCTTGGGCTCAGCAGCGCAACAGCTGAGCCACCGTGGCGGGATTTCTTAGTTTGTTCGTTTCTTTTTACGTGCTTAGCAGAGCCCATATCCGCACTGGGTGCACTCCTGCAGGGTGCTACCCTCTGCCGCTAACATTTTTGGATGTACGCAACAGCACGCGAAACCGCGGCCACGAGCCTCAGCGATCACAGGCCTTCTTCCCAGAACGGTACCAGCGAGTCGAAAGTCATCCCATCCCCGTGTCGCCTCTCAGCCGTTAATCGCACCCCGTGCCATAATCGCCGCAGAGCTTTCTTTCCACCTTCACACCTTCGCGAGCAGCGATAGTTCGCGCCGAAATGGGAGTATCTGCCCGGCGCAATCCTCGCATCGCTCGAGTGCCTGTGGAGTTACCCAGGATAGCTCCACAACACCGGAGACCTGTCAGGTGGAAGCCACCGAGCACAAGGACAGGTATGTCGCAATATGAACGTTAGGAACAATATATATATATATATATATATATATATATATATACATTGCGAGAAGGGCTGTGTTTGGTTGCCGTAGCAAATAGTAAAAAATGGGTATGGCTTCTAACAAAACTGTTTATTGGTCGACGTGTCGATCGGATGCCGATCTTTCTCAAGACAACATTTCGTATTTCTGTGCACGTATATATATAAATATAAATATATATATATATATATATATATATATATATATATATATATATATATATATATATATATATATATATATATATATATATTGTGAGGCCGTAGGTAGGAGGCGACCAGACCGTGGCCTCGTAGCTCCTTTATTCGAAGGCGAGTCGAAGAGAACCCAAGATGGCGATCAAGCCCAAGCGCTGATGATGATCTCCGAAGAAGCAGGATCGTCGATGATGATGAGTATGTACAAGGAATGAAGAAGTGATCACCTCAAGCCGGTGGTGATGATAGTGAGCAATTGCTGCCTACGGTGGCAGACAAGCTGTAGCCTCAAACAAAGCTCACAATATATATATATATATATATATATATATATATATATATATATATATATATATATATATATATATATATATATATATATATATATATATATATATATATATATAACGAATCAGAATAGGAAAATGAAAATGAGGGGCTCGTTGAAATAATACAGAAATAAGAGTTGGCTATCAAGAAAACCTCGGAAAGCAAAGGGGAGGATGTGGTAGGTCATTGAAACAGATAAAGAATTTGGAAAGAAAGAAAGTGGAGAATATATATATATATATATATATATATATATATATATATATATACATCAAGGATGAACTAGGAGAGGCGGGCCGCACTAAAGGCCGTGGAAAAGCAGAGACACTCTCTCAGGGCAGGATACGCCGAGGGAGGCGCGAGGGAGAACCTATTTATGAGTGCATTGTGCCAGCGGTGGCGCAACAATTGCCACATCCGTGACGAAGTAACTGGCGCCTATATTGCACCCGCTACCATGGAAACACAGCGGTGAGGGTAAAGGGGAGCGGGGAAAAGGGATTCTAGGACGCACCTGACCGCCGCTGCATGCCGTGCGGACGCATAACGCTATACGGAGACCACGACAGGGCGCTAATGACACCGGGCGCAGATTCCACCCTTCTTCCTTCCGTCATCCTTGCGCGTGCCTAGAGGGGCGTGGGTGCACTAATGACGTGAGAGGTATACTCTCCGAAGCAGGCTCTTTACTCTCAGCCGGCCAACTATGAGCTCCGGCTGCCCGTAAACTGCGCAAGCATTCTGACACGGGGACCTCTTCGGTTCGGTTAAGTTTTCTCTCTTTGGTATCATTGTATCAGAGATGCGTACATTGGCATCTGTGTTTCTCCTAAAGGTAATAACTACAGATAGTGTATTCTATGGCGTAAAAGTAAGAAAAACAATCTCTCTCTCTCTCTCTCTCTCTCTCTCTCTCTCTCTCTCTCTGTTGTCTGTGTTTTGTGTATGTTTGGTCCGTGTGCGCGCGCGTGAGTGCGGAATGAAGTCACCAAGAACACAACGTATAATTAATAATAGAAACGTTGCTATGATTTTCCTGGTGACTTCGTTATATTATATTAAGTTGCCGAGCAATCCATTAATGTATACACAATGAGAATCCATAGCGAAAATGGGGCATACGAATAGCTTATTAAGAAGAGAGATAAAAAAAGGTACTTTTTCGTAAGCCAAGTGTTATACTAGCCACGGCCCCTCGATCAAGCGCACGCAATGCGCTTGATCGAGGGGCCGTGTACTAGCCCACCAAATACATCGCAAACAATCTACACAGCAGACCAAATAATAATAATAATGCCAAGAACATGTGTCCACATACAAAGAAAAGATAAGCAGATGAGCATTTTAAGGACACGAAACCTCACGCTAGTAGGCAGGACAAACACGAGGCCAGAAAACGTGCGTGGTCTAGTGTTTCTCCCTTAGCTACTCCTAAAACGTGTACAGGTGCCGTAACAAGTAATTGTAACACGGTCTCGCAAATTTACAGAAATTTTGTATTCCGGAAACTGCCTGGCTGCATTGGTGGGCGTTTAAAGGAGTCCTCCCTAACAAAAAAAATTCCCCCGCATTTCCCCGAAGGGGAGTATGAGGAAGTGCGAAGCACGGGGTGATGCTATGAGGGGGAGTTTGTTGAAGTTTGGTGGCATTTTGCCCGTTAGTTACATTAACACCCCCTCGTGATCACGTTCGGCTTAACACGCCTCGTTTGTCCCTCTGTGGAAATCTTGGTGAATTAACGTGTATGTTCGAGAGGAGGAGCGCACCGCACCGCAGCGCACCGCAGCTGCGAAGCGCCGACCGGAGTGAAGGGAGAGGAGGCGCAGTCACGTGAGAGAATGCAGAACTAGCGGGTTTGTAGTATCACGTGTACACCACGCAGTTATCTAGCCGCTATAACGCCGCTGAGTCGCCAACTCACGCCGCTGACGACGTAGTTTGAATGCGTTAAAGATATAAGGCGCGTTACTAACACTGATATCAACGTCGCGTCCGTGGCTTAGTCGGTAGAGCGTCGCGCTGCGGCCGCAAAGTCCGCAGATCGAAACCTGGCGCCGGATGCTGTTTCTTTTTTTATATAGTGTAGTGGCCTGGCTGGCGCGCCGAGAGAGGGTGTTGCGAGCTGGAGAGTAGTAAAGGGGCTTTAGGAGAGTAGGCGAGGGGGGAGAGGAGGCGCTATGCGAGCGCGACGATTCAGGCTCGCTTAAGAAGTGCATTCGCACTTATTCCTGGCCAATCTCCCACGTGGGTATGTGCCATGTCAGCGGCCAGGCAGCGCGCGCCCATCTCCCCCCGTTGCTAAGGAAGACGAAAAGCGCGCGCACCCGCAGCTGTTGCTATGCGGACGGCGGAAGGTTCGGGGTCGCTTATAAAGTGCATTCGCACTTAAAAAATCTTTCTGTAAACCGGTAGTGGCTGTCGTACAGCCAGTACGACCAATCTTTTGTGATATTCACAAATCTTTGTTCCAGTTACTTATGGCGGCACCTGTACTGTCACCCGCAAGCATTGCTTTAAATTTAATGCCAGAATCCATGAAGCTACATGCACGCAGTAGGACTGAGTGAGGTCGTTTTATAGACAGAAATGACGCAGAACTCGGCTGTCTTTTTATCGTGACAACACCGGAATAAACTTCCAAGATAATCATTTCAAAATATAAACGCATTGTTGTTACAGTTAATAGCCGTGCATTGTAGAAATGTACTCCAATCTCTAGTGAGTTACAAAAAAAATGGCAGCATCTCCACTCCCTGGATGATGGCGAGGGTGCGGAGTACGGGGACTCGAAATGACATCCAAGTTGCGCCCCGAGTTGCATCCGATTTGCACCCCGACCATCATTCGATTTGAGCCGTGAGTTGCACCTTGATTATTACCTAAATGAAACTGCAACTCACTGCTCAAATCGAATTTCGCTTGATTTTCCCTTGATGGAGGTGTGCGCCCGGATGGACGCGGACGGACATTGGGAGGTCCTAAGGTACTCCGCACCGTTACAGGCGAGGGGGAGTAAGCCGTTGGACTCTCGGGTACTAACTCACGGTCGTAGCCCAATGGGTAAGACGACTGACACTAACTCTTTCTGTGTCTGGTCTACCAGACACAGGCTCGAATCCTGCCGGTGCCTGTGTGATTTTTTGCGATTGTGAATGCTATGCGCACGGACGCGGACGGACATTGTGCGGTCCTAAGGTACTCCGCACCTAAAAGTATAAACTGTCAAGCTGAAACTCCTATGATTTGCGAAACAAACGCATAAAAATGCAGCGCACGGAAGGGTCAGGAAGCTGGCGGGCAGGGAACGACGAGAACGCTTTGATTCACAGCGGAGATCTATAGTTACCGTATGCAGATAAACCAGGTACGATGAGCGTCGTATACGAGACTCCCTAGCTACAACGCAAATGCAATGATTAAAAGAGCCTATGCCAATTTGCAGCGTGGCGCCGCCTGTCGAAATGCGACATCATGCACGTGCATAATCGCTCCCAATGTCGCCAGCGACCATAGGCAGTCGCCCTCAACGCCGAGACCAATCAGGAGAGCGCGAGAATAAATCAACAAATTTTTAAATTTGTGCCCCAAAAATGGCTAATGTCTTATTCCTTTTTTTCTCTTCATCACGTATATGAGCACACGCTTGAAGTGTTCCTGTTACTCCAAGTACAGTCGTCCACAGTCTTATCTGAAGAAACGCTTTACCCACTTATCGCGTCTTCCTGCTTTGGTGTAAAGCAGCATTTCTTTAAAGTTCAAGGGGGCTCTTAAAACCTCAAGATTCGTTTGAGCAGTTTTCCTTAGGAAGTTTTGAGATATTGCACGCTATAGTCAGAAGCGATGCTCCTGCTGAGCCTGTGGACGACTGTACTTGCTGTTTGTCAATGATCCCACTAAACTAAACTATCATGACTACGTGCAATATAGCACAGAGAGTAAAATGCGAAGAAAGCATGATAAGAATACCCTGATTCCCCGTAGTAAAATAAACGCCCACCGTTTCTCTTTTTCCCCCACGAAAATAAGAGATTGGAACGCTCTTTCTTATGACGTCGTAAATGCGTCATACTTGGATTCTTTTTTTTTTGTCGGCGCCCGGTTATAATCCTTGAACTCAAACTGCTTTTTCACCTGATACCCGACAAATTTTGCGCTCCGGTTTCGTAAAATCCCAGTGTCCTTATTCGCTAATATGAATTTAGATGTGCTGGTAGTTGCCTTCGCTATTTATTTAGCTCTTGTATTTCCCTTGTTCATGCATTGTCTGGGTTGACGCCAGTCAGGGCGATTACGGCGCATATGTGATTATACTGTCTTTTATATTCTTTGATAGTAAAACTATTGTTAAGCCTGCCGTATTTGTTTCCAGTGAGTACTTTGTTTTCTTTTACATGCTCAATCATACTCCCGTGAACGCGTGTCGCTAAGGATTTCACTAATACTTGTTTCTTTTTTTCCGTCCCAATACCTTGAAAAATCCGTACACTTGTGTTATATGTCTAGTTTATCCCTTGTTCCTCCTGTGGGTTTGCAGTTTGCAACATGATTTTTTCCGCTATGTTCTGTGCACTCCTGCTTTGGCAGCGAAAAAACTGCTGGCAGTATTGAAAAAATAAATAAACAAGGTACATAGAGAAAAGAGGATAAGATAGTCAGGTCTGGTGACAAAAAATCAAAGCCCGTTTCTTAAGAGAAAGACGGCTGAAACGCGAACTTCCTCTCGTGCAACCTGAGTCAAAGTCACGGTGTAAGATTTACTATTAGCTGAGGACACAGATTGCAAAACAAACGTTTACTCGTCGTTCTAATAAGGTCGCCAAACAGACGCCACTCAGACCGTTGACTGCAGCGCCCACCAGCGAGAAAAGAAGCTGCCCGAGCGCCAGCCATTCGGAGGTGTTCGGATCTTTCCGGCTCCTCGCCGGGCCTCCTCGCCAGTTTCGTAACCGGTCGTCTGCTCGATTTCTGGCTCGCCCCGGCTTGGCCGGTTCCGCCGGCCGATGGAGCAGACGATAATTTGGAGAAAGCCCTGCAAAAGCATTTGCGCTGACCGCAGTGTTTCAACGTGTTCTGGGCAGATGTTTGCAGTCGGCAACAAAAGCATAATATATGAAACACTAAACCGAGGTGAATGTGTGTAGCGGTAGCCGTTGAGCACTCACGCAAGCGAGATTTCATGCTGGCATAACAACAAAATGTGGTGCAAATGCTTTATAGAGGACTGGACCGCCAGTACGCGGGCTGACAAGAAAACGTGACATTATTTAACGTTCCCTGCGATCCTAAACGAACGAATGCGTGCTCTGCAGCAATCCCCAGCAGACAATGATGCTACTCGCAGTTGACAAATTTTCTGAGAGTGCGTGTGTGAAACAGTACTTTCCGGCGCTTGTAGGGGAAGCACTACTGAACGACGAAGACATGCGCGCTCGCAAGCGATGCAGTGCCGTCGATTTTACCGTTATACAGCACCTGCAGTTACATAGTAGCAGCAGCGGCAAAAAGGAAGCGTGCGCTGCCGGAACAGCACCCCGAAATACAAGGAAGGCAGCTCAACTGCTGGAACGGATTAAGCTAGCGGCGCATACGCTGACGTTTCTTCATCGTAAATGACCTTGAACAACTCGGGTAAGTTCACGCACGAAGCTGCGGAGACGAAGCAATGTTGCCAAAGTCACTGACGGTGCCCATTGTTCAGAGGAGTTTCGGCGCGGGTCTAAATAGACTTAGGACGCCCGCACTCTTAGAGATGTTATTACAATACGGTAAAATCACGCCTTAAGCTCGCGTTGTTCGAGCTCACACGGTGAGCTTGCACAAACAACGTTGCTTAACACGCATGCCTCTGGTGCATGTGAATCACCTTACTCCGCACAGTCGTTGGTGAAGCCACCGAAGTCTACGACGCTGTGAAGTTACGAGTTGTGCCATCAAATTACCTTTCGATCCATCACCATCGTTTTGTGAAACACTGTAAAGTTGGCTTCCCTGCACTGCGATTTTGTGACGGGACGGGCGCCATCAGTGAGGCATAGAGAAAGCTTCGATAAGAGTCAGCGCCAAAAGGGGAAGTCAGAAAATTGATGACAAAGAAAAACGGCCCGGTTTCACCCAAAGATGCTTCACGTGCAAATACACCCTTCAGGGACGGTGAAGATGCCTCATTAGGTGCTGGGACGCTGGGAGAACCACTCGTGCTCACCATTTATAGTCAATTACGGCTGTGGTTGGCGAGGTTAGGGTACAACAAGCGCCAGTAACCGAATTAGGTGCTCGAACGAAGATTCCCTGACTATCTCTTCGGAAAAGTTCCGCATGAACGTCGCATTAGTGTTGTCGCATTTCGAACTACATTCGGTTTGAGAAACCGTCCCATTAGTTTCAATTAGTACCGCGCATCGCTACGTTATCGTACATTCGTACTTCCCGAACAACAGACATTAACTGCGAGAATGCAGAGACGACCCTGCGAACTCATCGTGATGATGGACAACATACCCTCACGTTTCGGACGAGAAATAGAAGCTGTCGCCGGGAGCCAGTAGGTCGATGATTTAACTCGGTCTGCGCGGCAAGATAACGTGTTTAGTTGCTTCCTTTGCGACTGCAGTACGTTCCATCCAATAAGGCGAATTCGCAGGCTCCCCCATTTATTTACCGCATGAAATGTTACATAGGACGCCCGCGATTGCTTCGACGTTTTCCTGTACATAGACTCGACATAAAATTAAAAACTAGACATAAATATTCAAACTTGCCAGATAACAGGGCGAAAAGAAAATAAAGCCGTTCCACTCAATGTGAAATCTGTCGCGCCGTTATCCGCTCACTGCTACCACCCCATGCATTTCAAATTTCCCGCCTTCGCAGTGCTCGCGCGCCCCCTGCCTGAAACTGCGCCAGTGGGAATTCTGCTCTTTTTGTGCTTGTGTCAATTTCGTATGCTGCAGCTGTTTTGCGTCATTTCGCACGCGTAATTTTTTTCCTGTGGGGCTGGAACCTTTCTGCGTCATTTCTAACGCTCCATTTTTTTATTTCGCGGCTGGAGCCTTCCTGCGGCATTTCGAACGCGCCATTTTCTTCTTGCGCGTGGAGCCTTTCTGTGTCATTCCAAAAGCGCCATTGTTTTCTTGCGCTGCCGCTTTTTGATGCGAAGCATCTCATGCTCGGGCTGTGTCCCTCCCTCCCTTGTTGTCGTTGTTGTCCGCCGTCCACACTCTACTGCGCATGCGCGTCTCTTCAGCCCCGTCAGCGTTTGGCCTGACATCAGTGCAGTCCACTATAAAAGATCGGCGCCCGGCCTCTGGCCGCAACGGGAGGTACGTGGCGCTCTTCCCATTGCGCTGCAAATCGAGGCGGGAGCATGTGCTACGAACGCGCCTTATGTCCTTCACTCATTCAAACCAGGTCAAGGAGCTACTGATACAACGAAGGCACGCGAAGCTGAACGTCAACAGAAACGACGAACTGATAACTTCAGAGGAGTATGTTGAATTTCCTGCGGGAAAGCTGTGGCGGGAAGCGCCACGCGCCTTGCAGCTCAACCAGAGAAGAGGACGAAGAGGGCGGGCAACGGGGTAGGAGCGTGAGCACGCAATAAAGAAAGACGAGAACCAGGAGGTGTTCGATCAGGTAACGCGGGTGTCGGTATCTTCGCTGTCTCTACATTTCTCTACATTTCCCTGTCTCTAAATGGGGGTTCACACTACGTTCCCATTCGTACTCCGAAAAATGAAACAACATAACGGCAACACAATGGAACCTACACGGAACCCCCATGATGCTTCGCATCCTCTTCATGGTTCCCCACGGGAAGATGGTGTAATTTTTCTTTCTCTTACTAACGTAACAACCAACCCAACCAGCGTTCCTAACTAAATGAACGAGGGTGCTGCCGGTTAATTACGTATATTTTAGCTCAAATATACCAGCAGTTATCTTTGCGCTAACAGCGGCTCACGAGTTTCGAACGCTCATGACTATATAAACCGCTTGGCTTTCGAAGCCTCTGGGGTACGCCTCAAACGAAAGCGTTATACACGGGACTTGGGTCCAGCTCTTGGACTTGCTCTACTTGGGTTCAGCGAGCGAGCTACGACGACAAGGCGAGCGCCTAAAGAGCTCTGCACTTCAAAATGCTCCCATGCAGTCCATACGGACGGCTAACCAGCAAAGCAGTAATGATCGGCCGGTGCCCACGCTTCTACGCCCGGCCTGCCCGCACCGCTACCGCCTCTGCCCGCCCTTGTCGCCTGAGCTGTGCTGCACGCTACGCGCGCGCTCTGTTGCCAGATAGACTCCTCTTCGCTCCCACCCATGCGGCGTGCCATCTTACCCGTGTCGGTATAGATGCGAGAGTGTAGCTATATCAAAATCTCTCTCTCCCCGTGCTCTAAATCTGTCTCTCCTTACTCGATCCACGCTGGTTTTGTCGCGCATGCGCATGTGGCTGCACCGGGGCAGTTTTCCGCATACATTGGACCTCCGGATTTCCCTCCTCCTAGCCGTGTGAAACGCAACCACCCCACAATTAATATTAAGCAAACGAAATACAGTGTTCAGTTCCAGAGAGAACAAATTAAAGCACAACGAGATAAGATTAAGGTTAAACAATGAGCTGAGAGTACATGAAAGCGGCTACAAACAACCCGCCGCGGTGGCTCAGTGGCTAAGGCTTTGTGCTGCTGAGCACGAGGACGCGGATTCGATTCCCGGCCGCGGCGGCCGCTTTTCTGATGGAGGTGAAAAGGAAAAACGCCCGTGTGTACGAGATTAACCCGGTCAAAATTAACCCGGAGCCCTCCAATACGGCGCGCCTTATCGCCTGCGATGCGTCGGCGCTTTAAAACCTACTATCAATCAACCAATCAATTATTCGATCGGCTACAAATATCTAGGTGTATATATATATATATATATATATATATATATATATATATATATATATATATATATATATATATATATATATATATATATATATATATATATATATATATATATATATATATATTGAATCTGACATGCACTGCAAAACCAAATAAAACACATTTGTTCAAAACTTGCCTACGGCTGCCGTATTCTTTTGCACGCGAGAGAATGCTTCGATTTTTACATTCTCTGAATGCTCTGTTTTGCTGTTGTTCCTAGTCAGTTCAGAAATTATTATGTCTTGAGACAACACCTACCCTACTTATCTTGAACCTGTAGCACGACTGCAAAAGATAAAGAGTGTCACGTATTTTAAGTACACCGACCCTACCAAACCACTTTTTCAAGCAGCCCGTATTCTACTCTTTAATTCCATCGTTCTTGGGCTATCTGCGATACAGTGCCCCTGTCCTTTCTGGAGCGTGCCGCACAACTACTCGGGCACTTCAGGGTATTCAAGCTCAGGCCCTGCGAACCTGTCTTGGCCTACCACGATGTACGTCCACAGCAGCGACCATTGCCCTGGCTCGAAATCACCCTTTGGCAACCTTTGTGGACGTCGAAATACTCAGGACACATATCAGGCACCTCGCCCGTCTACCTGATCATCACCTCGCGGGAATACCAGCGACCCGTCCACGGGCGTCGTTCGCAAGGGTAGTAGCTGCCCACAACACCAGCGTTCCATCGAACTACACGCCGGCGATGAGACCGCTCGTTCCGCTGTGGTGTGTGATGCAGCCCCGAGTGTGCCTAGATATCCCAGGAGTGACAAAAAAACGTGATCTTCCAAATCCGGCCCTGCAACAGCTCGCTTTGACGTACATGCACGAGACATACAGTGACCGAACCCATGTATACACTGATGGCTCGGTAACATCTTCGGGTTCTGCCGGAGCTGTCGTTATACCACGACTGTCACTGTGCAGCAAATTCAAGATAGCCAATCTTACGACATCCACGGCTACAGAACTTACGGCCATCCGTAGCGCTCTTCACACCATCGAGCAAAGTTCGTGCCGCAGATGGGCTATCTTCTGTGATTCGAAGCCTGCAGTTCAGTCACTCCAGTCAGCGCTGTGCCGGGGACCTCACGAACAGCTCCTGACAGAAATAAGAATGGTATACGACCGTGCTGCCCAGGCGGGTCATGATGTCACCCTACAGTGGCTTCCTAGCCACTGCGGCATTGTCGGCAACGAAAGTGCGGACGCTGCCGCCCGGCTGGCGCATCAAACAGCGACAACTGTACTCATCCCATTGTCTATAGGACGGACGCAGCTAGGGTCCTCCGCATTCTTGCCCGGGAAACAGCTATCTCCCAATGGTCTCCAGAAGATTCCACATGCGCACGCATTGGTGCCTTTGACCCGCACCTGCAACGTCCCCTCCCACTAGGCCTCCCACGGTCTGACGCAACTCTTCTTTGCCGTCTCTGGCTGGGGGTGGCATTCACAAATGCTTACTCGTACTTAATAGGAATCGCAGCAAGGGCGGAGTGCGAAACGTGCGGCACATCGGAGACGATACGCCACGTTTTATGCGAGTGCCCACGCTACTCGGCTGAAAGAAAAAAGCTGTCGTCAGCGCTGAGGAACCTGGACTCTCGGCGGCCATTTTCGGAGGGAAAGATTCTGTGCCACTGGCCTTCTCAGTCATCCGCTCAGAAGGCGACTAAGGAACTATTACGTTTTCTACGGGCGACGAACTTGAACACTAGGCTATAGACTGAGAGCTTCCAGTGTCAATCACTGTCAGTGCCTCAGTGCTGGGCATACGTGTCTGGTCCAACTTTTCCTCTTTTTTTTCCCTCTCTCTTTTTTGCCCATTTCCCCTTTCCCACGTGCAGGATAGCAAACTAGGCTCTAGCCAGGTTAACTTTCCTGCCTTTCTTCTATATTCTTCCTTCCTTCCATCTGCATGTTATAAATAGCCCAAACAATTCATAAAATACTGAAACTGAATGAGTCGTTACCCAAATGATTTTTATACTCCCGAAATGGGACACCAGAGCTGCAAGTGATAACCTTTTTAACTTAGCCGTGTGTCACAACACTTACCGTAAAATGCTGATTGAGTTTAGTGGCGCTCTCACTTGGAATAATGTCCCTAATGATGTCAACGATAAAATAAATTTCATGCAATCACTGAAAACTTATTTGCTGGCTTTGCAGTGTTTATGGTGCGACCTAGCGTTGAATTTCGATGTATTATACCCCAAGAGTCGGAAAATGTATTTGTGCATAGGTTATCCGATTTCTCAGAGTGAATTTGTAAACTTCGGTTCTGAGTTTGTGGACGTCAATTAGAACATTGTTAACTGTGCGAGTCGATTATTATTTGGAAATACGATCCTTGCAATTTTATTATTGACGCGATACATGTTCGTCTCTACTCGCCTCAATTGAACTGCATACTTGTTACGATAGACCCGATACTTGCCTTTGGCTATGGGTCCAATACAAATGAATGTACTACGAATAAACCTTACTTTTACTTCTACTTTTAAAGACGATAGTCTTTCTTGGGCTACTTAAACCCATAAATTTTGGTCTGTCTGTATGTCTGTGATTCGATTCAGCCACCCGGCCAAAGTGAAACGAAGTCTGCGCAATATTCTTATATACTCACAGCCAAATCTAAACGTCTAAGCCCGGTTTATATGTTCATACTTGTCAACATTGCTGAACTAGAACAAGACATTACGCAACTATAAGACAGAAAATAAATACACAAGGAATATTTACAGTGTTCCTTTATAAAAAAAATCATAGATGCTTGATTTTTGCGAAACGAAATACTACGTCCGCTCCATAAAAAAAATTTACACTGTCGCCTGCTGTCGCCCGCGCCACTACAGCTTCTGGCGGTATTTTAAGAAATCAAGCGGCAACATTTACGAAAAATTCTACCAGATAGGTTCCACGTTCTGCTTAAAACGCACGTGGACTAGGGAAACCCAGTTCCATAAACGTTGAAGTAGGGCGTCTCGATTTACGCGCGTCCCCGCCGTACGGCAGCGCTGGCATCGAGGCACCCGGCCTGGAGCAGTGGAACGCGATAAATTTAAATTGACTTGAGCAAACCTTTAGCGTGTTTACCCTGGGAGGAGCGCGACGCAAGAGGGACAACATGAGAGGTGAGCGGGAAAGCGAAGGGAGGCATTTACTTGGCAAATATCGACAGAGACTGACGTCTTTTGTCGGCATTTGCAACGAAAGGAGCAGATACGCGGACAATTTTTTTCCCTTTTTAACGACGCGTTTCCGGTGCATTCGTGAGGCCCGATCAGAGCACCCATCTAATGCAAATGATTTACTCCGTTTGAGTCCAGCGCCATGGAACAAATTATTAACATCGGTGTACGATCGCCAAACGCGGATTTTTTTCTGTTCGAGTTTCAGTTTATACCCGGCACGTCGTACCTGGCGTAATCTCACCGGGGAGAAGTCATTTGTACAGATATCAAAGCAGACAGAGCTGGTGCCAACCGATGCACATAAAACATCTTGCGATTGTCACTGGCTTATCTTCGGCAGCTGATTTCCGGCGCCCCGGTGTTCCAGCGCATGCGCATAGACTTGCCAATTGAGCAGCAATTTCGATATCCGAAGCTGCCGATCCACATGTCAGCAGGCACCATCCTTAAAAATCTTGCAAGGAAGAGGCTAAAAGACATCTGAACAGCTTTTAGGGGCCTAGTTTAAAAACGTGACAAAAAAACAGCGTAAGAGAGCCCATTTCTCATCTAGCACCAGCAAAATAAAGCACAGATTCATTTATGAATGGTTCGCCTCCATCTCGGAACTCCCACTTGGGAGCAAAAACGCTCGAAAGCCATGACAGCCCCATTGAAAGAAAGAAAAACAAGACAGAACAGACGAGAGTTCCCAAGAAAAGGCTCTCGCGCTATGTTCTCTCTGATCGTGCGCTTCAGTTTACGAACGAGATTTCCGAGATCATTAAAAGCACCGTAATGGGCTAGAGACCCAAGCCCCAAGCTGTAGTCTTACCCCAAAAACAACAACAAAAAATGGAAAAACTATGTGCTCGTATGTAGGCTCCACAATACCTGCATTAGTCCATCCCCGAAGCTAATAGAGTTTAATTGCTCTTTCCGAACGACGACGTCGTCCGGGCTCCCTAGGTCCGCCTTTATGATCAGAAGCCAAATGATCAAGCTTTAACTGCGCGACGTCGATGTACACGTGCGCATCTCGAACAGCGGTCTCTCCCTCTCTTTCACTTTTTTTTATTCGTAAGCGCATACGCATATCCAAAAGCATGCTCGTAAAAAAGTAGGGATTTATGGTCCACGGCTATAGCTGATGGGTACGCATGAGGGTGTGGTTACGCCCCCCCCCCCACCCCTTTTCCTTCCATTGGGAATCACCTTAGTTTTTTTTTTTTTTACTCCGTTTTCCTCCTACGTCCATATATTGAAGGCTTTGTAAGAACGTTGAATTTCATTCTGTGCGTTTTTTTAGCTGAGAAAGCAAGCCGCTGCGCGTCGTTCTACGCGCGGTCTGCCTTGCCTTTATAGCGCAGCGCGACGTCGCGTTTCCCCCTCCCCCTCTCTCTCTCCGTCTCTCTGATCGTGTTGGCAAGAGCGCACTCGATCGAGCGTTTTCCGCGCGTGGAAAAACGCAACCTATCCCACCCGATAAGCAGACACGTACGCAAATAGAAAACGCTCACGGGACCTCGGCGCCAACGACGACGTCGAGGTGTTTCAATTCTACATCGAGTTATCTACCCTAGCTCGGGTCGGCTTTTATTATTAAGGGCACGGAGCCGCTATTTCGTCCTCCTTTCCCCCCCTTCGTTCCCGAACCTCCTTCTCCTCCCGTTCGACCCTTCTTCTCGCGGGATGCGCTTTCACGTCCGTCCCTCGCCCAGCCATTTGCCGCTAGCGGGTTCGCGAATGTTACAATACCGCCGACGATAGCTTCTTGCCACCCTTCGCTTTCTTTCTTTCTTTCTTTTTCGGCCTATTTATTTCTTTGCATGCCTTTCGTGCACTTTACTCTCCCGCCCTCTGTCAAAAGAACAAAAGCGAGGCAAGCCACTATCTCTTCGTCCCTTTACGCCCCTTCGCAGCATTCTGTTTTGTCTGTATCGCTTAAAGCGCAAACCCCCTCTACATCCTCATTTTGTTTTTTTCTTTTCTTACCCTTCCTTCTTTATGGGATGTTCGGGTTTTGGTGCTTCTGCTCTGTAACTACATTTGCTGCATGCTTCTTTCTTAATTATAGCTACGTTTTTTTTTTCTCGTTACATTCTGTGTGTGTGATTTTTCTGGAAGAGCGGCTGGAATTCAATAACGATCAGCGTAGTTCGTATTGTTGCATGTTTATTGTTTTCACCTCATTTTATTTCCAGCTCGAAACGCGGGCGACGTAGTTCGGTCTATGTAGAGCGACTCAATCTGTACTTTTGTATTCTGCGTATTCAAGTGCCGCTCGCAAACGGATTACCGTCCAGCGACTGCTGGAGGCTGGCGGCCGTAATTAGGCTTCCTAATTTGGGGGAAATGCAGTTACGCGTTGTTCGCTTAATATTCAAACAGCGAAGGCAACGTACAGGCATAAAACGTGAGAAAAAATAAGCATCGCTGATAGAATTTTGTACACAATGGCTGTAGAAGGAAATGGAGGCACGGTGCTAGTAGGGGAAGTGTACTTCCAGGAAGGCGACTGAAAAGTGTACATTTTTCGGTGTTTCTTCTGAGCTGGAGACCATTTTTGAGAAAGATATCCCGCGGGAATGGCCTAGCACCCCCTACCCCGTGCAACAAACAAACAAAAAGTCCCTGGCCATCTCCACTAATGTGAAACCTGGGGAGGGCAGAAGCATACAGCGTATAAGTGTATTCTTGGCGCCTTGGCGTTTTTGCCGACGGAGATAAAACCGCTGGGAGGTAGAGGTATACAGCTTTGCTGTAAAAGTCTCTTGTCTTTGAACCACGACGCTCTCTAGCGCGAGGCGTCAACGAGTGCCCCGTGTTTTTTTAGTACGCGTTACGAAGCGCTCCAGCGCGAGGCGTAAACGAGTGTCCCGGTGTTTTTTTTTTTTTAGCACGCGTTACGTTCTAGCGCGAGGCGTAAACTTGTTTCCAGGTGTTTCAGTACCGTGACTACATGAGACGACGATTACGACGACGACGACGAGGACACGAGACGCCAACGGCCCCAGCCCATAAGGGGCTTCGCTCCTGAAATCGAAGCCCTTTTCTTAGGAGAAAAGATGGTGAGCACGCGAAGCTTTCTCCTATGCAACCTGAGTCAAAGTCAAAGTCCAAAATTCAAACTGCTTCGACCGTGTCAGAATGGCGCTTCATAGCGCGAGAGGCCCACATTCGACTCCGACCACGCAAAAGAGCTGTTTTCCTTATCGTCATCACCATGTGCCCTCCCATTGTGTAAAGTTGGGTTTCCTGCAGCGCATTTTCACGCACGGTCGCCAGCAGTGTGGCAAAGAAAGCTAACAAAGAAACGAACGGACAAACAAAACGCTTTGGTAATATGGTCATTTCGCAGCGCATTACATCAATCGATATATTGATCCCCTTTTATGGTGGAGTGTTCCCAGTACCAACCATATTAGTCGAGCCATAAAACAAAATTACATCTCCGTCAAGCAAGTGCGCTGTCAGCCATTCCACGCACTAAATATACTTCTTTCCATTTCAGTTACATTGTTAAATCTGAAAGAAGATGAGTTCTTCGTGGGCCCATCGCAGTGTTACGATCTCCGCCAGGGCGTCTGCAGAAAAGCGGGTTTCTTCCCATCATAGGTTAGGGAAAGGGGAGGGCGGGGTGGTTCATTGCAGAGTTCTGGCGGTACGTTAATTGGCCCGATTGCACGCACACGTTTACTTCACGGACCATCGGCCTTTGCGCACGCTCTGGACACCATAAAAAACGTTTGTCGGGCTCCGGATGCCACGCCTCCGACGGCACAGACAAACAGTGCACCCGGTTACTGAGTGTGCGTGCGTGGGTGCACATGTGTGTGCGCGCGCATGCTGTTACGACGCGTTCAAGCGCACTTATGATAGGAAGCCAAAAAGCCAGCTAGCCGATTGAAACCGGGCTCAGTAGACAAAAACGCACGCCACCCGCGCGAGACACACTTTACCACCTTTCTTTTCGTAATAAAAATCTGAAAAAGCTGCGCGCTGCCAGCAGGAACCGATAACAAAGGAGCCCTCGGCATGCCGTCAATCCAACAAATTTGTGGGGCAAGGCGGCCGCCTGCGGCACAGTTCCTCTCCGACGGCGCGATACGCTCGCTCACGCACCCGGTCGGTCTCGAGGGCGCGCGCAAAACAAGGCATCAATTCTCATTTAAATGGCGGCACGCGCGCGATAACCCCGACGCACAGACGGGCACGCACGCAGGCACGCACTTAAAGAAGAGGGAGGAACCTCAACAGCACGCGGACCCTCGCCCTTACACCCCCTACTCTCTGCACTGCGTCTTACATCCCCATCCCGCCACTCGCCTATCTTTATCTCTCAAATGCCCGCTTCAAGGCCGCAGAACTGCGGAGGGCGAGAATCTGCGAATATTTTATATTTAAGCGTCGTGCACGTAGCATTCGTTGCAGCGAAAGAAGAGAAAAAACAATGAACGGGAGAAGGGGAGAAAGATAAAATTGCGTGAGGGCTGCGGGGTGTAGTTGAGGAGCGACATTTTTCGAAGCGCAGCGTCACGACCGAATTTATGCAAAGCCGCTGGTGCGCGGCGCGCTCACGCAGTGGGAGGGTACAGTGAAAACAAAAAAAAATTACATCGGGGCGGCGAACGAACAGGAGGCAGAGAAGACGTGCCAGTGGGGAGGACGAAGAGTGAGTAAGGAGAGCGATGGAAGAAGAGAGAGAGAGAGAACGGAAGCTGGAGACGACGACGAGCGGAGCCTACTGAAACGTTCGCTGCCTGGCAGCACAGTACGGGAGCACCACCCGGCGACGTCACACTGGGGGAAACGAAAAGCGGAGGAGAGAGAGAGGAATTTTATTGAAATGAAAAAAAAAAAAACACACACACACAGAAAGGTCGGCCTGATGGTAGTATATCTGGCCAGCTATTCTGTGTGTGGGAAGGGAAAGGGGAGGAAAGAGCATGGATAGAGGACGAGAGAGATGAAGATGACGGAGAAATAAATAAATGGCTATGTACAGAAGATGCCTATACTTATACTTCGCACTGTCCTTGCGCGACGATCGGACGGGTTTAAAAACCTCAGTGCCGGCGATTGAAGTTTGCTCGAGTTCGAGGGGGTTTCAGAAGAAGCGGTCACGGAGGGGACCTGGCATGCTATCTCGCGTCTTAGTTAATTTGGTTGCTGAGAAGAAGCGGTGCGAACTGACTTAATTCGAACGATAGAAATTCTAATGTCTTGGTATAGCCATTGTAGATTAATATTTTTTCACTGAAGTAAACATCACCGTAGGCACCAAATTTTGTTGCACCTGCTACATAGGCGTAAGCGGCAGGGCACAGACCACTCGCCCGAGCGAAATCTGTCAACGCCGAGCGACAAAATTGCCGCGACTAAAGTTCCTGAAAACGTCAAAACGAGTGGTCCAAACAACCTAGCTATAGGGCAGCAAAAAAAAAAAAAAAAAAAAGGCATCACCGATACAAATTTTTGAAATCTCCCACTACACAGCCTCAGAAGTGACGTCACTCGCACGGTACCAATGTAGTAAGCAGACTCGTTAGGGTGCGGTGGCCTGCTACATTTTATTGGAGCGACTCGACTTCGCCGCTCTCGAAGTTCCGGCCGGGCCTTGCACACCCGCAATAAATGTAGGAGAGCCACAGTGCATAACCGAGTCCACGGCTCCCTCTCTTACACCAAAAATATTGTGATGAACGCGTTAACCCCAGCCTACCATTCAGGCGGTGACATCCCATAATCTGTGACGTCATTACGAAAGCATTAGTTTCCAAAGTACCAGACGTGTCACGTCAATAATACCGTCATCCTTTTCCCTTTGCGTCTTTTTTTCTTCTCTTTGTTAGTATGACTCCTCATACAGCCGTGTTCGCATCGCCAAGCGAAGAGGACGATATTTACAGAATCGCACTTCGCTGCAAGCCACTTCTGTAATTGCTATGTAAGCCCCACTAGGCGTTTTCAACACACGTTTCTGCGTCGAATGCTGGAACGCATCCACTAGGCTAGTTTTTAGTCAGTCGATTCAACGCTACTACAGCCAGTTTATTTTAGTCATATTTTCTGGTACAGTCATTGAGTTGTGGCTGGTGGCTGGTGCTACTAGCTCGTCTCAAATTCAAGGTACTCGGGTTCGATTTCCAGACACAAATTTGCCTAATTATCTTATCAACTAAATCACTTAACTTCGCTTACAAGAACTGTCCAGAAAATGCGGCGGTAATCCGAGCAATCCTTGACATGCCTTTCTTTTATTCTTTGAACTACCGACCATTTCGTGTGCCCTCCCCCGGCCATTGTGTGGACGATCTCTTGGCCACGACGCCGGATTTTGAACCTACTGAGTAGTTGAGTAATGCTTTCGCATTAAAGGGGCCATGAAGACAAAATACAAGCTTGGTTCACTAAAGGCTGCTTTGTCCCGATAACACCGAGGCCAATTTTGCCGCAAACTTCACACAAATAACCGCGGTTTTAAAGGGACCCTGCAACACTTTCAATAAGCGCTTCCACTCTTTCCTTCGAGTGTGGAACCACTGCGAAAGCTAGTTCTCGCCAGCACGGAGCGGCACTGCGTGATTTGCTCGTCGCACCAGATACGTCTTCAATTTCTGCTTTGTTTCGGTGGCTTTTTTTTTTTTTAAGTTGCTATCGAAAAGCGTTCACTGCTACAACTGTAGGAAAGCCGGCAAACAGCCGCTACACGGCCTTAGTGACGTAATTCGAGCGGTCGAAGAACTTCAAGACCGGGAAAGAGAAAAAATCTTTTGAGCCAGTTTCCAAGTTATCTGATGGGCACAGGGCAGTAATTTTTGGCTGAGGTACTTTGCGAACCCCTAATCTAAGTACTGGGTGTGTTGGGTGACTACGTTCTGCAAGCATTTAGATTTCAAAAAAAGCTGAAAATAGTCTTGCAGGGTTCCTTTACGGAAAACAGATGAATAAGTGGCGACTCCCCAGCCAGTTTCCGGCGAAGTCTTTGTCACGTCACAGAACCTTGTCTGCGCAATTCGCCCGCGCCGACCTAATCCACCGCCAAGGAACATGCCACGGCGATCGAGTGGGGCCCCCAGTTCCGTTTGATCGTACCACCTGCCTGGAGTGCAGTTAACACACTGACAACTATGTCTTAAGTGCCCATATCACATCGCCATGGCGCGAAATTTGAAACATTTCTCGCGTTTTCTCGGTTAAGAAAACACCTTTTCTGCCCGGATTAAAGCTGAGTTATAGTCACCAAGGGCTAGCTGTTTCAAAGTGAACACAGTTATATATCGCCTTCACGGCCCCTTCAATACATCAAGGAGCCTCGGAGCCGGTAGAAGCAGAGATGCAGGGCCGGGTCAGAGGCGGAGAGAGCGCCACCGCACGCCGCTCCGGCAAGGAGCACACGTCGGCTGTCCGAATCGAAAAGGCATCTCGGGCCGGCCGAAGACGAAGAGCGAGACAGTCAGAAGAAGATGTAAGTAAGAGGGGAAAGGAGAGTAAGGACGCGCGGCTGCAGCCGGCCAGTGAGCAGAATGCGGCGGCCCCGCTGTGGCGATCGATCGAGGAACCGGGACAAAAGGGGTGTCGCCGCCGCCAGAAGGGAAGAGCGGGCACAGAGGCCCTCTTTCCGACCGTTCATTTTTCTCCTACGACCAGGCGTGTGCAGTGGCCGAGTACCAATGCAGTGTGCCGTCTGACGCCTAACGCCCCGGCGCAGTAAGCACGCGAACTCATCTTAGTTTACGTTTTCGACTCTCACAGAAATATGAAGCTGTAGGAGTGACTAAGCTTCCATTTAAGTACATACAACCTTGCTGGTTGTATCGTACGCTCAATGTGACGCTGGTTGTATCGTACGAGCAATGTCTCGTACGCTCCCCGCGTACGACACATTGCTCGCGCTCGGTGAGGGGGAGATCCCGACCCTGTACAATAAAGCTCATACACTGAAAAAAAAAAGTTTCAGGGGATCCCCAAGCATATTTTTATGAGAAGAGAGCGCGAAAAAGCTTCTTCGGCAGGCTACGCCATCAACACAACTCAACACAAGTGCCGATATGGAGACGAGGGCAAGCAAACAGTACTCCTTCGAATGTGCGCAAGACACAGTTGCAGTCCACATTTACAGACTCACAGGCGGCATGCACAACACTCCGCAGCAACCGAATTCACAGAAACGCCCCGAGTGTACTCCAAAAGTTCCTAGCTACAATTCAGAAGTGCTAGAAGGAGACCTGGGCACCTGGGCACGAGGGAGGCCAGGGAATAAGGGCGTAACGCACTCGCCCGAGCGTTAAACCTTCTGGAGCGTGCCAAACTCAAGGAAATGTACGACAACACCAGGGAATACACAACCAGTGAACACTAGAGACCTTCTCAAACCACGCAAAACGTTCACGCGTCGGAAATCCGCTGCATTCAGACGCATTCAAACAAGTGCGCTAGCCACCACACACCTCACACACCAATTCCAACAATCACAGAGACCCCAAAGTGAGCGAACTGCGCGACTAGCCCAGCATTTATCACACTCTTCGGGCACGGACACAGAAGCCCAATCCTACGCCCACTTCGCGGGAGTAGAGGCTCGCCGACTTCAGTGCGGACTTACGACAAGGGCTGGTTGAGCGCGCGGATATGGTTTTGTCGTCTTCTTTCCCGCGACTGAGGGTTCCTTTCGGAAATTAAATTACTTTCTACATCGTCAACGTTGCCTTCACGCTAAACAACGTTGACATGTATACAAACCACGTCGCCAGTGTTCGCATTTCGTGAAAGTTGTTACAACACTCGAATTCGTACGAATTCCCCGAGTTGGAAGATACAATTACTCGGAACTTGAAAACTTTATTCAGACAGTATTCTGAGGTAAATAGGCAACAGGCAGCTGTACTCTGCCTGACGGCAGCCTACTACCTCTACAGTGGACATCGCATAGCAACGATGAAAGAAAAAAATGAAAAGAAAAAGGAAGATGCCAGCAGAAACAACTTTGTCAAATTACATAAAAAGTCAAGGTATACGGAGAACGTCAGGTGCACTACAACAGTGGAAAACGGAACACATAGAACATAAGTTTTCCGCGTACTACAGCACAGTGTTAATTAAATACAATTTAAGTGAAAAAATGTCGCTTCATACCTTGTTTGAGCCTATATACCGAGTTACATTGTAGAATTATGTCGAATATGACCGCGTTCCTATTCAGAAAACTAGGTGTAATATTTTCACGGAGAGAAGACAAAGACGACGAAAGCTGTGCGCATTGCGCGTGGTGTTGCTGGCGTTGCTGCCTTGTGGGTGTGCTTGGCGAGCGACGTCCTGCTGGCAGGTAACTTCAACAAAGGTGTGCTGGCGTCATTTCCGGGACGGATATGACGTCAGTAAAATGTTGGTGTATACTCGCATAAAACACTTTCGTGTTAAAATATAAAACCCGAAAACGAACAACCTTAAGTATAACGTACTCTTTAGTACTAAAGATTGCTTCCCCGCAAGAAGACCCTGTGTGCAGGGGTGCACCCTTTTGCTTCGTTGTACTGGCGTCAGTTCCGTGACGGATATGACGTCAGCGAAATCTTCGTGTGTCCGGGAATAAAATACTTTCGTGTTAAAATATCACTCCGTACTCAGCCATTCTTCCTGTCATTCGTCCTGCCACCACGTAACATTTGCTCAAGTTTTTACGGCAGAATCATTTTCAACTGAACTCCACTGCGCGCTGAAGTTGGCTTCAAGAAAGCAACGCGAAGAAAGCGACGCCGGAAAAAAATGTGCCGGGGTTCGCCACGATATGATTCCCATTAAAAAGAAAAGTTTTGGGTTTCTGAGACATCAGATGAACCCTGTGCCTCAACACGACTGGACTGGCCAAGCTGTGCTGAACCCTTTTCTAAATTATACTGTATACAAGAGGAAAAAATGTAGCACATTATAGTCCTTTTAGCGATCGGTTCGCTCCATTTTCCTCGCTTCTAACGTCGAACTCCAGACCGCGTGGCCGCATTATTTTCAGGCGGAAACAAAATCGCCTCCTGCAAAAACAACAACCGCAAGTGGAGATGAACGCAAGAAACCAAAAATAAATCGAGGCTGCAGAAACGACCCGTAACCGCGCAGAGAAAGCCTCTCTGAGGCACATTCCGGCGGCAGCACCGACAACGGCGAAATCTAGGGCCAATAAGGACCCGCGCAAGGACACATCGGCGGGTGTGAGGGCACGGCGGCCTCAGCCACGGAAGTAAATAGGAAGGGCGCAAGGGAACGGCCTTGGCGACATGCGCAGTAGAAGAATTGCCCTTACATTCCTATCTAAGGGAGGACGGAGGCCAGCGATCACTATTTCCGCTCCTCCTCCGCCTCCCTCTTCCCTTCTCCACAACAACAATGGCTTCGCTCTTGCTGCTCTCTCTACGGAGCCTCGATTTTTCTCCAAGCCGGGTTTGCTTACAGCCGCTGCGCGGGTCGTTAATTAGCCCCTTACGCGAGGAGAAACAATCTTTTCCCTCGATGTTGCTGCTGCTGCCGGGGGGAAGGGAGCACGCGGCCTTACACTGTAGCGAAGGCGCGCGCGCGCCATGAGATGAGAGGACCGAGCAGCAAGAGCGTTTACAATTTCGCTAGCGGCGCCCCATTCTCGGGACGCTCGCATCGATCGACTTTATTTCGCCTCCCGAACGCTGCCCCTTCCCGCCCTTTCGCACTGAAGGAGAAAAAAAAAACAGAAAAACGCTTTCGGGCGTTTCACGCGCCAGAACACGAGACTGTGCCGCAAGCGAGCGCGTTGTCTCGAGAGAAGCTCGCAAGTTTTCCGGGGTTTCGAGATGTTGCAACACTCTGTATCCGGCGAATCCGCAAATAAAGTTTCGAGGGAAGGGCGGGGGGGAGGCATGACTTGACCCAGTAATCATCCAGAACGCGATACACCTGGTACAAAAATTTGGTGCCGTATTTGTTCCTTTCGTTGCGAATGACGACTCAAGACGATAGTCGACTGGCGCCCCTGGCAAGCAAATGCATCCCTTTCTTTCCCGCTAACCTCTCATGCTGTTCCTCCCCCGTCTCCTTCCCTGCAAGATAACACGCTAGACGCTTTCTCTGTAAATTTAAATTTACCGCGTTCCACTGCTCCCAGTCGGGTGCCTCGATGCCAGCGCTGCCGTACGGCGGAGACGCGCGTGAATCGAGGCACGTTGCCCTACGTCACGAGCGTTCCAGGCGGAACGCGAAACGACTAGTGGAACCTTTCGCTGCTGTTGCCATATGATTTTTTTTTAATTCCACCAGGTAGCGCCGGCAACAGCGGGCGACGGTTTTCTGCAGTTTATGTAGTATTGTATTTGCTGTCACAAAAACCAAGCATCCGTAAATTTTTTAATAAAGTAACACTGCAAATATCACTCGTATTGATTTTGTGCCTTATATTTGCGTAATGTCTAGTTCTTGTTCAACAATGTTGAACAAGACACTGACATTACGCAAATATTACGCAATTACACTTGTATTGACACTGACCCCGGAGTTAGACGTTTAGATTTGGCTGTGAGTATATAGGACTATGCGCAGATGTTTCACTTTGGCCGGCTGGGTGAATCGAGTGAGACGGACAGACAGACATACAGACAGAGGCCAATATTTTCCGGTTCAAGTAGCCCAAGAAAGACTAGCGTCTTTAAAATCCCAAGGACCCCTAACTTTGCGTGTACGTGAACATGCGACAGAATGCGCGTTGCCCTTGCCTCTTGCAGTATCACACGGCTCCGTTCCGCTCCTTTGCATCCTCCCTTGTTTCATCTTGAGTGGACGATCCCACCGTTTCACCCCCATCGCAGGAGTCGATGTCGAAGGAGCCGCAGACGTAAACGGCCTCGCGTTGCCGCGAACAAAGTTCTTCATTTCCAGTCCCCTTTCGTAATTTGGTCGCAGCTTCTTCTTTTAATACGAAAGTGTTTTGTGCCCGGATGCACCAAGATCTCACTCACGTCATATCCGTCACGAAAGTGACGTCGCCAGAAAAAGTGCCATTGACGCGCGGATTCGAGCCCATGCCCTCTCGAGCCATCTCGCCGCAACGGGAGGTACTGCATATACGAGCAGCGACGTCAGCAGCTCTACGAACGCGCCTTACGTATTTCCCTATGACGCATTCAGATGGTGGTGCCGTCTAGGAGAGGCGAAGCAAAGTAGCGCATCATGACGCTAATGAGCGTCGACAGTTGGCGCCTCAATGCCAGCGCCTTCGTGTACGGGGGACGCGTGTGAATTGAGGCAAGGCTCCGCTGTGGCGTTGTTCCCACGACCGTGTCTAAAGCTGCGGTTTCTGTGCGTGTCATTAGATTCTGTGCGTGTCATTTTCTCATTCACTCGCCTTGTCCCTGCATCCGGCGTCGGCGTTGTTGTCGGTGTCCGCCCCTCCCCCCTTCTCCTCGCCGCGTGAGCTGCGCTCTCCGCCGCTCACCCCCTCTCCTCTCCGATAGCGAACACTCTCTCGCGAGGGGCATTGGATTGGACTCGATTGGATTGGTTTGGATTGGCTTGGATTGGATTTAGATTGGATTGGATTAAAGTGGATTGTGTTGGATTGTGTTGCTTCATAGCCGCGGCAGACGCACTGGCGCCGGCGCGTCCCCTCACCGTTATGCGCGCTATAAAACGCGGTGCCTGCGCCGCTCCGCTCCATCGTTCCAGCGCCGTTCCTCCGTTGTCCAACGCTGCAACGTGAACCCCCTATCTACACAGGGGTTCCCGCGAGGGGAGGTGGGAGTTTTTTATTTGGTTTTGTTGTTCCGGAATAAATCGTTTTTTTCTTTTTGTTGTTGTTTCTTGCGTGTCGGCGTCACTTTGCTTGTCGGGGTCACGTTTGCGAACCCTTCGAACATGAAGGAGGTTCCTTTAACATTCAACTGCTCCTGTAAAGGCACCTTTCACTTTCTTGTTTTACCGATTCCTATGAAAGAGGGATCAACCACAATTTTTTTTCCTTTATTTGTGAGAGCGCATACTATAGCATTCGCAACCGATGTAGACGTCAGGCCACCCACATACCCGCCTTCGCGAGCAAAGGGAATGTCAGGCGGGCCGACACACACGTTCGCAGCCACTGGGACGCAGCACGATCGTTTTCTTTGCGCTTCATCTCCGAAGCATGCGCTATGCAACGTGTCGCAACTAGGGTTACCAACAATCCCGGATTTTGCGGGACTGTCTCGACTTTTCATACAACATACCGGGTCCCGCGCCGTCCCTGTCGGGAGAGCTATATGCCCCGGATCTGTTCCGGACCGTCCAGTTAGATATTTTTTTAAAGACGATAGTCTTTCGTGGGCTACTTAAACCCAGAAATTTTGGTCTGTCTGTATGTCTGTATGTATGTCTGTCCGTCTGTCTGTCTGTCTGTGACTCGATTCAGCCACCCGGCCAAAGTAAAACAATGCCTGCGCAATAGTCTTATATAGTCACAGCTAAATCTACCCGTCTAAGTCCGGTGTAATGTTCATACTTGTCAACATTGTTGAAGATGAACAAAACATTACGCAAATATAAGACAGCAAATTAATACAGAAATGATATTTGCAGTGTTCCTTTAAAATGAATCATACATCCTTGATTTTTGCGAAATTAAATACTTCATAAACTGCAGAAAAAAAATTCACTGCGCCGTCGCCTGGTGTCGCCCGCGCCAATATATCTTCTGGCATCATTTTAAGAAATCAACCGGTAACAGTTACGAATGGTTCCACTAGATAGGTTCCACGTTCTGCTTGCAACGCACGTGGAGTAGGGAAACGCGGTTCTATAAACGTTGAAGTAGGGCGCCTCGATTCACGCGCGCCTTCGCCGTACGGCAGCGTTGGCATCGAGACACCCGGCCTGAAGAAGTGGAACGCGGTAAACTTGAAATGATTTAAGCAAACCTTTGGCGTCTTTACCTTGGGAGGAACGTGACGCAAGAGGAACAACATGAGAGGTGAGCAAGAAAGCGAAGGGAGGAATTTACTTAACAAAAGTATATAAAGACTATCGTCTTTTCTCGACATTTGCAAAGAAAGGAGCAGATACGCGGCCAATTTTTTTATGCGATTCAACGCACGCTCAACAAGGCGCGTCACACTTATATGGAACACAAAGTTAGCACGAACTTTTTCAGTCAGAGCTGCAGGTAAAGCTTTAAAGGGACACTGAAGTGAATTTGTCGAGCTCCCGTTTTTGCTTGGACTGCGTAGACTGGCTCAAATTAGCACACTTTTCATCGTTTATCCGGTTGACAAATCGGTAATTATTTTACAAAGCGCGAAAGAAGAAAAACTACCATGCGCGGTTTGCGGCGGCCGCACCAACTAAAGCTGTGACGTTAGGAGGAGCGGGCACCGTGATTGGACGATGCCCAAGGTGAGCAACCAAACAAGTTTCGGTTTGGGTTTCGGTTCTGTAAAACACAACTGGTGGCGTTGTTGGATGGGCATTCTCAATAACTCAGTAATCATCGTACCGCGCTTCTGCCATGTTGTCAGCTGTGAAAATGCATAAAGATAAGCCTCCCAGGACGGCTTGCAATGGTAGCATTCACTATCTGAGGCCTACGCAGTGCATGGACGCCCTCCGCGTACCCGCAGACGCCCAAATGTCATGCGCTTTTCCCCCATATTTGGAGCTTGCCTCACTCATGCCTGTACCGTAAAAAGCGTGTTCGCACCAGGCCAAGGGTCTGTTGATTCTGGCCTGTGCCCACTGCCCGCAAGCAGTCGGTG
This sequence comes from Haemaphysalis longicornis, assembly GCF_048455015.1. NCBI lineage: Eukaryota > Metazoa > Arthropoda > Arachnida > Ixodida > Ixodidae > Haemaphysalis > Haemaphysalis longicornis. Next base: position 49,723,405 of record NW_027526422.1, read on the forward strand.
CTTATGGCAACAGCACGCCAACGAGAACTCGCTAGCGTGCCAGTGCCAGCCTGCGCACGTTCTGTGAACTAGTTCGTGGAGCCATGAACGTTGCGGCCCAAAAAAAAAAGGTGAACTCAATGTAGAAAACATCGGCAGAAAACAAAAAAGTTAACTTACAAAAAAAAAAAAAAAGCACGTACCCGCGGGGACTCGAACTCGTGACTTGCAAAACACTTGCGACAACAAACCCAGCACCCCAGATCACTAGGCCACGAGACCGGCTCAGCCGACCTTGGTAATATAAGGTATATATTGTACAACACCTTTACACTTTTATTTAGTTTTGGCATTTCAAGCAGCTTCGGTGACTATTTGTTGTATTGCGCTCGTGCAGTCAGCGTCGCCCGAGTTTCCACAATAGCTCACGTCTAGCAATTGCGTTTCGTAGACGGAAAAGCGTTCGCAGATGCGTAGTCGTGCTGCTGACCGCTGTGGTTGTTCGCCCAGCGCAAAAAAGTGCTTCCCGCACCCTAGTTTTACGCTGTACGGTAAAAACATCAGTTGATTTTATTTCCTTAGTACCTATATTGACTTCGCTAACTCTTCTCCCGCCTTCCAGAGGCCTTATATTTTCCTACTGGCGTACCAGTCAGCGAAGCGTCGCATGTGCGCTTGTGCAACGCTTGTGTGAAGCGACCTTGACTTGGAGCTAGATACAGTGTACAAACTAACCAAGTAAAGAAAGGCACATTCTTCCATTCACAAACGTGTCCTGGCTTCGTTTCAACTGAGCGAACGAATTGCGACGACCCGTCGGCGGCCGGCGGACGAAACGCTGGGCCGACTGACTCTGTCTGAAGGCCGGGGAGCCGTGCAGTAGCGCAGCCAATTGCGAGCTCGGCACCTCCTGACGTCACACGAAAACGCCACAGAAAATGGGCGAGCGTAAAGAGAGGAGGACAGCATTTTCGAATTAATTTTTCTACTAAATAAAATCGCGTAAACGCGCCCAGAGTGGTCGAAACATGGCCTGGGGACTCCGGGCTACAATTTGCGCTACTAATCCCGCAATGTTTACATATCACTTCAGTGTCCCTTTAACTTCCGCGTGAAGTGCGACAGCTTTTACGAGTACATTCTCCAGCAAGAGCAATTGTTGCGAGCAGCATGTAGCCAGCTGAAGTACCTCTTCAAAAGGCCGCAACAATAAAGAAACAATGGATTTGTCTTGAAGATACCGCCATGAAGAAAACTGATCTCGTGGCCTCCCTATGTTAAGGTACGCTACCCCCACCGGCCCCCCGCTCGTCCCGTCTTGCTTCATTGAAGAGTGGGTAACCCTAGTCGCAACAGATGTGACGTGGAATTTCTGTGCCGCATTTCTGGGACGGCGGCTTATACGCTCAATGAGCCACTTAATGCTGTCGAGTTAACAATATTGGGGGTTTGCAATATCGTCGAAGAATGCTTCTAGCGACATCAGTAAGCGAAGAGGAACCCTACGAAGTTATTTATCGCAACAAAAAAATTACCGGTCGGTAATGAGTGAAATATGTGGCTGCGCACACGTTACCTCCTTTAGTGCCGTTCACATTAGAGAACAGGGGAAAATGTGGCCTACGCTATGCTACTTCCATATCGCACCGCACACAAAACTGGAAAAATAAACTTTGGAGGTTTTACGCAACGAAGCGACGCTTGCACTATGAGATGCACCATACTAGAGGGCTACGGACTAATTGATGCCTACCGGGGGTCTCTGGCCTACGCCGAAATCTCGACACACGGACGTTTTCGTTTTTGACGGGCCCACAAGAAAAAACGGTCACCGCGGCCAGGGTCGAACCCGTGTCCTCTGGCTAAGCAGCACAGCGCATAGCCACTGAGCCACCGCGGCGGGAGCTTCACAAAACACAAGGCTGTCGAATTTGCTCCGCCAGACGACGAGAGTCACTTATGCTCCGGCACGCTGCCCCTTCTATCTCACCCTAAACAGTGGAGCACACTGTAAGTTCGACGTCACAACCTTGGCGACATCGATTCAACTACACAACGCACACACACACAACAAGGACGACATCTATGCAAGTTCTGATTTTATGTGTCTGTATCCGGCCACAGCCCTGATTCATTGCTGAAAATTTTCTAGAAGAAATTTTTCTCCCGCCTCGCCACGTACAGGCTAAGATGACCCCGAACGACCATGGCTGAAACCGTCGTGCCGTAAGGTTCATTTCAGCACGCAGAGCCCAGCCATAAGCATTCACAGGGGGTGAAGAACAACTGGCACAAAAAACCGATGCTCAAGGCACGATTTCTTCTGGTGCGACACCTTTGGACCACACCATGGACATGCTTTTCGGCTTACGGGGACAAAGAAAAGAAATTTGCAAAGCCATATCATGTTTCGCCGAGCGTGCGCAAACCAGGAAACTGAATTTAAAGGGGCTACGCAGACACAGTGCAAGTTCGGTTCATTCGAAATACTCCCTCGTTAAAATAACACCGACACCCCTATTTACGCACACTTCACTCAAATAGGCTATATAATTAGGAAAAAGGAGAATGGCCATGCGACCCACTAGCTCATTTCCCGCAATAGAACCAATGACGTATTATGGCAGCTGTGCGATTGGCTAAGGCAGGCAAACGCAAGCTAGGCACGGCTTATCAGCTCGCAGAACGAGCTATTTTCACTTAAATTTAATGCATAATCCTTTTGTAGCAGTAATAATGGTGTGGTATACAACGGAAGTTACGAACGCACACGTAAACATAGAAGCACCAGTGCGTACTGCACGCACTACACCGGTTATAGCTGCAGAGCCGCCCGGCGCGTTGAGCTTACACTGGCCAACTGGCATAAGCGACATGGTCTTCTGTGACTGTTTGTCGAGCATAACCAATGTTACGCGAAATGAGTACTATAAACCGCAACAAACATTACGCAGGCACACACCCGGTCAAAAGCAAAGCGAGGGTTGACATCGGTCCCGAGCTGTATATATGGTAGCGCCATCTAGGAGGACTGACAGCGAACAAGGCGTTTTGCCGTTCGCTGCAGCCGTAGTCCGATTACTTACTTTCGCTTCAGTACTTGCTCTGGATACGTCATCGCAGACGTTACTAAACACACGATTTGGCGGGATAATTATAATTATGGCTTAAATTGTTTAATTTCTCAGTGAATAAAGCACCGTTTGGTGCAAGACAAGTGCGGGAGGCAGCATAAAACACCAGACCTTTCGAATAAAACAAACTCGTATTTTGTCCGCATGGCCCCTTTAAGGGGCGCTAATAACATTCTGCAAGGCACCGACCAAGATTCGAAGGCGAAGGCCACACCGTGTGAGATATACGCGGCGGTTAAACAAAACTTCCAGCAGCCATTAAAACGGCGCCTAACATAGCTCGTACAGCGTACACGTGGGGAACAGTCCTGCTGTCATAACAGGTCGAAGGTAAGAACTTCCGCCGCAGGCTTGCCCCACCACCAGCACGTGACCACCGGTCGTCCTGCAGCAGGCGTTGCCCCCCAGCGTGTACACTTCGATCAGACCTGGATCGTCACGCCACGGCACGGGTTAAGGACGTGTGTCACGCGCGGCAAAGTCGCGTACAACGAACTCGCTCGATATCTTCCAGTACGGCAGCGTCAAAGCGATACGGCACGAGGATGGCATGCTCAGCAACCGACGTTTGAAAAGATGGGCGTTGGTTCTCTCATTAGTAATGAAATGGCGTGTAAGGGAGAGACGGTAGTTGCAGACTAAATGGACCAACAGTTGCAAAAGGGAAACGAAAGAGAAGGCAGAAATGCTCGTTTTCGGAAATCTGGTAGCCAGCCGGACGAGCGAGACAGGCAACCAGCGATGATGCTAACTGGCGCCGGTGCTGTGACGCACGGAATAACGAGAAGCGGTAGTTCCCACATATAGGCATACTGAAAGGAGTTCATTTTTCTTTCTGTCTTCAAATGTTTTGTCACAGGGAACCAAGCCGACGAGTGGTTCGAGTGTTTCACAAGAAACCCGCATAGCGCTACCAGTCGGAAGCTGGCGATCACCAACTAGGTTCAGAGCTTCGTCTTCTCTTCGTTCTGTTGGGAACCGCCGTACATGTTGGCCACTCCCCTCCCACACTGAAACTCCTCGTGCACCTCCGCCAAGCCCGCCACCGTCCGTAAACACCCCCTTCCTCTGAGGACTGAGAACTCCGTGCCTCGGACCTGAGCTGCCTAATAAAGTTTGCTCTCTCTCTCTCTCTCTCTCTCTCTCTCTCTCTCTCTCTCTCTCTCTCTCTCTCTCTCTCTCTCTCTCTCTCTCTCTCTCTCTCTCTCTCTCTCTCTCTTCTCTCTCTCTCTCTCTACCGCGCCTATACAGCTATTTTATTAGCTATTCTAGCTATTATAGCTATTCTATCCTAAACTACCACGCCTATTCTAGCGTTCGGGAACTTTTTCTTTTCTTCCTTTTTTCTTCCAGGAACACAAACGAGAGTCGCGGTGCTATTTACGGGTGTAGGCCCGTTCGTCACATGGCTTTTCGTCATAGGTCAGTTTGTCACTGAGGAAAGTTCGTCATAGGGGCGGAAAAACGAAGCCTGCGGTGTTTTTTTTTTTTTTTTCGAAGCGTATAAGCGGTGATAACGCAGCGATCATTACCCCTTGCATATGCTACGTAATGGTTCCTGCGTAAGAAAGCATATCAGTTGTAATTTTTGCTTTACAAAGGCCTCCTTCATTGTCTTTGTTCCGATTGTACGAATACCTATAGCGCAAAATGACTTCTCTTTTATACCGCGCAGGAACGTACCGCGAAAAGGCAAACAATTCGAAAAAGAGAGAAAGAATTTCGGGCTCGAATCACATTATGATCCTTGTCCACCCTGGTTAGCATTCACTGCTGAAGAGACCCGGCTGTACAGCCGAAACAAACAAAAAATGAGAGCATTTTAGTCTGGAATCACGTGATTCTCCTAAGCCTTTCTAATAGCATTGAGTATTAAGATATAGCATTAAGCATTAAGATAAGGACGCACAAACCGGCCAAAACTACGAAAGAGGGGACGCGGTTCTTTTTCGTGGACCCTCTTTCGAGATATTTTTTTTTTATTGTGCTACGTCCCTGCCTCACATTTTGGTCTAGGGCAGTTAGCCTTGTGCCTAGATTTCGCTTGAAATTACGTTAACCCTACTAGTACTATCTGATTGGCATTGTTTGCTGAAGTGCGGCGAACGTAGAACCGAAAGAAGAGAAGAGAAAAAAGAACGAAAACATATTAGGCTGAAACCACGCAATTCTCAAAATCCCTTCTGGGTAACGTTCACAGTTCCAAGCATGGTCCCATATGTTTTAGTCCTCGTGTGGGGTCCAAGGGCACACGAAACGATCACAATGATGAAGATGGTGGCCCAAGTTCCTTGTGACCCTTCTCGGAAGATGTTTTCTTTACATTGCTACCTGCCTGCATCGCTTCCCTCTGTTCGGTCGTTAACCGTGCTGTCCACTTCACTGAGGGCCATATGCGCTTGGAGAAAAAAAAAAAAAAAAACACGTGGAAATTTATTTTGTCACACGTGTGACGAACTTTCATATTTGCCGAAGCGGCTTATGACGAGTGTTCCCCTGTTACGAACCGACCAATCGGCATATAACGAAACGTCATGTGACGAACGGGCCGTATCCCGATTTCCATCGAAAAGGTGTGTTTTTCAATGGTAACCCCCCGCAAGCCTTGACATTATGAAACGTTCATTCCAGTTTGCAAGCTTTCTCCCGATTTTCTTCCCCATGGTGTCGTGTTTACAAGCTAACACCGCGCTACAGTGCAGACCGCGCACCAAAACGAACCCTACGCCCACACACTTTCCCAACACGCGCTTCAAAGCAGGACGACCGTCTAAGTGAAACGGAAAACGTCGGAGGACACGGATTGGTGTACACCGCCATATGCCGCGTCATACGCTGCGTGTCGACGACAGCTGAAGCAGGCACGCAGCACGCGACGTTCACAGCATTCAGTCACGCTTAAAGAAAATAAAAGAAGGGGCCCGAAGGAGAAAGGAAGAAAACGAGCAGGGGAGACTTAGGGAAGACTGCAAATGGGGCAACGCATGCGTAACAGGCGTCGCAGCCCACGGGACGTCCTTGCCTCGGCTGTAAACAACTTGCGAAATCCGCGGATCCGACGGACAGCTGATGAGACTCGAGAGGCCGCTGCGCTCTTTTGACGACGCGCGCAGGCAACGGTGTTTGCCCGCACGTCCATTCGCCCGCCAGTGAGTACACTTCAACCGCGCAACGGGAGCGTACGAAATGTGTATTTACGCTACTTGCAGAGAGAAAATCAAACACACAAACCTAGAACAACTATATATATATATATATATATATATATATATATATATATATATATATATATATATATATATATATATATATATATATATATATATATATATATATATATATATATATATATCTTAGCGGTATCCGCTGAAAGCGGGATAACTTCCTCTCCTGGCCCTGTAGTTGGAACAGCGAAAACCTTTTTTTTTTTTTTCACGTGTGTCCAACATCCTTCTGTATTATACATACATACATATGCGCTCTCAGCGCTCCTAGCACCCAGACAGAGAAAAGTGAAGTTAGCGCATAGCGCAATCAGCAGATCGCCACAGGAACCAGCTGCCCATGCGCTAGGAAGTCATTTGGAAACGAACGCACGTAAACAAGCGCGGAGGCAAAGACAGGCAACAGGGGCAGAGAAGGGAGGGAGGGAGTTAATAAAGAGGGGCACCGGCGTTACTTGTGGGAGGGAGCGGCACATAAATAAGGCAGATTCGCACGTGAACGCGGGGAGCGAAGCGCGGGTGCACGCTCGCTGACTTGGCGACAAAAGCCCAGCAGGACGAAATTACGCCAAACGACCGAGAGGTAGGAAAACAGTAAAAATGGAAAACGTTGAGCAACACAACAAACATCACCACACAGAACGCGAACATCAACAGCCAACACAGAAAAGCGAGCAAAGAGAGGAGGAAAGAAGAGGGGAAGTTGGCGGATGCTGAGCGAAGGTGGTCGCGGCCGGAAAGAAGGGGTTCATTATTGCGCGAGTAGAACCCTGTACAGAACAACACTGGTTACATAACAGGGCGCACCATCAGCGCCAAAAGGTGTAGCGCTTTAAAAGCGAGAATTCTCCAATGGTCGTGTCAACGAAACGAAACGTCGCGGACGCGCGGGGAAGGAAGCGTCCCAACAGGCTCGGGCTGTAAGCCAGCTTTGCAAAGAAATAAAAATAAAAGAAGAGAGACCTCATCGTCCGGGAGGTGTTGCTAGCCAAGCTTGCCGAGGCGTCGGAAAACAGCAACGCCCGGGCGAAGAAGCCGGAGCAGCGCGGCCCAACTCGTAATAATAGCTGCCGAAGCGGCGGCACAACCATGCGCGCCGCACACGTGCTGTGTGCGTGCGCAGCGAAACTGGCAAAAGTGCCGCGCGAGCTGCGGTCATTTGCGTGCGAGCCGGGCGCGTCCGTGCGTGCTGCTGGTCACGTCGGGGCCAAGTAAACAAAAACAACGCGGAAAAAACAACACCGGGGAGCGAAAGAGAGATGGGTACGAAAAAAATCGTGTCCGTAATGAAGCTAACATTTGGGAGCCTGAAAGTATTAACGGGGAAGGCGAGGGAGCGGTACAGGGGTGTCCAAGTTTGGAATTAGTGTTTTGCGTCCCAAGGGGACACCCTCGCTGCGAGTCGCGCGGCTATAAGCGTCTCAAAAACTGCTTAACCATGGTTAACTTTCTAGTTCATCGCAAGACGAAAAAACATTTCTGCGGAGGTGTTAAAGACTGGGAGAGTCAGCAGACTTTAGAAGTGTAACTACAAAAAAGAGTGGTTGTCCGCGGTCTGCCAAATTTGCCGCACTTCCGTTGCTTTCGCTTATTTCACTTTACCCCAGATATTCGTGCTTAACTGACGCGCTAAATGACCTTCTGTCACTCGACATCTCTTTCTTTTCAATTGGAAATGCTTGTGTAGCAGGTATAGGTCATCGCCATCTCAAAAGCAGAAGCTCATCTTTCGCCCCTGCTCGCTGCTGCATGCCTGCACGGAGGAACTTGGAAGCGGGCCCACCCCGACGTGCCTGCCACACCGTCTCGATGCTTATCTCTCGCGTTATCTCGGAGGAAATGAGAGGCGGCGCGGGGAAGACGCATCGACGATCGAAATAGAGCGGCGCTAATGGACAAAGACCGAATGGCACCGAATGGAGAAGCGTGAGGCATCACGGTACAACAACAACAAAAAAACTGTGGTTAATTTCTCTGTACTCCTTAGTACTAAAGGTTGCTTTCCCGCAAGCAGACCCTGTGTGTGGGGGTGCACCCTTTACAGGCCGCGTGCTCCGTTGTACTGGCGTCACTTCCGTGACCGATATGACGTCAGTGAAATCTTTGTGTACCCAGAAATAAAACACTTTCGTGTTAAAAAATCATTGCGCGGTAGAAATGAGCCTGTTAACGTGTCTCCCAGTCCTTATTATGCTGCACAAATTCCGGCTTATCCTATATACTGGAAGTCTTCGGGCGTACCGACGCCGGTGTGCTTTCAACAAGCTCCCGCAGAGCGAAAGATAAATTTTGATTGATTGTGGGGTTTAACGCGCCGACGCAACGCAGGCGATGAGGCGCGCCGTAGTGGAGGGCTCCGGAGAAACAAATTTTAATAAGTTATGTACCTCTGAGAACAGACCTCATGTGCCACTCTTTCAGACGCGAGAGCCTTACGTCATTTCGTTCATCATTTCTTTAGCTTTAGAAAATTCATTCTGCCAACAGAGCCCTCCATATAATAAACGGCAGAATTGCAACATCCGAGTGTCATGTCCTAAATATTTGTAACAGCCATTTAAAGAAGTTCGCCCCCATGCACTTCAAACCCCACTCGTTGAGCAAGATTTAAGTGCCATGCCGTGAACATCTATTACAGCTGTTAGAAGAAATTAGCCACCCCTCACTTCAAAACCGCCCTACGAGCAAGAAGCAACCACAGCGGAACGACAAATCCCTTCGCCATACAGCCCTAAGCCACGCTTCCACTTTCGATATACCGGGACGTCCGACGATTTTTCCCAGTAAACAAGGTTGTCAAGCGAAAGAGCGGTTGCGCAACAGCAGCTACCGGTGTTCTGTACAAAGCGTTGCAACAGCGATCTCACCATAAATGCCTCTAATAAGGTTTGCTATCGTTGCTGGTGCAGAAACCAAAATGTGCGCACGTAGCGAAGAAGAGTGAGCGGATATAAAAGAGAACAACTTGACAGATGCCCCTGATCATTTCAGCTAACACGAAATAGTTAACGCCCCAAATACGGCCTTTCTTAAATCCCCTTCGCGAGCACTGTTCTTCATACAGAAACGTAACATAAGAAAGCCTCTCGCGGCGGCTTTCCTGGACCGTCTAAACGCAGATCTTTTTAGCCGTAAAAAAAATTAAACGACACTTGTTCAGATGAACGTCAAGAAAAGGACAGTTTCAAGCAAGCTCCTTAAGACCTGCTTGAAGATATCCTCTTGGTTTGCGAGGCAGAGCGGCGAAAATTGGGGCGCGCCGCGCAAAGTGCGGAAACACTCGCGCAATGTTGTCTCACTCCTTCCCGGCTGATTTTCATGCCATCGGTGCTTCCATAATCACAAACGCTAGACGGTAATCCCCAGAACGGAAAAAAATAATGCAATCAGATTCCAACGAAAGACCACTACGCCTCGCTGATAAGCACAGAGGGCGGCTGCCACATGCTTTCTTCCCCGTTGCGAACATAGGCGGGAAGCTTCGCGCTCTGTATATATATATATATATATATATATATATATATATATATATATATATATATATATATATATATATATATATATATATATATATATATATATATATATATTGATTGCATTTCTGCATCGGCATATAGCAGTCCAGAATGGCGACATCCACAAGCCGTTTATGCCGTAAGTGCATACGACGCGTTGACGTTTTATAATAAGCGTGTTTCGACACCCTTATTACCATCGATAGTGGAGGGGCGAAGAGCAGTGACAAGAACTGGTGAGCTGAACTAGCCATGCGCTTGAACTTTCCCAGCAGATCAAACCATCTTGAATTTGTCAATTTCAATTTAATTTCTCATCATCATTCGAACGCCATTTGTGAAAATGTGAAATTAAAAAACAAACAAACATCGGTTCCGCATTTGACTGCGTAAAGCAGAATGGCCTTTTCAGGAGAGAGAGTGAGTGAGAGAGTGAAAGAGTGAGTGAGTGAGTGAGAGTGAGAGAGTGAGTGAGTGAGTGAGTGAGAAAGAGAGTGAGTGAGAAAGAGAGAGAGAGAGAGAGAGAGAGAGAGAGAGAGTGAGTGAGTGAGTGAGTGAGTGAGTGAGAGAGAGAGAGAGAGAGAGAGAGAGAGAGAGAGAGAGAGAGAGAGAGATAGATAGATAGATAGATAGATAGATAGATAGATAGATAGATAGATAGATAGATAGATAGATAGATAGATAGATAGATAGATAGATAGATAGATAGATAGATAGATAGATAGAGATAGAGATAGAGATAGAGATAGAGATAGATATAGATAGATAGATAGATAGATAGATAGATAGATAGATAGATAGATAGATAGATAGATAGATAGATAGATAGATAGATAGATAGATAGATAGATAGATAGATAGATACATACATACATACATACATACATACATAGATAGATAGATAGAGAGAGAGAGAGAGAGAGAGAGAGAGAGAGAGAGAGAGAGAGAGAGAGAGAGAGAGAGAGAGAGAGAGAGAGAGAGTCCAATGTGACAGGCGATGTGAGCCCAGCAAAGATGCGCCGCTTGCTTCGCCAGATGAGTGCAGTGATAATGCACGCTCGCTTTCAGTTATTCACAGGGTGTGGTCAAAGCCTCTGCTTCGCAGGAGCGCCGTAAGAGCTATTGTCGCGCGACAGGCCCGTTTGGGACACGACCGTGGACCTAAAAGGCCCCCCAGTTGCAGTCCCACATAAAGCGACCGGCCCAAAGACGCTGCGAGGGACACTGTGCGCTGAAACTCCGATAATAATGATGGTGAATGGCTTACATAATGCCAGACATAGAACAAGACAATAGTAATACCCAGTTTATGCACATGGGGGAGGTGGCATTTCCAATCGCCCCGATATTAAGGAGAAGGCTTTACCTAACAGCATAATTATCATCATCATTAGTGATGATCTGTAGCTCTCACCAAGGACATGCGTTACACAAGATCTCCCGACTAAAATGTACTTACGTGAAGGGTTTCTCGGTAACTGCCGGGTGGCTCTGCATATAACTGAGTGATGCTATTAAGCGCTGAGACATCCTTCACACGCATATCCCGCTACCTCCCATTCTTGTGCCTAGGGAGGTGGAGGCGAAACCTATTTAGAATGGCGATGTTCAGCCACAAATGCACGTTACATGTGAAGCGGCGAACTACCGCATTCCCGGAGTTAAAAATTTGCCTCCCCCGATTTAGAAAGCCTTCAATCGCAGCCTCCGAGTCAGAGACAATGCTCGGTTCAGCACTATCCATCACAGGCTTCAGCCGCCCGCGTTCTTCTCTTGGCCCGCTACAGCGTATCCAAAGCCACGATGTGACCCGTCGCATCAGGAGGAAGGAACGACACGCGGCCTCCCCTCGCCCGACCTGATAACCGTGCATCTAACACCAAAATAAACTGCCAGCCGTCGCTGCCAGACGTTGCAGGGCACAGAAGTGCACTCGTGGGGATCCCTTGGCAAGCGTGGGACGTGCCGAGCTCGCCGAACGAAGCCGCGCGCGCACAATGGCCGAACGTGCTCGACATCGCATAGCGGTCCCGCAAAGACTGGGCATTTTTGTGAGCACGGGACGCATCTGAACCCACGCGAATTCAAAGTAAAAAAATAGAAGTCGAAAGACGAAAAAAAAAAAAATTGGAGAAAACGTGAAGTGCGCGTTTTCGTACACCGTGAAAGACGACGCGCCAGCTGCACTTCAGAATGCTGTTTCGAAACCCCCTTCCCCTCTCTCTGAATTTGTAGAGCTACGCACACGTTGCCCACGTTGAGATCTTTTGGGCTGTTTTAGTCTCGATGTGAGTGGAAACAGGAGCGCCCGTTACGCCATGAGGTACCATTAGGGCACCCTGGAAACATCGATAAAAATGACGAGAGATTTACCAAAGCATGCACAGTGAATGTGCGATGATGACAGCTTTCATCGCGAAATTTGGCGATTCACGCCCAGCGCATGCGCGAACATTCTTTGTGGCTGTCGCGGAGGTCTTCTAGTATTACGAGAAGTTTTGCGCTCCCGTGTCCGGTTTACGGCCTACAAAATGAGTTCACGGGCGGGTTAAAAAAACCGACATGCCCTCGCGGGAGGGGCACGAGTTGATCGTTGATTGATTGTGGGGTTTAACGCGCCGACGCAACGCAGGCGATGAGGCGCGCCGTAGTGGAGGGCTCCGGATTAATTTTGACCACCTGGGGATCTTTATCGTGCGCCGAAATCTCGTACACACGGGCGTTTTTGCTTTTCGCCTCCATCAGAAAAGCGGCCGCCGCGGCCGGGAATCGAACCCGCGACCTGGTGCTCAGTAGCGCAACGCCTTAGCCACTGAGCCACCGCGGCGGGTAGGGGCACGAGTAAATGCAGAGTAAATGATTGGGGAGAGAGAGAACGAGACCTTGAACTGGTGCCGCGACGCTGAAGTTGGATTGCGTCGCAGTACTAGTTGAAGGCCTTGCTTCCATCGCTTAGCAACTGCGACAACCGCGACGAGAAGAGAGCGAAGCAGAACTGGAGTGCGGCTGACGCGCCGACACCCGGGTTTATATTCCCAACGAACGCAGTAGAGGGAGAGGAGGCGGAGAGAGAGCGCGCCCGCACCTGCTGTTGCTACGGTGCTTGCAACGCCGGAGCGCGCGCTGCACCTGTTGTTGCAAGCGTGTTGCGGGCGAGGAGGAGTGGGGGAGAGGGCGCAGCTGCCGTGGTGCGGACGCCGAGTTACGGACGCATAACATCGTGAGTTAAAGAAATGCTCTGCATTTAAAAGAAAAGCTTGGCGAGGTAAACTCGAGATTATCGGCTTAAGACAGACAGAGGGGAGGGACTGCCTCTTGGTTATTCGTAATTTAGCATGGTTAGAATTGCGTTAAAGGGGACTGTGCATATACGAATTATCAGACATTCACAAAGAACACAATTTGTTCCAGGTTAATATATGCAGCTTTATAAGCACACATCCCTCCTCATAGATTGACTGTTATAAGAAGTTGAACAATGCGTAAGCAAGTTAAACAAAAATTTAGACAGTTAAACAGTACTGGGGAGTAAATTCAAGGAACAAGCCGTTCTCCGGTTTGGATACGTTCCCACTTCAGTCACCCATGCCTTTTAGCAAAGGCGTCACCAGGGACCCGTAGCTCACTGGCCTGTAGCGATCCCGTCAAGGAATCCATGCAGTAAGGTCGTCGTTTCAGGTGACACGCAGACGTGTACACGTAGACAACGTCGTCTAGAGCGTCTACGGCCCAAGCATCAAAACATGCGGAATTGTCCCTAGTGAGAAACAAAGCGCGCTGCACATCAGATTGGCACACACTCTCGTTTTAAGTGCGAATGCACTTTATAAGCGACCCCGAACCTTCCGCCGTCCGCATAGCAACAGCTGCGGGTGCGCGCGCTTTTCGTCTTCCTTAGCAACGGGGGGGAGATGGGCGCGCGCTGCCTGGCCGCTGACATGGCACATACCCACGTGGGAGATTGGCCAGGAATAAGTGCGAATGCACTTCTTAAGCGAGCCTGAATCGTCGCGCTCGCATAGCGCCTCCTCTCCCCCCTCGCCTACTCTCCTAAAGCCCCTTTACTACTCTCCAGCTCGCAACACCCTCTCTCGGCGCGCCAGCCAGGCCACTACACTATATAAAAAAAAACACCATCCGGCGGCAGGTTTCGATCTGCGGACTTTGCGGCCGCAGCGCGACGCTCTACCGACTAAGCCACGGACGCGACGTTGATATCAGTGTTAGTAACGCGCCTTATATCTTTAACGCATTCAAACTACGTCGTCAGCGGCGTGCGTTGGCGACTCAGCGGCGTTATAGCGGCTTGATAACTGCGTGGTGTACACGTGATACTACAAACCCGCTAGTTCTGCATTCTCTCACGTGACTGCGCCTCCTCTCCCTTCACTCCGGTCGGCGCTTCGCAGCTGCGGTGCGCTGCGGTGCGGTGCGCTCCTCCTCTCGAACATACACGTTAATTCACCAAGATTTCCGCAGAGGGACAAACGAGGCGTGTTAAGCCGAACGTGATCACGAGGGGGTGTTAATGTAACTAACGGGCAAAATGCCACCAAACTTCAACAAACTCCCCCTCATAGCATCACCCCGTGCTTCGCACTTCCTCATACTCCCCTTCGGGGAAATGCGGGGGAATTTTTTTAAATGTGACGCATTCATTGGCGCCGTTTCGATGTCGCGGCGTCTAATCGATACAGGGGCGTTTGTCACCGCCACGTCACCAGATTTCCAGAGAGAGAGAGAGAGAGAGAGAGAGAGAGAGAGAGAGAGAGAGAGAGAGAGAGAGAGAGAGAGAGAGAGAGAGAGAGAGAGAGAGAGAGAGAGAGAATTCTTTAATGAGACCGAAGAGGTCAGCCCTGCATAATGCTGGGCTTACTACTACTTCAGATGGTTGGTGAACATGTGCATCGCAGAGAAGAACCCTTGGTCTTCCTACTAAAGTACCAAGCAGGATGGTGCGGAAGCGAGGGACATTTCCGATGAAGAAATGCCGCTATAAAAAGGCCCTGACAATGGTTTGGCCTTGATACACGGGGGAATGAATAAACAAACGAATGAATGAATGAGTGAATGATTGGAGGAAGGAAGGAAGGACGGAAGGCACGAGAATGAATGAATGAATTAATGAACTTTTATTCAAACAGACGGTGTCCTTAGTCCAGGACACCACTGAATAACCAGTGACAGATATTCTGGCATTCGCTGGACGAAGACAATGGGTCAGAGCCCCGAATAGACAACACAACCAATCAGGACTAAGGACTAGGTCGATTTGAAGCGGTATACAAAGATAATCGATGCAAAACACACAAAAAAACCTCTCTTTAACCAGGACTAGGTAAATTAGAAGCAAGGTAGAACAATAATAGAGACAAAACACAGCGAAACTCTAAACGTGGACGTCTGGGCGTACGTTAGCAAACGCACAACCGTACGAGAGATGATAAACAAGCCAAAACAACACTGCGCGCAATTCCGAACATAGAATGAGAGGTAACAATGGACTGCGTACAACCAGCGACTGGAATCGTGGGCGAGTTAGTGAAGCATGACGGAAAACAAAACAGCGCGAAAGACAAAAGAAAGAGAACACCACAGCGCTGCAGTGCTCTTCTCTTCCTCTTGCCCTTGTCTTTCGCGCTGTTTTGTTTTCCGTCACAACTAACGAGAACGAGAAACAGCAGCGAAATTTCCTCGGAAATTTAACTCTGCTCATGTGCTTTGAAAGCGAAAGCCTAGCGATGATCAAAGGCTTCTTAACTGCTAGTGCATCGTGTTTGCGTCTCTTTCTTCGCTTTTCTTTCGGCGTCTTTTGATGGGAATTGCTCCGATACCGGCCGCAATTCATAAGGCAGCATCCCCACAGTCACAGCTCTCCTCCTGGTGCACCTGTTCTACGTACGTGCCGCCACGTGCACCCGTCACGGCGCACGCATCAGGCCGATTTCTGTTCCATTATTACAGTGTACTACTAGAAGATAAGGTGTGCCGTGCGGGGGAAAAAACCAATTGAGAGCGCGGGTCCCTTTTGCGATGAAAAAAATGTATGAAGCGCACACGTTGTTCGGATAACTCCAGTTGCAGCCGGCGCCACCAATAAGTTTTTAAATCAAGCTAAACAGTTACTTTACGGGTTTTGTATAACTTTAAATCATGAGATAAGAAAGTAAGACTATTTAGGGCAATAAATAAGGATTAATTTAACAAACAAAGCTTCTGAAACCAATTGGTAAGCAGCGGCCGCCAGGGGCGCTGCTTACAACAGGCGTTCCTCACCAGAAATTTTCATCGCAAAAGGGACCCACCTAATCTGCCCTGAACGACACACCTCTCTATTCTAGTACACTGTACCAGTAAGGCAGGGTGCTTGGCTAGCGGTGTGTGTGGCGCACCTGGATGCTGCTCTGGGAACCCGGGTTCAAATCCCAGATGAACCCAATTTATCTTTCCTCTACATCGGCGGCCATTTTGGTAACATACGTGTTGACGCTGACGACAATGACGAGCACGACTACGGTAACTTTTCGCATTTGATGAGACACCTAAGAATTTCGCCATCAAACTCCTCGACAGTCTCCGCTTGCCAGAGATCGTACGTTGTTTCAACGCCTGCGCTCTCCGTCCCGTCGTAAGGGGTCCACAGTAACGTGGCGTTCGTCGACTGCTGACCCGTTGATCTGGATGACGGCCCGGGCAGTCGGAGTTGTCTTGAGGCAGGCCGAAAGACGTTTCGAGTGCTCTTTGAAGAGGCCATGAAGACAAAATACAGCATTGTTCTATTTCAAAGAACTAGCCTTTGCACTTAAAGACAATACTCGAAGATAAATTTTCTATATTTTTTAATTAGACGCCTACTAAAACTTAGGAGCGTACGGGTGATCCTTTGTAGACACAGACCCACATATGGAGGGGCAGGTGCGTATGAGAAGCTACGACGCTAACGTACTTCATATGTATGAAGTGCTATATATATATGTATATATATATATATATATATATATATATATATATATATATATATATATATATATATATATATATATATATATATATATACACCATGGGGGAGCACCCCCAAGGTATGCCCTTGAAAAACGGTATACCTTGGGGAAGCACCGCTGTAACCGAAAGCATGGTTCACAATTTTGATCAGCTGTTCTAGCTTGATCTATAACAACAGTGTCCGATTTCTAACGTAAAAGAGGGCCGTAAATACAAAAGCCTAATTTGTGTGCATATGCGTGCGTGTGGTGTGCGTGTAAACGAGAGATAGACAGAGAAAGAGATCATTTTACGCGCGGTTGTATTAGGCAACGATGATGACATGCACACCTGGATGAAATTAACTGCTTTAACTTTTTTTTTTCTTTCACTCTCTAAGGAGTCCTACAGCCGTATAAAGCGCCGCATTGTTAAATCGTAGATGCTGCTGCTCCAACTGAACGAAACTAAATAGAAGACGTGCAATAATAACAGCGCCGTTGTTGGTTCCGCAAAGTGAAGCTTATTTCTGTAATCTTTAATCATTTCTTTTTGTTTACGCTATGAATATATCAGGACATCCACGCTCTCATTGCGTCAACGAAGGGAGGAGCGACCTTGCAAATCGCGGGACCATCACCACAGCAGCATCAACAGCGAGCGTACCGCAGCCTACGAAAAAAAAAAATAATAATGCCCACTGCTCCGTTTTTCTGCCTGCCCTTTGGGAACATGTACTCGGCGTTGCCGGAACGCTTGGGCCTCCCGAGGGAGCGGCGACGAAGGACGCGCGGCGAAGGTTAGCGCGAACATAGCTAGAACAGAAGAGCGTGACAATGACAACAGGCCGGAAAATGAAACTACGCTTCCCGCAATTAATGAATGCGCCGCAACCTGCGGGCGTCGCCGAATGCAAAAAAAAATTAACACGATGTGCTTTGTTCAAAAATTATAGTCTAACTGGAAAGAAGGAAACAAACTTTGTTCACCCCTTTCCTAAACGAAAAAGTAAAAAAAAAAAAAAAAAAAAAGCAAAGCCTGGTGGTAAGCACGCATTGCACAACGACAACTGAGGCCTCCGTTGCTTGTTGGCCTCCACTTCCACCTGACAAACTTCGGGCTCCGCACGACGCTCACGAACGAGCTCGCGATTACGCTCACGAGCGCGTGCCCGCACAGCCAGCCGCTCTTCGGCGGAACGAATCACGAGTGGCCTACCCATACACCTGCGAACGTGAATTCAGGTCGTCGTCGTCGTCGTAATCATCATGATCAGAGCTCCTTAAGGTGGGCTTTACTGTAGGGCGTTGAGCATGCACACATGGTACGTTCAAGTCAGTTACTTCAAGCTTCGCTTGATATTTTTGGGCCAAACTCCTTACAGTGAGTTTGGCCCTATTGAGTACAGCATTCACAGTTGAAGCTCGTCGTAGCGCTACAAGAAAATGGGCAGTAAATATCTTGTCGTGCACGACACTTGCCAAGCCACTGGCAGCACCGACATGGGCCCCGTCGGCAACGCCCCTCATGTGGATAGAAGCCGCGCCAGCAATCGGGCGCCGCTTCGGCCGACAGCGCCCGACAGCGTCGTTTTGTTTTAAGTGCGAATGCACTTTATAAGCGACCCCAAACCATCCACCGCCGGCGGCGGCGGCGTTGGCGTCCGCAGTGCTCCTCTATATTTAAAAAAGAAACAGCATCCGGCGCCAGGTTTCGATCCGAGGACATTGCGGCCGCAGCGCGACGCGCTACCGACTAAGCCACGGACGCCACGCTGATATCAGTGAGTAACGCGCCTTATATCTTTAACGCATTCAAACTACGTCGTCAGCGGCGTGCGTTGGCGACTCAGCGGCGTTATAGCGGCTTGATAACTGCGTGGTGTACACGTGATACTACAAACCCGATGGAAGAGATGGAAGAGACGGCGGCGAGGCGGTGGGCTGCGGGGGCCGAGCGCAAGCGCCGCAAGCGGGCCGACAACCGTGCATTCGCACTTTCACATTCTCCCCCTCGGGGAAATGCGGGGGAATTTTTGTTGTTAGACGCCGCTCGCGACAGCGCGAGTCAGGATCCTTTTTTTGTTTTGTTTTTGTACTGGTTCTATGTCGCCTCTCTTGGACGCTGTTTTAAATGCAGAGCATTTCAGTAACTCACGATGTCACCCGCGTTGACGTCCGTAGTCCGCACCGCACCCCTCCCTACTATATAAAAAAAAAGAAATACTATCCGGCGCCAGGTTTCGATCCCTCGACCCTGCGGGCGGAACCAAATGTACATGGTGCTCTAACCACTGCGCCACAAAGCAGACACAGAAAGGGACGCTATGAACGCGCCTTATATCGTTGACTCATTCAAATTACTCCTGACGAGCGCTCTCTCGTCAGCAGTTGCCACATGTGCAACAACATTAACGTAACGCAAACTACTTAACGTCGTGCGCCCCCGGTGATTCTTGTTTTCAATGTCATTTTGGCGGCGTCAACTAGCACAGCATTCTCTCCATAAGACATCATTTGCATCAGTTGCAGTCGGCGTCCTTCAACATCGAAGCAATATTGGTGGAGTACATTGACTGCCGAAAGCGCTTCATTAATCATCGGACGGCTTTCCCTCGCGACATACTCTGCCTCTTCGGTGCTTCCAGCAGCGCCAGTAGCCATGACATCGGCAACGGTGTCGGCGTCCGAGGGGCTCACAGTGAAGGCAACGTCGTCGTAGACACTCAGGCAGTCCTCGAAGAGCACTCCTGTCAGCACAACATCGGCAACGTTGGCGAGCTCTTCTCACAGTTCATCGATGCTTCCATCTTGGTCCGGACTGACTGACTGGGAGGGTTTAATCACGAGAGAGGCGCGTGGGAAACAGTTACGGAAAGTGACGGGAGTCACATCGCTCCATGGGAGGCTCAACATCTCCATCGCAGCCACTCAACATCTCAATCGCCGCTCCGAGACCATGCATTTTGGCGGCAATTCTAGGCGCGCCGAATTCGATATATCAGATGTGAACTTCGTTATAAGGAATATGCTGCGCATGTATTTTTGTAACTGAGATTTTTTTGTTCGATTTATAGCATAATTCGCTCTATCCGGGTTCGTTATACTCGGGTTTGACTGTATTTTGGTAATTCTCGTCTTTTCCTTTTTTGTGTGTGTAAAATATGGAACGAAGTGCATGTGCATTCGTAAATAAAACAATTCAATACTTTGAAACTGAGATATGCAAATGTCGGCACTAGAACCCACACCGCTGCCGCGGAGTACGCATGCGAGCAACACTTTCCAGACCGCTCGACCAACGCGGAAGCAGACGGAAGGGTGCGGTTTCAGCTGCAATTCCCCAACGCTTTGCGGGGTCGGACGTAACGCAGCAACCTACGTGTTGTTTTTTAATTGGCGCCGCGTATCGTAAAAGGGACCATTGCAATAAGATTGCAGGTCAATAGGGTGTCTCCATACTTTGGCTCCGCCAGCCGTAACTTTTTTTTTACGGTGGAATACGTTTGACGTAACTTCAATTTAATGTTCAGGTTACGACGGACGCAAGTAATTTGCGACTTTCAGTTACATGGGACGTACCTCAAAACGTGGGTTTAAGATACAGCCGGACGTAACTTTAATTTCAAAAATCGCACGCCTCGGTCTGAGTCACCTGAGTAGAACTGGGTACGTTATTCCGGGAAAGGGCTAAACAGGAAAATACTAAACGGGAAGGTCGTTTTGTACCGGGTTGAAGCTGGAGGGAACAAACGAGAAGGTTGAAATCGGAATGGGTTCAAATAGGAACAGGCGAAATGGGAAAGGGTGAAATGGGAAGGTGGTTTTGCGCCGGGCTGAAACGGGAGGGAAATAAGTGGGAAGATTGAAATGGGAATGGGTTCAATATAGGGAACCTCCCCACCCACGATCATCACCATCGTCAGAGAAATCTGGCTTTCATGCAGTGCGTTTTGAGGCAACATCGCCATCGGTGAGGCTTAGAAAGCTTCACTCTGAAGCCCAAGAACGGAACCTCATAACGCGTAACTGGCAAGTTTGCGTGAGCAAAATGTGGTCGACGATGAGCACCAACTACAGTATTTGGAACTGAAAGCGCAAATTATACACGGACAAAGAAAGGGGACAACAGGACGAGCGCTAACTACCAACAAAATGTATTTGTAAAAAACCACAATATGTACTTGCCACGCTTTCCACTTCCATACCACCACACATGCGCAGAGACATTTATAATCGCCTGAGATAACAGAGTTCTTTTTGAGAAAGGGATACAAATGGTGTGCTCACGCATTGAGACTGCAACCTATCTATTTTTTCAGCTTCTATAATTTCTCTTGTTAATCTATCTTTATTCTTGCCGATTATGATGCATTTGTCGAAGAGCGGTTCACCCAGATCACACTTATTGGGCATACCAACCAAGGAGCAGCAAACCACTCCTCCCCTTTCATTCTGCGCACTCAAAATTGGTGAAGAGGGGAATCATAAACATGTGTTTTAAGAACGCTATCAAGAAATCGTGCGACCATTCAATGGCTACCAGCCTCCGTCAACAATCGCAAAGATTGTCCAACTCGGGGTGGGTATCCGGCTGTGTTGCAAATCACTTTTGCTGAGTCCCTGCTAAAAACGTTGCGAGCCCGAACGCAGGGACAGCAGCCGGCCTCACTCGAAAACCGTCCAAAGTATGCGGTTATACCTTACCCCCACAATATTTCCCACAACTTGAAGAAAATTGCCGGACGTGCCAATATTAGAGTGTTTTTTTCTGCCGCAGAAAAACTGGGCAAGTTATGCACAATGAGCAGTCCCTGGGGTCAACGCTCTAGCCGTTGCGGTATAAAACATAAATGTAAGCGCACAACATGCACAGAAAACGTGGTATATGAATTTCCTCTTTCTTGCGACAAACGTTACATTGGGCAGACTGGTCGCTGTGTTAATGACCGGTTTCGCGAGCACTCTGGCAATGTCAAAAACGGGAGTGGCGGATGGTTAGCGCAGCACTGTTCCACGTGTCACCACAAACCGCACTGCGAACCGCTCTTCGACAAATGCATCATAATCGGCAAGAATAAAGATAGATTAACAAGATAAATTATAGAAGCTGAAAAAATAGATAGGTTGCAGTCTCAGTGCGTGAGCACACCATCTGCATCCCTTTCTCAAAAAGAACTCTGTTATCTCAGGCAATTATAAGTGTCTCTGCGCATGTGTGGTGGTATGCAAGTGGAAAGCGTGGCATGTATATATTGTGGTTTTTTCCAAATACATTTTGTTGGTAGTTAGCGCTCGTCCTGTTGTCCCCTTTCTTTGTCCGTGTCTAATTTGCGCTTTCAGTTCCAATTATGCATCACCAACAGGCCCAAACCATGACCCTTTTGGACCAACTACAGGTTCACCACGCGAATGCCCAGCTCGGGCCACTGGAAACGGGAAACAAGACGGCGCACGCTCTGCGCAACGCTTGCCCTTCATCCGGAGTTCGGCGGTAGTGCAGCCACAGAACAGGGAGCGCGGTGCCAGACGCATCATGAGGCGTTCATGCGTGTATAACGTTGTGCAAGCATTGTGCTTTACGAGCGATACCATCCACGCAGTGCTCGAGATCGCGACTGCTCGATCGGAACAGGCAGTCAAATCATATTCCGTACCGCTTTACTCGCTCCGTGCCACGGAGCCGCTTTAGATGGCTCTTTTCGAAAGCCTTTCGAAAAGATCGACAGCTCCTGCAAAGCGTCGATAGATGTCAATCACTGTTTATTAAGGCGAAAGAAAGCCTTACGTGTCTCATTAAACGCGAAACGTGACCGTCGCCGTTGTCATCGCCGTCAACACGAACGGCACCAAAATGACCTCCGCCAAAGAGAGAATCAAAACAAGTTTGGGCTCGTATGGGATTGCAGCCTGGGTCCCAGATGGGTCCCCGGTGCATGCCAGTTGGTGAATAATTAGTGACGCGCGATTGCAGGTATGACAAGTTAATGATTGCCAGCAACGGTTAGTGAGGTAGGATTGAATGAATTAGGATGGATTAAGGGGGATTAAAGATGACTAAAAATGAATTTAAAATGATTGATGAACTAAGGTGGATAAAAGTAGATTTAAGCTCATTAGAGACGGTAAAATAGTGTGGCTGCTGTGTCGACGGGTGGACGTTATATTAGACGTACTCGACGGAATAGTACGCCAGGTTTTCGCTTCAAATGCACGTAAGTAGCCCTATTTGCCCAGAGTTCTCATTTTTTATCTCGACAGCCTTTCCGAGGATCAGTATCTTCGTTGGAACACCTGTCCGCACCGAATCGTGTCTTCGTGGAGGAGGTTGAGCGCGGAAAGCGCGTGATGGTGGCCACGTTTCGGCCCAGTCGCGTGTGGACCCATGAGAGGCGCTGAGGGTTGGCCTCACGCTTGTCGACGGTGGAAAAAAAAGAGCGTTGTTGTTTTTGTTGTTGTTGTTGATAAACTTTATTGACACACAAAAACAAAGAAAAAGACCCCCAAAGTCCGGGGTACTGAAAGGAAAAAAAATTATCAATACATACGGGAGAACCTGACGAACGTGAGCCACCAAAGCTTGCCACCAGGCCACTCGGTCTGTTTCCTCTTGGAAGGAAAGTGCAGGGGGAACACAGGCTGGGTGGGTTGATGACACCCCCCCCCCCACGCAACTTGACAAGCATGCTGGCCCCTTCATAACTCATCAGGCTATCACCAGAAAGTTCAACCGGTTTTCTTTCCTTTTTCTTTTAAATCTGGAATGAAGGATCAAGGCACCGCGGTGTTTTCCAATAAGGCTTTCCCAACATCCATGCAAGTTCCTTCGCCACTGTCGAGACTCGAGCCCACGAAACTGATCGAGAGCGAATGCCGTGCTCGTGCAACAGTGCGTAGCTGTGAAGGACGCCCATTATCCTCATTGGTAACCAGAAATTTAATGAGCCGAGGTGCTCACCAGCCCACAGATTGCACAACACCCGCATATTTGCAAAGATGCGGCGACAGTGCAAACAACCGGCGGCGTTGAACAAACGACAGCGCTAAAAAAAAAAGGAGGGGCGGGAACGAGAATGTAACGCAAAGGAAAGCAAGCCAGCAGTAGGGATTGTTCACTAAAACAAAGAATGAAAGAAGAAAAATGGTGAGCACAGAGAGAGGGAGAGAGAGAGAGAGAGGGAGGGGACACGGCGAAGGTGGCGGCAAGTAACGCCAGCGACGAGCATGTGGCAGCAGCAGCGTTGTGCAGCGAAAGCAACTCCTCGGGCAGGAGACAGATTCCGGTCGTTCCGCGTTCTTGCGTGCGGCACACGTGTGCGATGCGTGAACGAGAGGGGGGGAAGCGGCGAGAACAGCAGCGTCGCACAATACCGCGCCGTCGTCTGATCTAAACCGAGACTCAGCCCACCGCGATGTCGCCGCCGGCGCTGAGCTAACCGGGGCGAGGCTGGAACACGCGAGGACGCGAGGGGCCACCGAGGCGCAAGATTGCTCCCCTGCTCCTTCTTGGCACCCCGCGAGCGAGAACGCGCGAGTGCGCGGCGAACCCGAAGAACGGAAATTGCGGAAGCTTCTTTAATTTACCTCGGCTGGATATTCCGCCTAGTGCTCCAGTTTCCCCTTCGCTGGCACTCCCGCTTTATCGAGAACTTTTCCACACAAAACTTACGTGCTGCTTTTGTCTCCGCCGCAGTTTAGGTGCCCGCATAAGACTCCCACTCGGTAAATATTTTGCACGATCGTAAGCACGTGTCTCGTCTTCGCCTCTTATCAGCCCCCTTCATGGTTGGCAACGCTGCATGACTGATTATTGAGCTACGAGGAAAAGCTTCCTGCTTCGGGCGCACATCGCGAGGAAAGTTTATTTTCAGAGCGCTGCGAGCTGGGCACGAAACTCTGCCCCCATTGTCGTCTTAAAGGAAGGGCGTCAAGTTAGGTTTGGTTGCAGCGAGATAGTTCTCAGCGCTAACACAGAGTTAAATTCAGAGTGCTACAGCTTTCTTTTTTACATACATAAGTCCTTGTGAGCTTACTCGCTCGATTCTGTGTTCGGCACCGATGTAACATAAAACAACGGACAAGACCCTCCTTCATCCAGCAAGGGGTTCCACCTGGCGTAATAGAACGCCACTGCGATATACTGCCTACGTACAGTGGACAGTATATCGGCGTTCTTACATAGTTAAGCAGCGCTTGAAGACGAGGACGATAGAAGAAGGCGTTTCTAGCGTCCTCGTCTTCAAGCGCTTTAGCAATGTACAAGAACCAACTAGCCAAACTGTCGAGTTTTTAGTCTCGAAAATATATTAAAGTACCATGAATTAGTTCTCTCTATGTGCTTGAGCAGTAAATTAACGGCACTGACGTGAAATTAACATTGTCAGCTGGCTTGTAAGATTAATCCGGAAGTCTCATGACACATAGACTGCCTCGGCGTCAATAAACGGTACCAAAGCCGGTCAGTCAGGGTACAGAAATTTCGATCTCATTTCTCTGTGAGTACTCTGCAAAAGAAACCCTAACGTCACCAAAATTCAGCTGCGATTACAAACCAGGGAACGCCTGCCGTTATTTATTCTTTTTTTTTTCTAATATGAACGTGAAGGGGGAAAACACTTG